>NW_011494927.1:267706-299484 GCF_000754665.1 Bison bison bison | reverse complement strand
CCATTGTGTATATGTACCATAGCTTTCTTATCCATTCATCTGCTGATGGACATCTAGGTTGCTTCCATGTCCTGGCTATTATAAACAGTGCTGCGATGAACATTGGGGTACACGTGTCTCTTTCCCTTCTGGTTTCCTCAGTGTGTATGCCCAGCAGTGGGATTGCTGGATCATAACGCAGTTCTATTTCCAGTTTTTTAAGGAATCTCCACACTGTTCTCCATAGTGGCTGTACTAGTTTGCATTCCCACCAACAGTGTAAGAGGGTTCCCTTTTCTCCACACCCTCTCCAGCATTTATTATTTGTAGACTTTTGGATTGCAGCCATTCTGACTGGTGTGAAATGGTACCTCATAGTGGTTTGGATTTGCATTTCTCTGTCGGAGTTCCTTTCAAATTGCCATGAAAGGCTCATCTTGAGTTGAGGCAGGGGACTCAGAGCTCCTCTTGAGTTGTGGTGATGCCTCCTCTTGAGTTGTGGTGGGTGTCTTTATGGGGTGGGCAGTCCTCTCTACTTTTGGTACAGGGGTCTTCTCAGTAGTTTTTGGTGGGATTGCTACTCTCTAATTCTGAGGGGTTCTTTTCAAGTTACTTCAGTTTACTCAGTATTATTTGTGGCAGTGGGACTCCTTTTTAGGTTCAATGTCCTGGGGTCACCTCTCTAGTTGCAGTGATTGGAACCTCTCCAGCTCTGGTCGGGGAGTGCCTCTGTTTTTGTTGCTGGGGTCCCCCTTCTTGATTTGGAATAGGGCTCCTCTTGAATTGAGGCAGATTCTCACTCTTGATTTGGAGTGGGTGTCTTGGGACCCTCACGAATTGCATCAGGGGGATTGGGGCTTGTCTTGAATTGCAACAGGGAACTTGGGGTTCCTCTTGAGTGGCAGCAGCAGAGTTGGACCTCCTCTCGAGTTGAGGCGGGGAACTTGGTGTTCCTGTTGAGATGTGGTGGGAGACTCGGAGTTGAGGTCAGGGACTCAGAGCTCCTCTGGAGTTTTGGCGGGAACTCAGGATTTATCTCAGAGAAGGCAATGGCACCCCACTCCAGTACTCTTGCCTGGAAAATCCCATGGATGGAGGAGCCTGGTAGGCTTCAGTCCATGGAGTCGCTAAGAGTCGGGCACGACTGAGCAACTTCACTTTGACTTTTCACTTTCATGCATTGGAGAAGGAAATGGCAAACCACTCCAGTGTTCTTGCCTGGAGAATCCCAGGGACGGGGGAGCCTGATGGGTTGCTGTCTATGGGGTCGCACAGAGTCGAACATGACTGAAGCAACTTAGCAGCAGGATTCATCTTGTGTTACAGGGTGGGACCCAGGGTTACACTAGAGCTATGGTGGGGGATGCCGTGTGCCTCTCCAGTTGTGGTGGGGCTTTCTCTAGAGCTGTCTAGGTGGCAACTTGTCTCTAGCAGGGATGTGCAGGATGACTCCTGTCTTGTAGCAATGTGTGGGTGGCTACTCACTAGTTCTGGCATGGATTTTTTCTCTAGTTGTGGTCGGGGTCAACTCTGTATTTGTGGTGGGTTTGATTTTCTCTAGTTGTGCTGTACAAGATTCTCTATAGTTGTGGTGTGAGGTTTGTCTCTATTACCAGCAGAGGGGCTCCTCTCTATGTGTGATGTCCACTGGGCTCCTCTCAGTTGTGGTGGAGGGCTCCACAACTGTGGAGCTGTGTCTGCTCTGCTTGGGGCGTGGGTGGTTCCATGGGGGAGGTCCTCTCTACTTTTGGTGCTAGGGGTTCCTCACTAATATTTAGTGGGGTCACTTCTCTCTAGTTGTGAGGGATTCCACTCAACTTAATGCAGGGAGCTCATCTCTATTTGTGACAGAGGGGCTTTTCTTTAAGTGTTATGTCCTGGGTGACTCCACTATTTGTGCCAGGGGAATCCACTTCAGTTTTGGCAGAGGGGATCCTCTGTCACTGTGGCCAGGGGCTCCTTTCCTGTTATAGCATAGGTCTTTTGTAGAATTATAATGGGGAACTTGGGGTTCCCCTTGAGTTGAAGCAGGTTATTCAGGGTTTCTTTAGAGTTTTTGTGGAGCCTCCTCTCATACTGCATGGGGCAGATCCTATCTAGAAAAGCAATGCAGGCTGGCTCCTGCCTAGTTGCTAGATGGGAATCCACTCTAGTTTCAGTGCGGGGTCCATTCTTTATTTGTGGTGGGGCAGCTCCTCTCTAAATCTTGATTGCAGACTCCTCGGTAGTTGTGGCAGGGGGGAATTCTCTTTAGTTGTGGTAGTTGGGCTCCTCTCTAATTGTAGTAGAGTGCTCTTCTCAAAATTGTGCTGGGGGTGGCTCTCTGGTTGTGAAGTGAAGGGATGCTTTTTCTAGTTACGATAGCAGGTGGCTACTGTCTAGTTGTGGCAGTGGGAGTCCTCTTTAGTTGTGGCATGGTGGGCTCCACTCTACTCATTGCAGGGGGCTTCTGTTTAATTGTGATGTATGGGTATGCTACTCTCTAATGATGATGTTCAGGGGGGCTTATCGCTAGTTGTGGAAGAGGTCTCCTTTCTAGTTCCAGTGTTGCCCTTCTCTATTGTAATGATCCGTGTGGGAGTTCCACTCTAGTTGTGATGTGCATGGGCACTTTTCTCTAATTGTGATGTGTGGGGAGGGCTTGTATCTACCTGTGGCAGGGGTGTCCATTTAGGCGTGGCAGTGGTGCTCCACTCTAGTTGCGATATATGGGGGAAGATGGAACCTCTCTAGTTTTTGGCGGTGTGCTCCTCACTAGTTGTGTCTGAGGGTCAACTATCTAGTTGTAGCATGTATTCAACTCTCTAGTTTTGGCGGTTGGGCTTCTCTCTAGTTGTGACATGCCAGGGTGGTCCTCCCTAGGTGTGCTGTGTCTGGGGAAGTCCTCTTTAGTTGTGGAGTGGGAACTCCTGTCTTGTTGCATTGTGCTGTGCAGCTCTTCTCCAGGTTCAGTTTGCTGGCTCATTTCTTTTTTTTTTTAATTTGGGAGGAGGGAGGAGGGTTCAGAAATTTTATTTTTAATAAAAGAAAAAAAATAAATAAATAAAAATTAAAAAAAAAGGAAAAAAAAATTTTATTTATTTTTTTTGTGAATTAAAACGATGTACAACATAAACACATTTATTTAAGAATGCATTCCAGTATCAAACAGCAAATTTCAACAATGCAAAACTGCAATTACTTTTGTTCCTATTTGTAGTTTGAGGGGCTACTCTCTAGTAGTGATGTAGAGCCTCCTCTCTAGATGTGGTGTGCGAGATTGCTCCTCTCTAGTTACAGGGTGTGGGGCCTCCTTTCTACATGCAGTGTCTGGGTGGGCTCCTCTCTAGCTTTGGTGGGAGACTCCTCTCAATGTGCATCAGGGGAATTCGTGTTCCTCTCGAGTTGTGGTGGAGCCTTCATTCGAGCTGTGGTGGGGTGGCTCCTCTCTAGTAGCATTGTGCAGGGTTGCTTCTATTTAGTTTCGGTGTGTGGGTGGCTACAAAACCTGTGGCATGGGGCTGCTCTCTAGTTGGTGTGTGGGATCAGCTGTTGTGTCAGGTGGGCTCCTCTCCAGTTATTGTGTGCAGGCTCCTCTCGAGTTTTGTTAGGGGGTCTCTTCTCTAGTTGTGGTGTGTGGTGGGCACCTCTAGAGTTGCAGTGGATTTTTCCTTTCTGATTGTGGTGGGGGTTTCCTTTCTGGTAGTGATGTGCACAGGTACTCTTTTGCGATATGCCTGAGCCTACTCTCTAATTTTGGCATGGCCCCTCCTCTTTAGTTGTGGCTTGGGGGCTCCTCTCTAGTTGTGGAAGGAGGCTTCCATCTAATTGCGATGTGTGAGAATGCTCCTCTCAAGTGTCAATGTTCAGGGGGCTATTCTCTAGTTGCAGCATGGGGTCTACTCTCTAGCTGTGACAAGGATGTGTCTCTCTGATGGTGGTAGGGGAATATACTCAACTTGCAGGAGGGGTTCATCTCTATTTGTGGTGGAGGGGACCCTCTCTAGGTGTAATGTCCAAAATCATCTCTCTAATTGTGGTTTGGGGACACTCTCCAGTTTTGCTGGATAGGCTCCTCTGTTGTTGTGGCCATGGGCTTCTCTTGAGTTGTTGCATAGGCCTCCTCTCAAGTTCAGGAGGAACATCTCTCTAGTTGTGGTGGTGCCACCTCTGGGGGTTATCTTTGGGGAGGGTGTCCTCTCTACTTGTGGCATTGGGGGCTCCTCACTAGTATTCAGGTTATTGCTCCACTGTAGTTGTGAGGGGCTCATCTTGATTTACTTCTGGGGCCTCATCTCTATTTGCAGCAGAGGGGCTCAGGTCTAGGTGCAATGTGTCAGAGGGCTCCTCTCTAGTTCTGACCAGGGATTCCTCTCCAATTTTGATGGGAAATCCTCTGTCTTTGTGGTGGAAGGCCCCTTCCTTGTGACAGCATTGGGCTCCTGTCAAGATGCATTGGGTGACCTGGGCGTCCACTCGAGTTTCCACAGGTGACTTGGTGTTCCTTTATAGTTGTTGTGAGGCCTCCTCTCGAGCTGCGTGGTGCAGCTCCTCTCTAGGAGTGATTAGCAGGCTGGCTCCTGTGTAGTTGTGATGTGCAGTGGGCTATTGTACTGTTAAGGCATGATCCACTCTAATTGCAGTGGGGTTAGACTAATGGCTTTTTTCCCTCCCCTGCTCCTTTGTTGTGGTTTGCAGACTCCTCTCTAGTTGTGGTGGGGGCACTCTTTTTTAGTTGTGGTATGGGGGTTCCTCTCTAGTTGCAGTAGAATGCTCCTCTCAAACTGTGGCTGGGGTGGTTTCTCTCTGCTTGTCATGTGAAGGGGTGCATTTTCCAGTTGTGAAGTGAAGGAGAACACTCTCTAGCTGTGGCAGGGGGCATCCTTGTTAGTTGTGGCGTATTGGGCTCCTCTCTACTCATCGCAAGGGGTTTATATTTAATTGTGATATGTGGGTGTGCTCAGCTCTAGTGGTGATGTTCAGTGAGGTCAATGTCTATTTGTGGTGGAGTTCTCCCCTCAAGTTGCGATGTTTGGCTCTGCTCTTATTCCAATCTGATTGGAAGCTCCTCTCTATTTTGGGGGGCCGTTTCCCTAGTTGTGGTTTGCAGGTTCATCTTTAGTTGTAAATGGATGCTCCTTTCCAGTTGTGGCAGGGGGCTCTAAGCTTGTTACAGGGCACACAGTGCTCTTAATCTGTGGCTGGGGCTCCTCTCTGGTTGTAGTAGGAGGCACTTCTTGAGTTGCTGCATGGGGCATCTCTTGAGTTTCATTGCAGGGCTCCTCTAGTGTTGCTGCAGATACTCGGGCCTCCTCTTGAGTTGCTGTTGTGCCTGCTATTGCGTTTGTCATGTGGAGGCTCCATGGTGATGAGTCTTCTCTACTTGTAGCACTAGGGTTTCCTTACTAATTTTGGGGTTGAACTTCTCTCTTTGCAATGGGTGGTCATCTCTTTAGCTGTGGTGAGGAAGTTCCTCTCTAGTTGTGTGGGTGGGGCTTTCCCCCAATAGCTTCTGTTTGTATGGGGCTCTCCTCCACTTGAGGAATGCAGGCTCCTCTGGAGTTGTGGCAGCAGGCTTGTGTATTGTTGTGCCGGTGGATTCCTCTCTAAGCTGAATTCCAGGGGCTCCTGTCTAGTTGTGGGGGACTTCTCTCTAGTTGTGATGTGCAAGCTCCTCTCTAGTTGTGGTTAGGGTGCAAGTTTCTTGTTGTGACTAGGACTCCATGCTAGTTATGGTCTTCCTCTCAAACGGGAATCTCCAGTTGTGTTGTGGGTATCTCTGTACTTGAGGTGGTGGCCTCCTCTCTATTTATCTCAGGAGGCCCATATTAATTTGCTGTGGGGGTTCAGGCTCCTCTAAAAAGAGGCAACAGATCTTGTTGAGATGAAATAGGGGGCTTCTCCTGAATTTCAGTGTGGGTCTCTAGTTGTGGTAGAGGACTCCTCTCTACATGTGGCATGGGTGTTTCTTTCTAGTTGCAGTGTGCTGGTGAGCTCCTCTCCAGTGGGGGCTGCTCTCTAGCTGTCATGGGCAATTATCTCTGGCTGTGGAGTGCCTGCTTCTTTCCAGTTGTGGTTTGCTGGTGGGTTACTCTAAGGGACTCTTTAGTTGGAATATCTGTGGGGAGTTCTCTCTCTTTGCAACATGCAGGGGCCTGCTTTTTTGTTGTGATGGTGGGGCTTATCTTTATTTGCCACAGAGTGACTTCTCTCTATGTATAATGTCTGGGGGCCTCCTCTCACATTGTGGCTGGTCACTTCTCTCAAGAAGTGGTGGTGTCCTACTCTTGACTTGTGGCACTGGCCTCGGGGCTCTTCTAGAGTTGCCATGGACCCTCCTCTAAGGTTGTGATGAGGGGATCTGAAGGGGGTCCTCTCTTATTTTGGCACTACATGTTCCTACAGATTTTAGCATGGTTGTTCCTCTCTATTTGTGAGGGCCTCCTTTAGATTTACTTCAGGGGCCATGTCTCCATGTGTGGCAGACGTGCTCCTTTCTATGTGTGATATCTTGTGGACTCCTCTCTGCTTGTGATGGGGGAAACCTCTCCAGTTTTGGTGGGGGGCTCCTCAGTCATTCTGGCCATTGGCTCCTCTCGTGTTGCAGCAGAGGACTTGGTGGTTCCTCTATAGTTGCATTGGGCAATGGTGTTCCTCAATCATTGTGGTTTGTGGGGAACTCTTTTCCAGATGCAGCTTGCAACCTCCTCTCATTCTTTAGCATGTGGTCAACACACTAGTTGTGGTCAGGGGCTCTCACTAGTTGCACTGTACTAGGGGTTTCTCTCTAGTTGTGGTGTGGTAGTTCCTTTGACTTGTTGCGGTTGTTACCCTATTTGCTGAGAGCAAGGGCCTACTCTGTAGTTATGGTGGGGTTTGCCATCTTGTTTTATCCAGAAGGCTCCTCTCTCTTTGCAGTCGGGGTCAACACTCTTGTTGTGGTGGGTGGTCAAGTCTCTAGTGATGGTGGTGGTCTCCTCTCTAGTTCCATTGTGCAGGGGATTTCCTCAATAGTTGCAATGTGCGGTGGGGCTCTTCTCCAGGTGTGTTGTGTGGGCTCCTCTCTAGTTGTGGCGAGGTGAACTTCTCTAATTGTGCTGTGGGTGCTCCTCTCTTGTAGTGATGTGTGCCTGGGCTCCTCTCTTGCTGTGGCATGGTGCTACTCTTTAGTTGTTCTGAGGCCTTATTCTCGATTTACTGTGAGAGAGCCTCTTGAGTTGAGGAAGGGCACTCAGAGCTCCACTAGAGTTCTGGTGGTGCCACCTTTCGAGTTGCAACAGGATGCATGGGTATCTTTTGAGTTGCAGCAGGGAACTCAGGCTTTTTGTCAAGTTCCAGCAGTGGACTCGGGGGTCATCTCAATTTGCAGTGGGTACTCAGTGTTCCTTTTATGTACAGTGCAGAACTAGGAGTTCCTCTTGAATTGACATGGAAGGCTCCTCTTCAGATGAGACAGGGGACACAAAGCTCCTCTCGAGTTGTAGTGATACTGCCTCTTGTGTTTTGGTGGGTGGTCTCTGTGGGGTGGTGCATTATCTCTAATTTTGGCACTGGGCAACCCCCACTAGTTTTTCTTGGGATTGCTCTTCTATAATTTTGAAGGTATTCTCTCAAGCTACTTCAGTGGGCTCATCTCTATTTGTGGCAGAGTGACTCCTTTTAAGGTGCGATGTCCTGGGGGCACCTCTCTGGTTGTGCTGAGGACATCCTCTCTAGCTCTGGCAGGGGAGTGCCTCTGTCTTTGTTGCCGGGGGTTCTCAGTGTGATGCAGAATAGGGCTCCTCTTGAATTTAGGCAGGTTCTTATGGTTCCTATCGAGTTGCAGCAGGAGACTCAGATCTTCTTTCAAGTCACAGAGTGAACTCCGTGTTCTTCTTGTGTTGCACTGCAAGACTCAGGGTTCCACACAAGCCATTATGGGGCACTTGGTGTTCCTCTTGAGTTGGGGGCATACTAAGGGTTTCTCTCGACTTGAGGTGGGGCCTCCTCTCGAGTTATCTTGGGCTGACTCGTCTCTAGCAGGGATGTGCAGGGTGGCTCATTACTTGTTGCAATGTCGGTTGGCTACTCACTAGTTTTGGCCTGGGACTTATCTGTCATTGTGGTTGGGGTCAATTCTGTAGTTGTGGTGGTTTCGATTTCCTCTAGTTGTGGTGTGCAAGCTCCTCTCTCTTTGTAGTGTGAGGTTCATCTCTGTTAGCAGCAGAGGGTCTCATCTCTCTCTGTGATGTCCAGCAGACTCCTACTGAGTTGTGGGGCTATGTCCTCTCTGGATGGGGTGTGGGTGCCTCCATGGGGGAGGTCATCTCTACTTTTGGTGCTAGGGGTTCCTCACTAACATTAGTTGGGTTGCTGCTCTCTAGTTATGAGGGACTCCACTCGACTTACTTCATGGAGCTCATCTCTATTTGGGGCAGAAAGATCTTCTTTCTAAGTCCTGTGGGACTCCACTCTAGTTTTTCTGGGGGAATCCACTTCAGCTTTGGCTGGGGAGCCCTCTGTCATTTTGGCCAGTGGCTCCTTTTCTTGTTATAGCTGAGTGCTTCTGTCAAATTGCAACAGGGAACTCCTAGTGCCTCTTGAGTTACCACAGGTGACTCGGGCTTCCTTGAGAGTTGTGGTGGATCCTCCAGTCGAGCTTCAGTGGGCCAGATCCTCTAGTAGCGATGTGCAGGCTGGTCCCTACCTAGTTGCAATGTGCAGGAGGATACTGTCTAGTTGCAGCATGGGGCTTTACTCTAGTTGCTGTGGGGGTCCACACTTTATTTATGGTGGGTCAGCTCCTCTCTAGTTGTCGTTTGCAGACTCCTCTCTAGTTGTGGCAGCGGAGGCTCCTCTTTAGTTGTGGTAGCTGGGCTCTTCTTTAGTTGCAGTAGAGTGTTCTTCTCAAATTATGATGGGGGCGGCTCCTCTCTGATTGTGATGTGAAGAGGCCCTTTTTCTTATTGTGATTTGCAGGAGGCTACCTATAATTGTGGCAGAAAGAGTCATTTTTAGTTGCAGCATGGTGGGCTCCTCTCTACCCATGGCAGGGGGCTTCTGTCTAATTGTGATGTGTGGATATGCTCCTCTCTAACGGCAATGTTCATGGGGGCTTATCTCTAATGATGGCATGGGTCTCCTCTCTAATTGCAGTTCTGGCCTCCTCTTTTGTTATGATCCATATGGGAATTTCACTCTAGTTTTGATGTGCATGGGCACTTTTCTCTAATTGTGATGTGAGGGGCCCGCTCCTATCTACCTGTGGCAGGGGTGTTCACTCTAGTTGTGGCAGTGGTTCTATACTCTAGATGTGATATATGGGATGGGGGCACTTCTCTAGTTGCAGCAGTGTGCTGTTCACTAATTGTGCCTGGGGATCAACTATCTAGCTGCAGCATGTATTCAGCTCCCTGGTTTTGGTGGTTGGGCTTAAAGTTGTGATGTGTCGGGGTGCACCTCTGTAGATGTGCTGTGCCTGGGGAAGTCCTCTCTAGTTGTGGAGTGGAAACTCCTGTCTTGTTGCATCATGTTGTGTGGCTCTTCTCTAGCTGCAGTTTGCTTGCTCATATCTATTTGTGGTTTGAGGGGCAACTCTTTAGTAGTGGTGTGAAGCCACCTCTCTAGACGTATATGAGATTGCTCCTCTTTGGGGCAGGGTGAGGGACCTCCTTTCTTCATGCGGTGTCCAGGTGGTCTCCTCTCAAGTTGTGGTGAGGGACTCCTTTTGAGTTGCATCATGGGACTTGGTGTTCCCCTCAAGTTGAGGTGGTGCCTCCACTCGAGTTGTGGTGGGGTGGCTCCTCTCTAGTAGCAATGTGCAGGGTGGCTTCTGTTTAGTTGCAATGTGTTGGTGGCTAAACTATCTGCAGCATGGGGTTCCTCTCTAGTTGGTATGGGGGGGGGGTCAACTCTTAGTTGTGTCAGTGGGCTCCTCTCTAGTTGTGTCGGGAAGTCTCCTCTCGAGTTGTGTTAGTGGGGCTCTTCTCTAGTTATGGTGTGCAGAGGTCACCTCTAGAGTTGGGGTTGAATGTTCCTTTCAAAATATGGAGAAGATTTACTTTCTGGTAGCGATGTGCACAGGCACTCTTTCCAGGTGTGATATCTGTGAGCCTATTCTCTAATTATCACATGGCCCCTCCTCTTTAGTTTTGGCATGGGAGCCTCCTCTCTAGTTTTGAAAGGAGGCTTCCGTCTAATTGCAATGTGCAGGGATGCTCTTCTCAATTGCCAATGTTCAGGGGGCTCCTCTCTAGTTGTGTGTGACATCTACTCTCTAGTTGTGTCAAAGTTATTCCTTTCTGTCAGTGGTAGGGGATTCTATTCGACTTGCAGCAGAGACTCGTCTTTATTTGTGGTGGAGGGGGCCCTCTCTAGGTGTGATGTCCTGGGTCTTCTCTCCAGTTGTTGTGGTGGGACAATCTCCAGTTTTGGTGGGTGGGTTCCTCTCTCATGGCCATAAGTTTCTCTTGAGTTTTGGCATAGGTCTTCCCTCAAGTTCAGGTGGGGACTCAGGGCTCCTCTCTAATTGTGGTGGTGCAACCTCTGGGGGTTCTCTGTGGGGACAGTGTTCTCTCTACTTGTGGCATTGGGAGCTCCTTTCTAGTTTTCACGGGGTTGCTCCACTCTAATGGTGAGAGGCTCATCTAGAGTTATGTCAGGGTCTGCATCTCTATTTATTGTCAGAGGGCCACCCCTTTAGGTGCAATGTGCCAGAGGGCTCCTTTCTAATTTTGGCAGGGGAATCATTTCCAGTTTTGGCAGGGGGCTCCTCTGTTTGTTGCCAGGGGCTCCTTCTTTGTGATGATATAGGGCTCCTGTAGAGTTATGGTGGAGGACTCAGAGTTCCTCTTGAGTTGGGACAGGTGACTTGGGGTTCCTTTATAGTTGTGATTGGGCCTGCTCTCAAGCTACATTGGGGAACTCCTCGCTAGTAACAATTAGCAGCTGGCTCCTGTCTCATTGTTATGTGTGGTGTGCTACTGTATATTTACACATTGGGCTCCACTCTAGTTGCAGTGGGGTCAACTGACGTTTTTGTTTCAACTCCTCTCTAGTTATGGTTTGTAGACTCCTCTCTAATTGTGGCAGGGGCGGGGGTCTACTCTTTAGAAGTGGTATGGGGCTTCCTCTCCTGTTGTGGTAGAGTGCTCCTCTTAAATTGTGGTGGGTTTGGCTCCTCTTGGAAAGCCTCTCGAGTTGCATCAGGGGGCTTGGGGCTTTTCTTGAGTTGCTCTGGGTAACTCGGGATTCTCTCGATTTAAAAGCAGAGGAGAAGGGGCTCCTCTCGAATTGTAGTGGGGATCTCGAGGTTTATCTTGAGTTGTGGAGGGAAACTTGGGGTTCCTCTTGAGTTGCAGCAGGGGACTCAGAGCTCCTCTCAAGATGCAGTGGGAACTCAGTGTTCCTCTAGAGTTGCAGCATGGGTCTCAGGGTTCCACTCGAGCTGTGGTGGGAAACCTGGGGTTTCTCTTGAGTTTGGGAGGGGTACTCAGGGTCCCTCTCAATTTGCAGTGGGGTCTCCTCTCAACTAGTCTTGAGTGGGTGACTCATCTCTAGCAGGGATGTGCAGGGTGGCTCCTGTCTTGCTGCAATGTCAGGTGGCTACTCACTAGTTTTGGCATGGGACTTCTCTATCATTGTGGTCGGGGTCAACTCTGTAGTTGTGGTGGGTTTGATTCTCTTTAGTGTGCAAGCTTCTCTCTACTTGTGGTGTTAGGTTCATCTTTATTAGCAGCAGAGTGACTCCTCGCTATGTGTAATGTCCAGCAGGCTCCTCTTGAGTTGTGGTGAGGCCTCCTGTTGAGTTGTGGGGATGTGTCCTTTCTGGTTGGGGTGTGGCTGGCTCCACAGGGGAGGTCCTCTCCACCTTTGGCGCTAGGGGTTCCTCAGTAATTTTGTTGGGGTTGACCCACTCTCATTGTGATGGGTAGTCAACTCTGTAGTTGTGTTGAAGGTGCTTCTCTCTTGGTGCCTTGGAAGGGGCTTTTCCTCAATAGGTGGAATGTCTATGTGGCTCTTCTCCACATGAGGAATGTAGGCTCATCTGGAGTTGTGGCAGGGTGCTTGCCTATTGTTGTGCTGGCAGGCTCCTCTCTAAGTTGATTTCCAGGGGCTCCTTGATAGTTGTGGGTAACTTCTCTCTAGTTGTGATATGCATAATCCTCTCTAATTGTGGCAGGGTGCAACTTATTGTTGCACGCAATTTGTTGTGGCAGGGGACTTCAAGCTAATTGTGGTGTTCATGGGGCTCTTGCGTTGTGGTGAGGGCATCTCTGTACTTGAGGTTGTGGGATCCTCTTTATTTATCTCAGGAAGCACATATCAATATGCTGCGGGAGCTCAGGACTCCTCTAAAAGGGGGCTTCGGATCCTGTCAAGATGAATCGGGGGCTCCTCTCGAGTTTTGGTGAAGTGCTTCTCTCTAGTTGTGGTGGGTTTTCCAATCTAGTTTTATCCAAAAGACTCCTCTGTATTTGCAGTGGGGTTCAACTGTCTAGTTGTGATGGGTGGTCAAGTCTCTAGTTGTGGTGGGGGTCTCCTCTCTATTGGCTATGGGCAGGGGTTTTCCTCAATATTTGCAATGTGCAGTGGGGTTCTTCTCCAGATGTGGTGTGTGGGCTCCTCACTAGATGTGGCGAGCTGCACTTCTCTAATTGTGCTGTGGGTGCTCCTCTCTTGTAGTGATATGAGCTGAGCCCCTCTCTTGTGATGGCATGGTGCTCCTCTCTAGTTGTGCTAAGGTCTTATCTTGATTTGCCAGAAGTGCTCCTCTTGAGTTGAGGAAGGGGACTCAGAGCTCCTCTTGAGTTCTGGTGCTGCCTCCTCTCGAGGTGCAGCAGCCAGCTCGGGGTCTTTTTGAACTGTGGCAGGGAACTCAGGGTTCTTCATGAGTTGCAGCAGTGGACTCACAGCTCCACTTGAGTTGTGGAGGGTACTCAGTGTTCTGCTCGAGTACAGAGGAACTAGGAGATCCTCTCCAGTTGCCATGGAAAGCCCATTTTTAGTTGAGTCACGGGACTCAGAGCTCCTCTCTCGTTGCAGTGACGCCTTCTCCTGAGTTGTGGGTGGGTTGTCTCCATGGGGTGGGGCGTCCTCTCTACTTCTGGCACTGAGTCTCCTCACTAGTTTTTCACGGGATTGCTCCTCTCTCATTTTGTGGAACTCCTCTAGAGATACTTCAGTGGGTTCATCTCTATTTGTGGCCAAGTGACTCCTTTTAGGTGCAATGTCCTGGGGACCCCACTCTTGTTGTGGTGAGGGGATCCTCTTCTTCTGCTGGGGGAGTTCCTCTGTCTTTTTTTCGGGGGCTGTCCTCGTGATGGGAAATAGGGCTCCTCTTCTGTTGAGCTGGATTCTCATGGTTGCTCTTGAGTTGCAGTGGTGGTCTTGGGAATCTTTCCAAGGTGCCTTAGGGGGCTTGGTGTTCATCTTGAATTCCAACGGGGAACACGGGTTCCTCTTGAGTAGCAGCAGGGGAGTCGGGCCTCCTCTCGAGTTGAGGCAGGGAACTTGGGGTTCCTCTCGAGTTTCACTGAAGAACTTGGGGTTCCTTTTGAGGTGCAGCATGGGACTCAGGGTGCCCCTTGCAGTGTGGCAAGGAACTTGTATTTCCTCTTGAGTTAGAGGTTGTTCATCTACATTTACTGCATAGTGACTCCTCTCTAGGTATGATGTCTGTGTACATACTCTCACATTGTTGCCGGTGGCTTCTCTTAAGTGGCAGAGTCCTCCTCCTGAGTTGTGGCTGTGGACTCAGGGCTTCTCTCAGTTTTCAGTGGTCCCTCCTCTTAGGTTGTGATGGGGGGCTCTGCAGAGAGCTCCTGTCTTCTTTTGGCACTAGGTATTCCTCACAATTTTTATCATGGTTGCTCCTCTCAACTTATGTGGGCCCCCTCTAGAGTTAATTCAGGGTGCTCCTCTCTATTTGCTACAGAGAGGATTCTCTCTATGTGTGATGTCTTGGTGGACACCTCTCTATTTGTGGTGAGGGAAACCTCGTTAGTTTTGGTGGGCGTCTCCTCTGTCATTGTGGCCAGTGGTTCCTCTGGTGTTGCAACAAAGAACTCGGTTGTTCCTCTATAGTTGTGTTGGGGAGTGGTGTCCTTCAGTCTTTGTGGTATGCAGGGGACCCTTGTCCAGATTTGGGGTGCCAGCTCCTCTCTCATTGTGGAACATGTTCAACACACTAGTTGTGGCCGTGGGGCCTCTCTAGTTGCATTGTTCTAGGATTTCTCTTGGAGAAGGCAGTGGTACCCCACTCCAGTACTCTTGCCTGGAAAATCCCATGGATGGAGGAGCCTGGTGGGCTACAGTCCATGGGGTCTCTAAGAGTCGGATGGACTGAGCGACTTCACTTTCACTTTTCACTTTCATGCAGTGGAGAAGGAAATGGCAACCCACTCCAGTGTTCTTGCCTTGAGAATCCCAGGGATGGGGGAGCCTGGTGGGCTGCCGTCTATGGGGTCGCACAGAGTCGGACATGACTGAAGTGACTTAGCAGCAGGGGTTTCTCTCTGTTTGTGGTGTAGTGACTCCTTTGAGTTGTTGCAGTTGTTACTCTGCTGTGGGCAAGGGGATACTCTCTAGTTGTGGTGTGGTTTCCAATATAGTTATATCCAGAAGCTTCCTCTCTATTTGAAGTGGCGGTCCACTGTCTGGTTGTGGTGGTGAGTCTCCTTTCTAGTTGCATTGGGCAGCGGTTTTCCTCAACAGTTGCAATGTGAGGTGGGGCTGTTGTCCAAGTGTAGTATGTGGGCTCCTCTCAAGTTGTGGTGAGCTGCCCTTCTCTAATTGTGCTGTGGTTGCTCCTCTCTTATAGTAATGTGTACCTGAGTCCCTCTCTTGCAATGGCATGGTGCTCCTCTAGTTTTGCTGATGTTTTGTCTCAGTTTGCCATGAGAGCTCCTCTTGAGTTGAGGCAAGGGACTCAGAGCTCTTCTCATGTTGTGGTGGTGCCTCCTGTCGAAATGCAGCAGGGTGCTTGGGGTCCTTTTGAATTATGGCAGGCTAAATTGGGGTTCCTCTCCAGTTTCACCTGGGGAGTTGGGCCTCTTCTGGAGTTGAGGCAGGCAACTTGGGGTTCCTCTCAATTTGCAGTGGGGAACTGGGGGTTCCTCTCATGTGGCAACAGAGTACCTGGGGCTCCAGTTGAGTTGCAGCTGAGAACATGGGTTTCTTCTAGAGTTGCAGAGAGAAACTTGGGGTCCTTCTCCAGTTGCAGCAGTGTACTCACAACTTCTCTTGAGTTGCGGTGGAAGCTCAGGGTTCCTCTCGAATTGCAGTATGGGTCTCAGGGTTCCACTTGAGCCATGGAGGGGAACTCAAGGTTCCTCTCTAGTTGGAGGTTACTCAGGGTTCCTCTTGAGTTGCAGGGGAGCCTCCTTATGAGTTATCTTGAGTCGACTCTTCTCTAGCAGGGATGTGCAGTATGGTTTCTCTCTTGTTGCAATTTCCCAGTGGCTACTCACTTGTTTTGGCATGGGTCTTTAGTTGTGGTTGGGGTCAACTCTGTAGTTGTAGTGGGTTTGATTTTCTCTAATTGTGACGTGCAAGCTCCTCTCTAGTTGTGGTTAGGGATTATCTTTAGCTGTGGTGTGGCTGCTCTTTTCTAGTTGTGGTGTGCTAGTGTCCTACTCTCTAGTTGTGGTGTGCAGGCTCCTTTCTAGTTATGGTGAGGGGCTCTTCAGCTGTGATTTCTGAGGGTAGTCCACTCTCATTGCAATGTGCAGGGCCTCCTTATTGTGGCTGGGGGACTCATCTATATTTCCTTAAGTGTGACTCCTCTCTAGGTATGGTGTCTGGGGGCATGGTCTCACCTTTTGGCCAGTGGATTCTCTCAAATAGCAGTGGAGTTCTTCTCTTAAGTTGTAGTTGTGGACTCAGGGCTCCTCTAGAATTGCAGTGGTCCCTCCTCTTAGGTGGTGATGGGTGGCTGTGAAGGAGGTTCCTCTCTTCTTTTGGCACTCAGTGTTCCTCACAATTTTTTGCATGGATGCTCCTCTCTGCTTGTGAGGGCCTCCTCTCAAGATACTTCATGGGGCTCATCTCTTTGTGCAGCAGAGGGGCTCCACTCTATGTGTGATTCTTGCTGGCCACCTCTCTACATGTGGCAAGGGAAACCTCTCCAGTTTTGGTGGGGGTTCCTCTGTCACTGGGGCCAGTGGCTCCTCTCGGGTTGCAGCAAAGGAGTCAGTGGTTCCTCTCTAGTTGCATTGTAGCTTGAATGGTCCTCTCTCATTGTGATGCATGGTCAACACACAAGTTATGGTCAGGGGCTCTCTGTAGTTGCACTGTACTGGGGGTTTCTCTTTAGTTGTGATGTGGTGGCTCCTTCAAGTTGTTGCAGTCATTACTCTTGTTGCTGTGTGTAAGGGGCTGATTTCTAGTTGTGGTGGAGTTTCCAATTTAGTTTTATCCAAAAGTCTCCTCTTTAGTTGCAGTGGGGTTCAACTCTCGAGTTGTGGTAGTTGGTCAAATTTCTAATTGCAGTGGGGGTCTCCTCTCTAGGTACATTGGGCAGGGCTTTTCCTCAATAGCTGAAATGTGAGGTGGAGCTCTTCTCCAGATGTAGTGTGTGGGCTCCTCTCTAGTTGTGGTGAGCTGAATTGCACTAATTGTGCCATGGCTGCTCCTCTCTCAGTGATGTGTGCCTGGGCTCCTCTCTTATGGTGGCACGGTGCTTCTCTCTAGTTGTCCTGAGGTCTTATCTTGATTTGCCAAGCAAGATCCTCTTGAGTTGAGGCAGGGGACTCAGAGCTCCTCTTGAGTTCTGGTGGTGCCTCCTCTCAAGTTGCAGCAGATGTCTTGGGATCCTTTCAAGTTGTAGCAGGGAACTCGGGGTCCCTCTTGAGTTGCAACAGAGGATTTGGGGATCCTCTCAATTTGCAGCAGGTGTTCAGTGTTCCTCTCAAGTACAGTGCACAACTCTGAGTTCCTCTCAAGTTGCTGTGGAAGGCTCCTTTTGAGTTGAGGCAGGGGACTCAGAGCTCCTCTAGAATTGCAGTGATGCCTCCTTTTCAATACTGGTGGGTAGTGTCAGTGAGGTGGGGCATCCTCTTTACTTTTGGCACTGGGATCTCCTCATTGGTTTTTTGTGGGATTGCTCTGCTCTAATTTTGAGGGCCTCCACTCAAGTTCACCTCATCTCGAGTTGAGATGGGAAACTTGGGGTTCCTCTCAAGTTGCGATGGGGATCTCAAGGAATGCTTAGGTTGCCTCAGAGGAGTCAGGCCTCCTTTTGAGTTGCAAGGGGGCACCTCGGGATTCCTCCCAAGTTGCTGCATGGGAATAGGGGATCATCTTGAGTTGAGGTGGGAAACTTGGGGTTCCTCTCCAGTTGCAACAGGGATCTCAGGCTTCCTCTAGAGTTGCAAGAGGGGAGTCAGGCCTTGTCTCATGTTGAGGCATGGACTTCCACTTTCCTCTCAAGTGGTAATAGGGATGTCAGTCCTCCTGTTGAGTTGAGGTGGAGAATTCGGGATTTTCTAGAGTTGCAACAGGGAAGTTGGACCTCCCATCGTGTTGTGAGGGGAAACTCGGGATTCCATTCTAGTCGCTGCAGGGGAACCAGCCCTTATCTTAGGTCAAGGGGGGGAACTCAGTGTCCTTTCCACTTGTGGCGGGAAACACAGGATTCCTTTCGAGTTGCAATGGGGATCTGGGATTACTTCTCAAATAGCAACAGGAGAGTCAAGACTTCTCTCGAGTTGAGGTGGGGAAGTCGTGTTTCCTCAAGTTGCAGCAGGGGAGTCGGGCCTTCTCTCGAGTTGCAGCAGAAACTCGGGGTTCTTCTCTAGTGGTTGCTGGAAACTCAGGGTTGGCTGGGGAGTGCCACAACGCCTGAGAGCTCCTTTCGAAGTGCAGCAAAAAATCAGTGTTCCTATGGATTTGCAGCATGGGATGCAGGATTCCACTGGAGTCCTGTCACGGAAGTTGGGGTTATACTTAAGCTTGGTTGGTATACAGTGTTCCTGGAGACTTGCAGTAGGGCATCCTGTCGAGTTTTCTTGAGGTGACTCATCGTAGCAGGGATGTGCAGGGTGGCTTGTGTCTTGTTGCAATGACTGGTGGCTGCTCATTAGTTTTGAAAAGGGACTACTCTATCATTGTTGTCAGGGTCAACTCTGTAGTTGCTGGAGCTACGATTCTCTCTAGTGGTGGTGTGCCATCTCCTCTCTCCTTGTTGTGTGAGCTTCATCTGTCTTAGCAGAAGAGGGGCTCCTCTCTGTGTGTGATGTCCAGCAGGCTTCTCTCAAGTTGTGCAGGAGGGCTCCTCTTGAGGGTTGAGGCTGCGTCCTCTGGGGTTGGGTGAGTGTGTCTCCATGGGGGAAGGTCCTCTTTGCTTTTGGCACTATAGGTTCCTCACTTCTATTCGTGAGATTCCTGCTCTCTAGTTGTCAGGGCCTCCACTTGACTTCCTTCAGGAAGGTCGTCTTCATTGGAGGCAGAAGGTCTTCTCTCTAGGTGTGTTATCCTTGGGGACATGGCACTAGTTGTGCCTGGGGAATCCACTTCGGTTTTGGCCAGGGAGTCACTCTGTCATTTGGTTTAGTGGCCCCTTTTCTTGTTCCAGCCTAGGGATCCTGTGAAATTGCAGCAGGGATCTCTGGGTTCCTCTTGAGTTGCAGTATATGACTCGAGGTTCCTTAAGAGTTGTGGTGGAGACTCCTCTTGAATTAGATTAATGAATCTGGGGCAGATCCTCTGTATTAGCCATGTGCAAGTTGGTCCCCATCTAAGTGGAATGTGTGGGAGGCTACTATCTAGATACAGCATGGGCTCCGTTTTAATTGCAGTGGGGTGCGCTCTTTATTCGCTGTGGGTCTGCTCATCTCTAGTTTCTTCTGCAGCTACCTCTCTAGTTGTGGAAGGGGAACTCCTCTTTAATTGTGGTAGTTTGGCTCCTCTCTAGATGTGGTAGAGTGCTTTTCTCAAATTGGGAGGTGGGTGACTCTTCTACGGTTGTGATGAGAAGGGGCGCTTTTTCTAGTTATGAAGTGCAGGAAGCTACTGGCTTTTTGTGGTAGGGCAGGCTTGTCAGGGAACATTTAACAGGAGGATTCCTGCATGCTGTTTTCTATTTCTCAAGGATTCTCTGTTCCTTATCAGTTCCTATCCATAGAACGAGTAGAGCTGTATGCAGTTCTCAGGACTGAGGTCATAGGATGAGACATGCAGTGACTCTTTTCAGTGTCAGCACCCTTGTATGCATTCAGTTCAGTTCAGTTCAGTCACTCAGTCATGTCTGACTCTTTGTGACTCCATGAATTGCAGTACGCCAGGCCTCCCTGTCCATCACCAACTCCCAGAGTTCACTAAGACTCACATCCATCGAGTCAGTGATGCCATCCAGCCATCTCATCCTCTGTCGTCCCCTTCTCCTCCTGCCCCCAATCCCTCCCAGCATCAGTCTTTCCAATGAATCAACTCTTCTCATGAGGTGGCCAAAGTACTGGAGTTTCACCTTTAGCATCATTCCTTCCAAAGAACACCCAGGGCTGACCTCCTTTAGAATGGACTGGTTGGATCTCCTTGTAGTCCAAGGGACTCTCAAGAGTCTTCTTCAATACCACACTTCAAAAGCATCAATTCTTCAGCACTCAGCTTTCTTCACAGTCCAACTCTCACATCCATACATGACCACATGAAGAACCATAGCCTTGACTAGATGGACCTTTGTTGGCAAAGTAATATTTCTGCTTTTCAATTTGCTATCTAGGTTGGTCATAACTTTTCCTCCAAGGAGTAAGCATCTTTTAATTTCATGGCTGCAGTCACCATCTGCAGTGATTTTGGAGCCCCCCAAAATAAAGTCTGACACTGTTTCCACTGTTTCCCCATCTATTTCCCATGAAGTGATGGGACCAGATGCCATGACCTTCATTTTCTGAATGTTGAGCTTTAAGCATTAGATTATCCATATTGTGGCTATTGATAAAATTTCATCCTGTGTAATAGCTGAGTAATCATCTTACTAAAGATATATAAGCCTGCATTTCTGCTAATAAAGCACCCTTGGTCCATCAGGGCTTGGGTCCCTCTGTCTTCCTTCTTTCCTTCCTTTCCTCCTTCCTTCATTTTCTCCTTCCTTCCTTCCCTCCCTCCTTCCTTCCTTCCCCCTCTCTCTCCCCCTCCAGCTCTCTCTTTCACTTTCTTATCGTCAACTCTGGACCACCAGGTTCCGGTCCATTAAAGGACTGCAACAGGGGCCTCCTGCTTAGGTGTGGTATGAGGCTTCTTCTCTGTTTGTGGTAGAATGTTCTTCTCCAATTGTTGTGGGGTAATCTCTTGGGCATTCTCTGCAGTTGCATGAGGGTCTTGGGGCTCATGTCGAGTTGGGACGGGGAACTTGGGGTTCCTCTCCAGTCACTTCAGGGGAATTGGGACACATTTCAACTTGAGGTGGGGAACCCGGGGTTCTTCTTGAGTTGTGGCAGGAAACTCGGGGTTTCTTTCGAGTTGTGACATGGAATTCGGGGATCATATGAAGTTGTAATAGGTGAGACAGGCCTCCTCTTGAGGTGCAAGGGGAAGCCGGGATTCCTCTTGACTTGAAGCAGGGGCACTGGCCCTCATCTCAAGATGAGGTGGGCAACACGAGTTTTATCTCGAGTTGCAGCAGTAAACTCGGGATTCCTCTCGAGTTGCGACAGGTATCTCGGGGAACCTCTCGAGGTGCAAAAAGGGAGTCAAGCCTCCGTTCCAGTTGCAGGAGGAAACTCGGGATTGCTCTTGAGTCGCTGCAGGGTAAATGGGCCTTATCTCGTATTGAGGGATGAATGTGGTGGTTTTTCTCGTGTTGCAGCGGAAAATCGGGGATCCTCTCGAGTTACGACAGGGACTTCAGGGAACCTCTCATGTGTCCTCAAGGGAGTCAGGCATCCATTAGAGTTGTGAGGGAAAACTCGGGATTCCTTTCAAGTCAGTGCAGAGGAATCCAGCCTCACCTCATCTCGAGTTGAGGCAGGGAACTCGGGGTTCCCCTTGAGTTGCGACGGATATCTCAGGGAAACTCTCATGTTGCCTCAAGGGAGTGAGGTCTCCTTTTGAGATACGGGGGCGAACTTGGGATTGCTCTTGAGTCACTGCAGAGGAATTGGGTGTCATCTTGCTTTGAAGGGGGGATATTGTGGTTTTTCTCTAGTTGCTACGGGAAGCTTGGCATTCCTCTCAAGTTGTGACAGGGACCTCAGGGAACCTCTCGTGTTGCCTCAGGGGAGTCAGGCCTCCTTTCAAATTGCGAGGGGAGCCTCGAGATTCCTCTCAGGTCGCTGCAGGGGAATCAGGCTTCATCTCGAGTTGCAGCAGTAAACTCGGCGTTCCTTGCGAGTTGTGATGGGGATCTGGGGGAACGTCTCAAGCTACAAAAAGGTGTGAAGCCTCCTTTCAAGTTGTGAGGGGGAACTCGGGATTTCTCTCCAGTTGCTGCCGTGTAATGGGGCCTCATCTTGCTTTGAGGGGGGATCTTGTTAAAGCATGGAAATTGGGCCTCATTGTGAGATGTGGTGGGGAACATGGGGTTCTTCTCAAGTTGTGGCAGGAAACTTGGAGTTCCACCCGAGTTGTGATGGGGATCTCAGGGAACTGCTCAATTTGCCTCAGGAGAGTCAGACCTCCTTTCGATTTGTGAGGGGGAACTTGCAATTCTTCTTGAGACCCTGCAGGGTAATCAGGCCTCATCTCTAGTTGAGACATGAAACTCGGGGTTCCTCTCAAGTTGTGGTGGGGATCTCAGGGAACATCCCAAGTTGCAAAAAAGAAGTTAAGCCCACTTTATAGTTGAGAGGGTGAACTCCAGATTACTCTGGAGTCCCTGCAGGGGAATCAGGACAAATTTCGGGTTGAGAGGGGATCTCTTGGTTGTTCTCACATTGTGGTGGGAACATTGGGGTTCCTGTCGAGTTGCAAAGGGGATCTGGGGAAACCTCGCGAGTTGCAAAAAGGGAATCAAGACTTCTTCTAGTTGTTATGGGGAACTCGTGATTGCTCTCCATCCCTGCCTTGGAATCTGGCCTTATCTGGGGTTGATGGAGGATACTGTGGTTTTTGTTGAGTAGCGGTGGTAAATTCGGGGTTCCTCTTAAGTTGCGATGGGGATCTGGGGGAACCTCTCGAGTTGTAAAAGGGGATTCAAGCCTCCTTTCCAGTTGACTGGGTGAACTCAGAGTTGCTCTGAAGGGTATGCAGAGGAATTGGGCCTCATGAGATGGTATCTCATGTTTTTTCTCAAGTTGTGGTGGGAAGCTTGAGGTTGCTCTCGAGTTATGACGGGGATCTCAAGGAACCTCTAGCGTTGCAAAAAGTCAGTCAAGCCTTCTTTTGAGTTGCAAGGGGGAACTTGGGATTGCTCTCGAGTCACTGCAGTGGAATCCCGCCTCATCTCAAGTAGAGGGGAGATATTGTGGTTTCCCGAGTTGGGGCAGGAAGCTCAGGGTTCCCCTCAAGTTGTGACGAGGATCTGGGGGAACCTCTTGAGTTGCAACAATGGAGTCAAAGCTCCTTTCGAGTTGCAATTGGCAACTTGGGATTGCTCTCGAGTCGCTGCTGTGGAATCGGGTCAGATTGAGGGTGGATGTTGTGGGTTTTCTTGCATTGTGATGAAAAGCTCTGGGTTCCCCTCGAGTTGCGATGGGGATCTAGGGGAACCTGTCGTGTTGCAAAAAGGGAGTCAAAGCTCCTTTCCAGTTGCCTGGGGGGAACTCAGGATTGCTCTCGAGTCGTAGCAGGCGAACCTGGCCTCATCTAGGGTTGAGAGGGGGAATCTCGTGGTTTTTCTCGAGTTTTGCAGAAAGCTCTGTATTCTTCAGGAGTTGCGAAGGCAATATGGGGAAACCTCTTGAGTTGTGAAAAGGGAGTCAAGCCTTCTTTTGAGTTGCGAGTGGGACCTTGGGACTGCTTTCGTGTCAATGCAGAGGAATTGGGCCTCATCTCGGGTTGAGGGGAGATCTCGTTGTTTTTCTCGAGTTGCTGCAGGAAGCTCAGGGTTCTTCCCGAGTTGCAACGTGGATCTGGGGGTACCTCTCGAGTTGCAAAAATGGAGTCAAGCCTCCTATTGATTTGCAAGGGGGAACTCGGGATTGCTCTCAAGTTGCTGCAAGGGAATTGGGCCGCATCTTGGTTAAGGGGGGGATCTCATGGTTTTTCTCGAGGTGTGGCTGGAAGCTTGGGGATCCTGTCAAGTTGCATTGGGGATCTCAGTGATCCTCTCAAGTTGCCTCAGGGGAGTCAAGCCTCCTTCCCAGTTGTGAGGGGGAGCTCAGCATTCCTCTTGAGGTGCTGCAGAAGAATCAAGCCTCATGTCAAGTTGAAGCAGGAAACTAGGGGTTTCTCTCGAGTTTTGACAGGGATCTTGGGGTTCCTTTTGAGTTGCAACGGGGATCTCAGTGAACTTCTCTGTTTGCCTCAGAGGAGTCAGGCCACCTTTTGTGTTGTGTGTGGGAACTTGGGATTCCTCTTGAGTCAAAGCAGGGGTTTCAGGCATCATCGAGAGATGTGGTTTGGAACATGGTGTACTTTTTGAGTTGTGACGGGGAACTGGGGGAACCTCTTGAGTTGCAAAAAAGGTGACAAGCTTCCTTTCGAGTTGCGAGGGGGAACTCGGGATTGGTCTCAAATCGCTGCAGTGGAATTGAGCCTCATCTCGGGTTAAGGGTGTCTTATGGTTTTTCTCGAGTTGCAACGGGGATCTGGGGGAACCTCTTGGGTTGCAAAAAGGGAGTCAAAAAACCCCCTTCTAATTACCTGGGGGAACTCAGGATTGCTCTCGAGTGGCTACAGAGGAATCAGGCATCATATTGGGTTGAACAGGGATCTCGTGGTTTTTCTCAGAGTTGTGGGAAGCTTGGAGTTCCTCTGGAGTTGTGACAGTGAACTGGGGGAACCGCTTGAGTTGTAAAAAGGGAGTGAACCCTCCTATCGAGTTATAAGGGGGAACTTGGAATTGCTCTCAAGTCAGTGCAGTGGTATTGGCCTCATCTCGGGTTGAGGGAGTTCTTGTGGTTTTTCTTGAGTTGTGGCTGGAAGCTCGGGGCTCCTCTTGAGTTGCAATGGGAATTTGGGGCACCCTCTCTTGTTACTAAAAGGAAGTGAAGCCTCCTTTAAAATTTCGAGGGGGAACTAGGGATTATTTTCGAGTCTCTGAAGGGGAATTGGGCCTCATCTCAGGTTGAGGGGGGATCTCGTGGTTTTTCTCAAGGTGCATTTCAAAGCTCGGGAGTCCTGCCAAGTTGTGGAGGGGATCTCATGATCCTCTTGAGTTGCCTCAGAGGAGTCAGGCCTACTTTCCAGTTGTGAGGGGAAACTCAGGATTCCTCTTGAGGCACTGCAGAGAAATCAGGCCTCATGTCCTGTTGAGGCAGGAAACTAGGGATTCATCTCAAGGTTGACAGGGATCTTGGGGTTCCTCTCAAGTTGCGACGGGGATCACAGGGGACTTCTTTATTTGCCTCAGGGGAGTCAGGCCTCCTCTCTAGTTGTGAGGGGGAACTTGGGATTCCTCTCTAGGTGCTCCAGTGGAATCAGGCCTCATCTAGAGGTGAGGCAGGAAACTCGGGGTTCCTCTCGAGTTGTGACGGGAATCTTGGTGTTCCTCTCAAGTTGTGATGGGGATCTCAGTGAACATCCCGAGTTTCTATAGGGGGTCAGGCCTCCTTTCCGGTTCCCAGGGGTAACTCAAGATTACTCTCTAGTAGAAGCAGGGAAATCGTGCCTCATCTTGAGATGTGGTGGGGAACTCGGTGTTCTTCTCGAGTTTCTGTGGGAAACTCGGGGTTCCTCTGGAGGTGCAACGGGGATCTAGGGGAACCTCTCGAGTTGCAAAAAAGAAGTCAAGCCTCTCGAGTTGTGAGAGGGAGCTCGGGATATCTCTCGAGTTACTGAATGGAAATCAGGCCTTACCTGGGGTTGAGGTGGTCTCTCGTGGCTTATCTCGTGTTGCATCGGGGTTCCTCTTGAATTATAACGGGGATATGGGGAACCTGTTGAGTTGCAAAATTGGAGTCAAGCCTCCTTTCATATTGCGAGGGGGAACTCGGGATTGCTCTGGAGTCGCTGCAGTGAAATCTCACCTAATTTCGGGTTGAGGGGCGTTCTTGTCGTTTTTCTCTAGTTGTGGCAGGAAGCTCAAGCTTCCTCATGAGTTGTGATGGGGATGAGGAGGAACTTCTCAAGTTGCAAAAATTGAGTCAAGCCTCCTTTCCAGTTGCGTGGGAGAACTTGGGATTGCTCTCGAGTTGCTACAGGGGAATCCGGCCTCATCTCTGGTTCAGGGGGCATCTTGTAGTATTTTTCATGTTGCAGTGGGAACCTTTGGGTTCCTCTCTAGTTGCAAAAGGAATCTGGGGGAACCTCTGTTCTGCCAAAAGTGAGCCAAGTCTCCTTCCAAGTTATGAAGGGGAACTCAGGATTGCTGTCCTGTCACTGCAGTGAAATCCCACCTCATTTCAGGTTGAGGGTGGATCTTGCGGTTTTTCTCGAGTTGTGGTGGGAAGCTCGAATTTCCTCTCAAGTTGCCACTGGAATTTCGGGGTTCCTCTAGAGTTGTGACGGGGATCTCAGGGAACCACTCGAGTTGCCCTAGGGGGTACAGGCCTCCTTTCCTATTGTGAGGGGGAACTTGGGATTCCTCTCGAGGTTCTGCAGGGGATTCAGGTCTCATCTAGAGTTGTAGTGGGGAGCTTGTGATTCCTCCCGAGTTGCAACAGGCATCTGGGGGAACCTCTCAAGTTGCAAAAAGGGAATCAAGCCTCCTTTCCAGTTTCCTTGGAGAACTATGGATTGCTCTCGAGTCGCTGCAGGGGAATCAGGCCTTCTCTCGAAATGCAGCAGAAACTTAGGATTCCTCTATAGTCGTTGCTGGAAACTCGGGGTTTCCTCGAGTGTTGCCACAAGGGACTCTGGGAACCTCTCGAAGTGCAGGGGGAAATCAACATTCCTCTAGATTTGCAGCAGTGGATGCAGGATTCCAGGGGAGTCTTGGTGGGGAACTCGTAGTTCTTCTCACTGTTCTTGATGACCTCGAAGAGGTGACATCATTATGGCACCTAGCCCTCTCAGACACACTCCGGTAACCTATTTCCTCATGGGCAGTACTGCTATGACCTAGAAATGTATTTGCTGGCTTGGAAAGGGCACGGAGACACACAACCCTGACTCTGGAATTTAGGCTCTCGGGACAGGCCTGGATATATGACCTCTGAGAAGTGAAAGAATTGCTGCAAGATAGAGGCCTGAAAAACACTCTCTGGATGCCTTTCCTTCCTTGAAGAAAGATAGCTTTCCCAGCCTCTTGTATGCAGAGAGTCACACACTGCTTGAAAGTGCTTGTTTGGAGGTCATTTTTCAGTGGCAATGGCCCCTGAGGCCCTGTGCCCAGGGAAGGCTCCCACACTCCCAGGGAATGTCAAGACAAACTCTACATGGCTGTTCTGTCACGTTTTCTCTGTAGGAGAGAGCTAGTGAGTGTAGGTCTGTCTGGAACATTCTTGAATGTTGTGGTGACACACCCTGTGTTTCAACCTGGATAGCAGGCCTAGGGGGCAAAATTCACATTCTTCTCTCTGGGAGTCCTAACGTGGTGCAGCCTAGCAACTGCTTGAACATCCATCAAATTGCTGTTTTCTTCCTTCTGACAGAGCTCGCTTTGTTCCACACTTTGGGATTTCTGAAGCAAGGGGGCGACCCCCAACTCCTCGCTTGAGACCCATTTGAGGTGCAACGTCACCTCAACGAGGTGACCACAGTATGGCACCTGGCCTTCTAAGACACACTCCAGCAGCCTGCTTCCTCATGGGCAGTACTGAGACTGTCAATTCCTAGGCAGATTGATAGGAAGTCCAGGGTCCCCAAGAAGAAGAAAGGGGTCTGGGGCTCTCGAAGTGCAGAGAGGGGTCTGGAATTCTCAAGGAGGAGGAAAAGACAAACTTTTTTGGTCTACATTCCCTGCTGCTGCTGCTACTGCTGCTAAGTCGCTTCAGTAGTGTCTAACTCTGTGCGGCCCCATAGATGGCAGCCCACCAGGCTCCCCCATCCCTGGGATTCTCCAGGCAAGAACACTGGAGTGGGTTGGCATTTCCTTCTCCAATGCATGAAAGTGAAAAGTGAAAGTGAAGTCGCTCAGTCGTGTCCGACTCTTGGCGACCCCATGGACTGCGGCCCACCAGGCTCCTCCGTCCATGGGATTTTCCAGGCAAGAGTGCTGGAGTGGGGTGCCATCCCTAGGCTTAGTCAATTACACAACTCAGTTTAAACTCTGTACTAGGGGTTATACAACAACAGTATATCCTGCTTGATGACAGTTTCTCCTTCCTGAAAACCTTCTGACTAATCCTGATATTGTAGAATGTATGTTATTGGAGTGGGTCTTGTAGGATCTTTCTTTTGTTAAACTCTAAACTTGTTATCCTAAAAGGTAAATTGTGGGAGTGGGTCTAGTAGAATTTTCACAAACTTGAGACATTCTTTTGATTCATTGTAAAAACTAATTAAAAGGTATATAACTCATTGCTAACACTAGTAAGGGGGTACTCTTTCTGCCCTCTTCTGATGTCTACATCAGAAGCTTTTTCTATCCCTTTTATACTTTAATAAAACTGTATTACGCAAAAGCTCTGAGCGATCAATCCTTGTCTCTGGCTCTGGATTGAATTCTCCTCCAGAGGCCAGGAATCCCATCATCTTTCGTAGTTCAGCAACAACCTTAATGCTTGGAGCTCTAGTTCTTTGTTCTCCTAGTAAATACGTTTTCTGCTGTACTTTACTATCTCTACGGTGTGCTTGTGTGAATGAATGACACACGCCCTGTATGAAGCAAGTATGGAGCCCTGCTCTGCAGTTCATGGTGACCTCATACGGCTTATGGCAGAAACCTGTCAGGGGTTTATACTGACCTGCCAATGCCAAGAGGCACCCAACGTCTCCTTTGAGGACTGATCAGAAATGGGCAAAATGTGTGGACCAAACTCTCCTTTCTCAGTCAAACTTTCTGGTCTCTTTGACCATTTCATAACTTCTTGGGAATCAGAGGTACTAACCTAATCTATTGGGTCATAGACTTTCAAGGGACTTGTGATCTATACTGTTACTGTGTACTTAGGTGTACTGTGTTACTTAGGTCCCAAACTTGGATTGGTAGTCAGGAAACACCTAACCTCGCTAGGAATCAAAAAATCGGAAGCTAGATAGAGCTCTGGCTGCAAGAGCATCTCTGAGGTTAAAGGTTACTCGGGTTGGAATTACAATGAGTTTCTTCCATTGGTAATGCTAGCTCTTAGTGGACCAGAGGAGGCTTTCCAGTGGCTTTTGTTGCAACCCCTTAGATATTCTTTCTGCAGAATCTGTCGGAATGAACGGGAAGGACTGGCTCTATCAATTTTTCCTCACTGCCAGTCCCTCACCATCTCTTTTTCTATCGCTTATACTGGTGTGGCAATGCTTGTCAGTTTTGTGTTTGTACAGGTCTTATTGTAGTCAGGATTATACTCAGGGTCATGCACAGGCACTCAGGTGACAAATGTTTCCCCTAACAGTCTTAGCTTGGGAGGTATTCTGGAAGGTTACTCTGATTGCACCCCGGGTGGCATCAGAGGCAAGCAAGGTTTTAATGGTGAGGAACTGGACATCAATCTGGGATGCCATCAGGTCTACCCCTGCGCACCTCCACCCCACCTCTGTGGTAGAACTAGGAGGGACAAGTACGGCACCTGCATCAGTAAGGGACAGACTAAGTCCAATCAGGGAAGAAAAGCTTTGGTGTAAAGTTTGTCTACACCCCCATCTAGAGCAGGGAGGGATGCCTCGGGTAGAAAGATGGCACTGGTTTCTTCTTTCTTACAGATGGGAGCTAACAATTCCAGGCTCACTCCTTTGAACTGTATCCAGAAAAAAATACTGGGATAGATTTGATCCCTAGAGCTTAAAGAAGACACACCTGGTCTTCCTATGTGATACTGCATGGCCACAGTACCCATGGGAGGATGGCGAACAGTGGCCAGTTGGAGGGTCTCTTAATTATAATACTGTTTTACAATTAGACCAGTTCTTTAGAAAACAAGGAAAATGTGTAGAAGTAGCATATATGTTGCCCCTTTTCTCTCTTTGAGATATGCCAGACTTATGTCCTAAGGATATAGATCTGGGTGTGAAACTTTCAGCTCCCTCCTGACCTCCTACTTTGCCCCTGTATCAGGGGTCCCCACTGAACAGGCTGAGAATCAGCACACCCTTCCAGTACGGGTTGCCTCAGTCTCAGTAGAAATTCAAACAGTATCAGTTGTGGTTGAGACTATTTAGAGGACCCCAAAAAGTATATTAGAGCTTTCCACAAACATAAAGGTTTTACTCTGCTTTATGACCTTACTTGAAAGAATGTGATGTATATCTTGGGACAGACGCTGATTCCCAACTCAAAAACTCAAGTTTTGGGGGAAGTGGTTGCTTATGGAGATGAATGCCTTGGTAATGAGTCAGTAGGGAAGAGGGAGGACGAGATAGCCACCTTCCCCACTGGGAATCAGGCGGTCCCAACTATAGAACCAGACTAGGACTATAAAACGGCTAAAGGAAGATGGGATCAGAGTCATTTTGTCAGATGTATTCTTGAAGGACTCAGGCAAGTACATACTAAAACTTTATGCTAAATTGGCAATCATAGAACAGGAGGAGAAGGGGGCTCCTGGTAAATTCCTAGATAGACTGAGAGAAGCCCTTTGCAGATTCACTGAGATTGATTTCAAAAGTGAAGAGGGGAGAGGGATCTTGAAAGATAGATTTCTCACTCAATTGGCTCTAGATATCCACTGTAAGCTATTATAACAGGCATATGGAATAAATCTGTGTTTAGATAATCTATTGCAACTCAATCAGTCTACTATGTTAGGGAACATGAGGAAAAGAAAGAAATGCAGAAAAAGACAAAGGCACAGAAGGAAGCCCTCATAATGGCTGTATGAACCGTTTTTAAACAGCCTGAGAAAAATGCCCAGAGGGACCCAAGTGAAATGGGATGGGCTTGCTAATACTGTGGAAAGGAGGGGCACCTCAAGCGAGATTGCCCTCAGGCATCTAGGCCGCCCCCAGCTCCATGTCTGGTCTGCAAGGGACCACACTGGAAGAGAAACTGCCCCCAGAGGTGTAAGTTTCAGGGGTCGGACTTTCAAGACAATCAGGACTGAAGGTGCCAGGGGGCCCCCACACAAACTCACGTCCTAATTGCTCCTGAGGAACCCCAGGTATTATTAACTGCGGGGGGCGGGGGGAATCCATCGATATCCTTTTAGATACTGGGGCAACTTTCTCTGTGCTTACTGAAGCCCCTGGCCCACTTTCTTCCTGATCCGCTTCCATAGTGGGACTGTCTGGAAGAGCCAAAAGGTATTATTTTAGTTGCTCTTTAAGCTGTAACTGGAACTCTGTGCTATTTTCACATGAGTTTCCTATCGTGCCAGTCTCCTTCACCCCTTTGGGGGAGGGATATGCTGAGCAAGGTCCATGATTCTGTTTTCAGGAATATGAAGCCCTCCCTTTCTCTCCCTTTAATTGAAAAAAAAAAAATGTAAATCCTAGAGTGTGGGATGATGGAAAATCTGTGGGTCGAGCACAAAATGCTATTCCTGTAGTTGTCAAGATCAAAGATAAGGATTTTAATCCATAAAATTATCCCCAGGTTTGGGCTGCCACAGAGCCTTCAGAGTGACATTGGCTCTGCCTTTAAAGCTGGCATAACTCAGGGGGTGTCTAAATCTCTAGAAATAGAATATCACTTACACCGTTTCTGGAGACCCCAATCCTCAGGAAAGGTTGAAAAAGCTAATGACATTATCAAAAGACATCTGCACAAATTAACTCAAGAGATGAAGGACAACTGGATTAAAGTTCTACCCATAGCCTTAATGAGGGCTTGGACTACCTCCAAAAGGAGGGACTGTCCCTCTTTGAATATATTTATGGAAGGCCTTTCTTATGCACAGACATTGTTATAGACCCCGAAGCCTTAGAATTAACTAATTATGTAACCTAGCTCTCAGCTTTTCTTTCTTTTTTTTTTATTATTATTATTATTTTTTAATTTTATTTTTTTACTTTACAATACTGTATTGGTTTTGCCATATATCGACATGAATCCGCCACGGGTGTACATGTGTTCCCCATCCTGAACCCTCCCCGTACCATCCCTCTGAGTCATCCCAGTGAACCAGCCCCAAGCATCCAGTATTGTGCATCGAACCTGGACTGGCGACTCGTTTCACATATGATACTATTCATGTTTCAACGCCATTCTCCCAAATCATCCCACCCTCTCCCTCTCCCACAGAATCCACAAGACTGTTCTGTATATCAGTGTCTCTTTTGCTGTCTCGTATACAGGGTTATGGTTACCATCTTTCTAAATTCCATATATATGCATTAGTATACTGTATTGGTGTTTTTCTTTCTGGCTTACTTCACTGTGTATAATAGGCTCCAGTTTCATCCACCTCATTAGAACTGATTCAAATGTATTCTTTTTAATGGCTGAGTAATACTCCATTGTGTATATGTACCACAGCTTTCTTATCCATTCATCTGCTGATGGACATCTAGGTTGCTTCCATGTCCTGGCTATTATAAACAGTGCTGTGATGAACATTGGGGTACACGTGTCTCTTTCAAGTCTGGTTTCCTCAGTGTGTATGCCCAGCAGTGGGATTGCTGGGTCATAAGGCAGTTCTATTTCCAGTTTTTTAAGGAATCTCCACACTGTTCTCCATAGTGGCTGTACTAGTTTGCATTCCCACCAACAGTGTAAGAGGGTTCCCTTTTCTCCACACCCTCTCCAGCATTTATTGCTTGTAGACTTTTGGATT
>NW_011494927.1:262328-267606 GCF_000754665.1 Bison bison bison | reverse complement strand
TTTATTTCCAATATTCTGGGAGGTGGGTCATAGAGAATCCTGCTGTGATGTATGTCGGAGAGTGTTTTGCCTATGTTCTCCTCTAGGAGTTTTATAGTTTCTGGTCTTACGTTTAGATCTTTAATCCATTTTGAGTTTATTTTTGTGTATAATGTTAGAAAATGTTCTAGTTTCATTCTTTTACAAGTGGTTGACCAGTTTTCCCAGCACCACTTGTTAAAGAGATTGTCTTTAATCCATTGTATATTCTTGCCTCCTTTGTCAAAGATAAGGTGTCCATAGGTGCGTGGATTTATCTCTGGGCTTTCTATTTTGTTCCATTGATCTATATATTTCTGTCTTTGTGCCAGTACCATACTGTCTTGATGACTGTGGCTTTGTAGTAGAGCCTGAAGTCAGGCAGGTTGATTCATCCAGTTCCATTCTTCTTTCTCAAGATAGCTTTGGCTATTCAAGGTTTTTTGTATCTCCATACAAATTATGAAATTATTTCTTCTAGCTCTGTGAAGAATACCGTTGGTAGCTTGATAGGGATTGCATTGAATCTATAAATTGCTTTGGGTAGTATACTCATTTTCACTATATTGATTCTTCCAATCCATGAACATGGTATATTTCTCCATCTATTAGTGTCCTGTTTGATTTCTTTCACCAGTGTTTTATAGTTTTCTATATACAGGTCTTTAGTTTCTTCAGGTAGATATATTCCTAAGTATTTTATTCTTTTCGTTGCAATGGTGAATGACATTGTTTCCTTAATTTCTCTTCCTATTTTCTCATTATTAGTGTATAGGAATGCAAGGGATTTCTGTTTGTTGATTTTATATCCTGCAACTTTACTATATTCATTGATTAGTTCTAATAATTTTCTGGTGGAGTCTTTCGGATTTTCTATGTAAAGGGTCATGTCATCTGCAAACAGTGAGAGTTTTACTTCTTCTTTTCCAATTTGGATTCCTTTATTTCTTTTTCTGCTCTGATTGCTGTGGCCAAAACTTCCAAAACTATGTTGAATAGTAGTGGTGAGAGTGGGCATCCTTGTCTTGTTCCTGACTTTAGGGGAAATGCTTTCAATTTTTCACCATTGAGGATAATGTTTGCTGTGGGTTTGTCATATATAGCTTTTATTATGTTGAGGTATGTTCCTTCTATTCCTGCTTTCTGGAGAGTTTTTATCACAAATGGATGTTGAATTTTGTCAAAGGCTTTCTCTGCATCTATTGAGATAATCACATGGTTTTTATTTTTCAATTTGTTAATGTGGTGTATTACATTGATTGATTTGCGGATATTGAAGAATCCTTGCATCCCTGGGATAAAGCCCACTTGGTCATGGTGTATGATCTTTTTAATGTGTTGTTGGATTCTGATTGCTAGAATTTTGTTAAGGATTTTTGCATCTACGTTCATCAGTGATATTGGCCTGTACTTTTCTTTTTTGTGTGGCATCTTTGTCAGGTTTTGGTATTAGGGTGATGGTGGCCTCATAGAATGAGTTTGGAAGTTTACCTTCCTCTGCAATTTTCTGGAAGAGTTTGAGTATGATAAGTGTTAGCTCTTCTCTAAATTTTTTGGTAGAATTCAGCTGTGAAGCCATCTGGACCTGGGCTTTTGTTTGCTGGAAGATTTCTGATTACAGTTTCAATTTCTGTGCTTGTGATGGATCTGTTAAGATTTTCTATTTCTTCCTGGTCCAGTTTTGGAAAGTTGTACTTTTCTAAGAATTTGTCCATTTCTTCCACTTTGTCCATTTTATTTCCATATTATTGCTGATAGTAGTCTCTTATGATCCTTTGTATTTCTATATTGTCTCTTGTGATCTCTCCATTTTCATTTCTAATTTTATTGATTTGGTTTTTCTCCCTTTGTTTCTTGATGAGTCTGGCTAATGGTTTGTCAATTTTATTTATCCTTTCAAAGAACCAGCTTTTGGCTTTGTTGATTTTTGCTATGGTCTCTTTTGTTTCTTTTGCATTTATTTCTGCCCTAATTTTTAAGATTTCTTTCCTTCTACTAACCCTGGGGTTCTTCATTTCTTCCTTTTCTAGTTGCTTTAGGTGTAGAGTTAGGTTATTTATTTGACTTTTTTCTTGTTTCTTGAGGTATGCCTGTATTGCTATGAACTTTCCCCTTAGGACTGCTTTTACAGTGTCCCACAGGTTTTGGGTTGTTGTGTTTTCATTTTCATTCATTTCTATGCATATTTTGATTTCTTTTTTGATTTCTTCTGTGATTTGTTGATTATTCAACAGTGTGTTGTTTAGCCTCCATATGTTGGAATTTTTAATATTTTTTCTCCTGTAATTGAGATCTAATCTTACTGCATTGTGGTCAGAAAAGATGCTTGGAATGATTTCAATTTTTTTGAATTTACCAAGGCTAGATGTATGGCCCAGGATGTGATCTATCTTGGAGAAGGTTGTGTGTGTGCTTGAGAAAAAAGTGAAATTCATTGTTTTGGAGTGAAATGTCCTATAGATATCAATTAGGTCTAACTGGTCTATTGTATCATTTAAAGTTTGTGTTTCCTTGTTAATTTTCTGTTTAGTTGATCTATCCATAGGTGTGAGTGGGGTATTAAAGTCTCCCACTATTATTGTGTTATTGTTAATTTCCCCTTTCATACTTGTTAGCATTTATCTTACATATTGCAGTGCTCCTATATTGGGTGCATATATATTTAAAATTGTTATATCTTTTTCTTGGATTGATCCTTTGATCATTATGTAGTGACCTTCTTTGTCTCTTTTCACAGCCTTTGTTTTAAAGTCTATTTTATCTGATATAAGTATTGCTACTCCTGCTTTCTTTTGGTCCCTATTTGCGTGGAAAATCTTTTTCCAGCCCTTCACTTTCAGTCGGTATGTGTCCCCTGTTTTGAGGTGGGTCTCTTGTAGACAACATATATAGGGGTCTTGTTTTTGTATCCATTCAGCCAGTCTTTGTCTTTTGGTTGGGGCATTCAACCCATTTACGTTTAAGGTAATTATTGATAAGTATGATCCCGTTGCCATTTACTTTATTGTTTTGGGTTCGAGTTTATACACCCTTTTTGTGTTTCCTGTCTAGAGAATATCCTTTAGTGTTTGCTGGAGAGCTGGTTTGGTGGTGCTGAATTCTCTCAGCTTTTGCTTGTCTGTAAAGCTTTTGATTTCTCCTTCATATTTGAATGAGATCCTTGCTGGGTACAGTAATCTGGGCTGTAGGTTATTTTCTTCCATCACTTTAAGTATGTCTTGCGATTCCCTCCTGGCCTGAAGAGTTTCTATTGAAAGATCAGCTGTTATCCTTAAGGGAATTCCCTTGTGTGATATTTGTTGTTTTTCCCTTGCTGCTTTTAATATTTGTTCTTTGTGTTTGATCTTTGTTAATTTGATTAATATGTGTCTTGGGGTGTTTAGTCTTGGGTTTATCCTGTTTGGGACTCTCTGGGTTTCTTGGACTTGGGTGATTATTTCCTTCCCCATTTTAGGGAAGTTTTCAACTATTATCTCCTCAAGTATTTTCTCATGGTCTTTCTTTTTGTCTTCTTCTTCTGGGACTCCTATGATTCCAATGTTGGGGTGTTTAACACTGTCCTGGAGGTCTCTGAGATTGTCCTCATTTCTTTTAATTAGTTTTTCTTTTTTCCTCTCTGATTCATTTATTTCTACCATTCTATCTTCTAATTCACTAATCCTATCTTCTGCCTCTGTTATTCTACTATTTGTTGCCTCTAGAGTGTTTTTGATCTCATTTGTTACATTATTCATTATATATTGACTCTTTTTTATTTCTTCTAGGTCTTTGTTAAACCTTTCTTGCATCTTCTCAATCCTTGTCTCCAGGCTATTTATCTGTGATTCCATTTTGCTTTCAAGATTTTGGATCATTTTCACTATCATTTTTCGGAATTCTTTATCAGGTAGATTCCCTATCTCTTCCTCTTTTGTTTGGTTTGGTGGGCATTTATCCTGTTCCTTTACCTGCTGGGTATTCCTCTGTCTCTTCATCTTGTTTATATTGCTGAGTTCGGGGTGTCCTTTCTGTATTCTGACAGTTTGAGGAGTTTTCTTTATTGTGGAGTTTCCTTGCTGTGTGTGGGTTTGTACAGGTCGCTTGTCAAGGTTTCTTGGTTAGGGAAGCTTGTGTCAGTGTTTTGGTGGGTGGAGCTGGATTTCTTCTCTCTGGGGTGCAATGAAGTGTCCAGTAATGAGTTATGAGATGTCAATTGTTTTGTAGTAACTTTGGGCAGCCTGTATATTGGAGCTCAGGTCTGTGTTCCTGTGTTGCTGGAGAATTTGCATGGTATGTCTTGCTCTGGAACTTGTTGACCCTTGTGTGGTGTTTGGTTTCAGTGTAGGTATGGAGGCGTTTGATGAGCTCCTGTCAATTAATGTTCCCTGGAGTCAGGAGTTCCCTGGAGTCAGGGTTTGGACTTAAGTCTCCTGCTTCTGGTTTTCAGTCTTATTTTTACAGTAGTCTCAAAACTTCTCCTTCTATACAACACCACTGATAAAATATCTAGGTTAAAGATGAAAAGTTTCTCCACAGTGAGGGACACCCAGAGAGGTTCACAGCATTACATGGAGAAGAGAAGATGGAGGAGGGAGTTAGAGGGGACCCGAATGAGATGAGGTGGAATCAATAGAGGAGAGAGAGGGCTATCCAGTAATCACTTCCTTATGTGCACTCCACAACTGGACCACTCAGAGATGTTCACGGGGTTACACAGAGAAGAGAAGAAGGAGGAAGGCAACAGAGGTGGCCAGAAGGATAAAAGGGGGGAATGAAAAGGAGGGAGACAGATCCAGCCAGTAATCAGTTCCCTAAGTGTTCTCCACCGTCTGGAACACACAGAAATTCACGGAGTTGGGTAGAGCAGAAAGGGGTTAGGGAGGAGACACAGGCCACCTGGTGGAGAAAAAGGAGAGTCCAAAGGGGAAGAGAGCAGTCAAGCCAGTAATCTCGCTCTCAAGTAAAAATGGGTACTGAAGATTGGGTTCTTAAAGGTACAAAATTGATAACAAATACCAAAAAGCAAAAATTAAAAATCTAGAGTGGAGTTTGGAATTTCAAGAATACAATGTTAAAGAAAAGAAGAAGAGAAAGAAAGAGAAAGAAAAAGCAAAGTCACAAAAATTATATAAAAAAAAAATGGTACAAAATTGATAACAAATACCAAAAAGCAAAAATTAAAAATCTAGAGTAGTTTGGAATTTCAGAAATACAATGTTAAAGAAAAGAAGAAAAAAAAAAAAGAAAGAGAAAAAAAAAAACAGTCACAAAAACTATAAAA
>NW_011494927.1:261855-262228 GCF_000754665.1 Bison bison bison | reverse complement strand
CGTCTGGAACACACAGAAATTCACGGAGTTGGGTAGAGCAGAAAGGGGTTAGGGAGGAGACACAGGCCACCTGGTGGAGAAAAAGGAGAGTCCAAAGGGGAAGAGAGCAGTCAAGCCAGTAATCTCGCTCTCAAGTAAAAATGGGTACTGAAGATTGGGTTCTTAAAGGTACAAAATTGATAACAAATACCAAAAAGCAAATATTAAAAATCTAGAGTAAAAGTTGGATTTTCAAAAATACAATAGTAAAGAAAAAGAGAAAAAAAAGTCACACAAAAAAATATGGAACGCTTCATGAATTTGCGTGTCATCCTTGCTCAGGGTCCATGCTAATCTTCTCTGTATCATTCCAATTTTAGTATATGTGCTGCCA
>NW_011494927.1:260390-261671 GCF_000754665.1 Bison bison bison | reverse complement strand
AAAAGAAAGAAAGAAAGAATGAATGATCATAAAAATAGTAAAAATATAACTAGGACTTTCTCTGGTGTTGTTGTGGTAGTATGGGGTCAGTTCATTTCCGGCTAGTTCCTTGGTCCGGCTTATAATTCTCAAGATATATAGGTCCCTTCCTATGTAGTTGGTACTAATGATATGGTTTTAATCTATTGCAACTGTCGCTATTGCAGCTGTCGCTTCCAAGTTGGTTCCCTCTGTTTTAGCTTCTTCTGTTTGCTCGTCTCTTCAGTGTCTGATTTCCGCCCTGATATAAAGGGAGCAGTGGTGGACACTTTTTTTTTTTTTTAGGCTCACTTGTTCAGTCTCACTGTGGGGAGGGAGGGACGCTGCAAATTAATAACACTGGCGTGTGCTCGCAGTGCCTTAGCCACACTGGGCCTGCCCCTGCTCATGGCACATGTACCCTCCCTGCCCACAATGCTCAGGCTCTGGGTTGCTCCGCCGGGAACCATCGAGGCCGGCCCTGGGCTGCATGCACCTCCCAGGTCTAAGCTGCTCAGGTTGAGGCACTCGGGTGGTCTTCAGAGGCACAGACTCGGTTGGGCCAGCGTTTTGTGCCCTTCCTAAGTTCGAGCAGCTCAGTTGATGAGGTGTTTGGTGAGCGCGGTTGCTGCAACTTATTGCCTCCCCGCCGCTCGGTTTTCTGGGTGTACAACCGGCCCACCTTCTCAGGCAGATGTTGACCATCCAGAACCCCAAGAAGTCTTAGTTAGCAAAGAAGCCTGCTTACAGTTTTGTAGATAATGTCTCTCTGGGGCTGCGATTGCCCCCTTCCAGCTCTGGCTGCCTGTCACCAGAGGGGGATGGTCCGCAACCTGCTATCTCTGTTTAGTCCTTTGTTCTGTGCAGAGGCCTGGTGGTGTCTTAGGTTAGGGCTGGCTTTTTGCGTGGTAGTTATCCCACAGTCTGGCTTGCTAGCCCAAGTTATTTCGCTCAGATAGCGCTCGGGTCATTCAGGCCAGTTCCTTACTCTAAGTGATATAGACCGCGCCTCCCTGCCCAGATCCCACTTGCTAGTGGCGGGTGCGGGCATCTGCACTGCTTCTCTGCTGGGGGAATTACTGTTGGGCTTGTAATCTGTGGGTTTTAATTGTTTATTTGTTTTTCCTCCCTGTTATGTTGCCCTCTGTGCTTCCAAGGCTCGGCACAGACTCGGCAGTGAGACTGTTTCCTGGTGTTTGGAAACTTTTCTCTTTTTAAGACTCCCTTCCTGGGACGGAGCTCCATCCCTACCTCTTTTGTCTC
>NW_011494927.1:254931-260290 GCF_000754665.1 Bison bison bison | reverse complement strand
TTGTCTTTTATATTTTTTCCTACCTCCTTTCGAAGACAATGGGCTGCTTTTCTGGGTGCCTGATGTCCTCTGCCGGCATTCAGAAGTTGTTTTGTGGAATTTACTCGGTGTTTAAATGTTCTTTTGATGAATTTGTGGGGGAGAAAGTGCTCTCCCCATCCTATTCCTCTGCCATCTTAGCTCCTCCCCCAGCTCTCAGCTTTTCAACAGGCATTAACCAAACTCCAGGACATGACTTCTGACCCAGCCTCTGAGTCAAGCAAGCCTCTATTTGAGCCAGGAACCAAGGTCCTGATAAAAACATTGGGATCTGGGGGAAAGTCCCTTGAGCCCCTCTGGGAAGGCTCTAACCAGGTTATTCTTTCTTCTCCCACAGCTGTGAAAGTGCCAGGAATTGGTTTGTGGGTACATCACACTCGAGTTAAGAGGTGGCACCCTGACCAGAACTAAGTGACATCATTTTATATCTTTACTTTCTATGCTCTGACTTTGTACTTTTCAAGTGGGCATGATAATCTATATGAGCCTACTTCTGCTGACTCCAAAAATCCTGAGTCTGCCGTTTGATACTCAAGACAATGCCTTCCTGTCCTGGGCTCACTCCTATGCTGCACTCCATAATCAGTCTAACTGCTGGGTCTGCGGAGTGCTCCCCTTTTTATCAGTGGAAGGCTTCCTGTGGTAGACATCTCCACCTCAAGGAAAAGACTTTCTCCAAGTCTGCAAATACCTTCAACAACAATCATATGTGATGCCTTTTCTTAAACTGATGACATCTAATAACCCTAAGATGTACTGGTGCAACACTTTGTACTTTAACTATGGACATAATGCAATTTTTACTTTTGATTATACATTGTCTCAGTTTAATGACTTTTTCACTACACATAAGGCAAATGGGTCTAGATCTAATGGTTTTTTACCTGACATTTATCAAATATGGGATGAGGTTATATGACTAACTCCTGAAAAAGGACGTCTAATATCTACTGCCCCTATATGCTGGGAACAAATAAAGCCATCTCCAGAAGTTAGCCAACAACTTAATTATAATGATTGGAAACAATTGGGATTTTTGCCTCAGGAAATATGCAATGTAATCATTCCCATGTTTTCCAACCCCAGTTCAAGTCCTTCTTTTGCCAGGCCAGGCACTAGATTTGAACTGGATATCTCAGTCAGCTGGTTTGCTCCAAATGGGACCTATTGGATATATGGCTCTTACCTATAGGCATGGGTTCCCCCTGGTTGGATAGGGAGATGAATCCTAGGCCTAGTTTTACTCATGGCTTTATACTTTCAGAGCTTCCAAAAAATCCTGCTAATTTACCACACTTTAAAACTCAGTGGGCAATGTCTGTATTTCACTGGTATGATTATTTGGCTGCAGTGTTTGTTCCCTCTCTGGGAACTCCAGATGTTATGCTATGAGTGAATGCTTTGACTAATTTTACTCAACAGGCATTACAAGATTCTCAAAAAGCTATTTTAATGCTAAACAAGCACAAATTAGAAAGGTGGTCTTACAAAACAGATTGGCCTTAGATATTCTGACAGCTGCACAAGGAGGAACTTGTGCCATTATTCATACCCAGTGCTATACATATATATCCAATAGGAGCACTAATGTTACTCATTTTACTAAATGTATGAACAAGACGATTGAGGCTATGGATACTCCTAAAGCCTCAATTGCCTCACTTTGGGAGATGTTAACTAGTTCTCTGTGGTGGAAAACTATCTTAATTACAATAATTCTGATTGTTCTGTTTTTGTTCTTTGCTCTCTGCATCTGTAAATGTAAATAAATGACAAACTTTATTTGTCTACATTCCCTAGTCTTAGTCAATTACACAACTCAGTTTAAACTCTGTACTAGGGATTATACAAAAACAATGTATCCCGCTTGAGGACAGTTTCTCCTTCCTGAAAACCTTCTGACTAATCCACCTGATGGGAAGAACTGACTCATTTGAAAAGACCCTGATGCTGGGAAAGATTGACGGCAGGAGGAGAAGGGCAGGACAGAGGATGAGATGGTTAGATGGCATAACCGACTCAATGGGCATGAGTTTGGATAAACTCCGGAAGCTGGTGATGGACAGGGAGGCCTGGAGTCCTGCAGTTCAGGGGGCCACAGAGAGACTGACACGACTGAGCAACTGAACTGAACTGAACTGAACTGAATCCTAATATCTTAGAATGTATATTATGGGAGTGGGTCTGGTAGGATCTTTCTATTGTTAAATTTTAATCTTGTTATCCTAAAAGGTAAATTGTGGGAGTGGGCCTGGTAGAATTTTCACAAACTTGAGACATTCTTTTGATTCATTGTAATAACTAATTAAAAGTTATATAACTCCATTGCTAACACTAGCAAGGGGGTACTCTTTCTTCCCCCTTATGATGTTGATGTCAGAAGCTTTTTCTATCCCTTTTATACTTTAATAAAATTCTATTACACAAGAGCTAAGAGTGATCAATCCTCGACTCTGGCCCTGGATTGAATTCTTCTCCAGAGGCCAAGAATCCCGGCACTTTCTGTTGGGAGCCACGTTAAGCATTATTGACAAAATGGAGGCATGGCCCCAACCCCCTCTCTTTGTCCTGCAGGCACGGACACAGGATGAAAGAGTTAGGCTTTGTGATTCTGACTTGTTTTTTTCCTTTCCTCGGCTGAGTTGACTGAAAAGGAATATTAAGGTGCTTATTGTTCTTGAGAGGAGCACTAAAACACACAAAGCCTTCTGCAGCTGTGCTCAGAAAATAATTCATAAAGTTAGTCATTGACATTTGTTCAAAGACTTTTACAAAAGAGTGTTCCAAGATGAACACATAGGCTGCAGCTTGAGGCCATGGGAGGGATTTCTATCTGAAGCCTATTTGTGAGGAAAATGTTTATGGCAAAGGAGTTTACTGAATTTAGGACTTAGAAATAATTAAAATAGTCAGAAGTTGAAGATTTAAGGGATGTTGTAATGTTAGCATATTTACTATAGCTTATAGAGGTTAGGAACTTTAGAGATACTATAGCTAGAAGCCTTTTTAAGATATAGTGAGCTCAGGATGTTAGGGACAAACAGGATTTAGAAAAATAAGAAATAAACTGAGGAATGTAGCATGAGTTACAATGTAATCACAAGTTAACTATAGGACACATAAGAGGAAGTAGATAATAGATGGTAAAGCTGATTCCGAGAGAATTGCTGAAGCAGAAACTCTGTTTGAAGAGCAACAATGATTTATGGAGATAATAAATCTGGGTGAGGGGGAACTGAAAATGTCATACCTCTGACCTAATGCTTTTGTAAAAGTATAAAAGAAAATCTTAAACTTGAAATAAATATGCAGTCCAAGGAAACTGAGAGGCTGTCTCGTTTCTCACTGACACCGCTTACCCCTTCAGGTTGAATCCCTGGCTGCTGGAGCTGGATTCCGGCAACTTTCCATGGTTCAGCAACAAATTTTCAGTAGTGTAATGATCTAGGATGTGTTTTCAAGGCTCAGAAAGGACAGGGAGACGCATGGCCCTGACTCTAGAATTTAGGCCCTCAGAGCAGGCCTGGAGGTCTGACGTCTGAGAAGCCAAACAGTTGCTTAAAAACACACTCTCTGTGGATGCTTTTCATTCCTCAAAGTAAGCTTGCTTTCCCAAACTCCTGAGTGCTGAGATTCACAACTTCTTTAAGGACATTTTTGGGTGGCCCCTGAGGCCCTGCACCTAGGGAAGGATCGCACACTCACAGGGAAAGTCAAGTAACATACAAAAGTTTGCTGCACCACGGTTCCTCTGCAGAAGAGATGTAGTGAGCCTAGGTCTGTTTGGAAAATTCTTGGATCCTGTGGGTACACACACTGTGTGTAAACCTGGATAAGAGCTTCAAGGGCAAAATTCACATTTTTCTCTTGGGGAGACCTACCAGGGTGTGGCCTAGAAACTGCTTGAAAATCCATTCGAAGACTATTTTCCTCCTTCTGACAGAGCTAGCTTAGCTTCCCTTTTTGGGAATTCAGGAGCAAGGAGGCGGCCCGCAATTCCTTGCCTGGGGCACACTTGAGGTACAAGGTGACTTTGACCCGGAGACCACAGTATGGCAAGCAGCCCCCTCAGAAAATCTCCTGAAGCCTGCTTCTTCATGGGCAGTAAATCTATGAACTAGGAATGTTTTTGCAAGGCTTAGAGAGTGCAGGGAGACACATGGCCCTGACTTGGGAATTGAGGCCCTTGGAGCAGACCTGGAGGTCTGACGTCAAAGAAGTCAAATACTTGATGTAAGATTGAGGCCTGAAAACACACTCTCTGGGGATGCCTTTCCTTCCTCCAAGGAAGATAGCTTTCCCAGCCTCCTGTGTGCTGAGTCACACATGACTGGAAAGCACTGGCTTGGAGGTCATTTGTCAGTGGCAATGGCCCCTGAGGACTTGCACCCAGGGAGGGCTCCCACACTCCCAGGGAAAGTCAAAGCAGTCTTCAAATGGCTGTTGCATCATGTTTCCTCTGCAGGAGAGAGCTAGTGATCATAGGTCTGTCTGGAACGCTCTTGGATCCTGCAGGGGGAACACCCTGTGCGACCACCTGGATAATGGGTCTAGGGGCCAAAATTAGCATTTTTCTCCCAGGGAGCCCTAACGCGCATCTCTTGAAAATGCATCCACTTGCTGTTTTCTTCATTCTGCCGGAGCTAGCTTTGCTCCCCGCTTTGGATTTCTGAAGCGAGGGGGCAGAATACAACTCCTCGCCTAGGGCCCATTGGAGGTACAAGGTGCCCTTGACCAGGTGACCCAAGCATGGCACCTGGCCCCCTCAGACACATACGCGCAGCCTGCTTCCCCATGGACAGAACTGCACTGACCTAGGAATGTGTTTGCAAGGCTCAGAAAGTGCATGGAGACACACAGCCCTGATTCAGGAATTGAAGTCCTTGGAGAAGGCCTGGAGGTATGATGTCTGAGAAGCCAAACACTTGCTACAAGATAGAGGCCTTAAAACACACTCTGGGGCTGCCTTTCCTTCCTCCAAGGAAGATAGTTGTCCCAGCCGCATGTAGGCTGAGAGTCACACACGTCTGGGTAGTGCTAGCTTGGAGGTTAATTTTTCAGTGGCAATGGCCCTTGAGGCCCTGAGCCCAGGGAGGTCTCCCACACTCCCAGGGAAAGTCAAGGCAACCTCCACACTGCTCTTCCATCCTGTATCCTCTGCAGGAGAGAGCCCATGAGCCTAGGTCTGTCTGCAATGTTCTCAGATCCTGAGGGGAGCACACCTTGTGCACCCACCTGGACATCTGGCCGAGGGGCCAAAACTCGAATTTTTCTCCAGGGGAGCCCTAATGTGGGGTGGTCCAGCATTTGCTTGAAAATG
>NW_011494927.1:251822-254831 GCF_000754665.1 Bison bison bison | reverse complement strand
GCTTGAAAATGCATCCCTTTGCTGTTTTCTTCCTTCTGACAGAGCTAGCTTTGCTCCCCGCTTTGGCATTTCTGAAGCCAGGCGGCAGCCCACCACTCCTCACCTGGGGCACATTGGAGGTGCAAGATTCCCTCGACCAAGTGACCCCAGCATGGCACTCATCCCCCTTAGATACACTCTTGCAGCCTCCTTCCCCAAGGACAAGACTGTGCTGAACTAGGAATGCGTTTGCAAGGCTGGAAAATACAGGGAGACACACGGCCTTGATTTGGGAATTGAGGCCCTCGGAGAAGGGCTGGAGGTCTAACGTCTGAAAAGCCAAATATTGCTGCAAGATAGAGTCATAAAAACACACTCTCTGGGGCTTCCTATCCTTCCTCCAAGGAAGATAGCTTTCCCAGCCACATGTGGGCTGTAAAGTGATGGCTTTGTGGTCATTTTTCAGTGGCAAGGGCCTCAGAGGCGCTGCACCCAGGGAGAGCTCCCACACTCCCAGGGAATGTCAAAGCAACTTCCACACAGCTGTTCCATCACGTTTCCTCTGTATGAGAGTCCTAGTGAGCCTAGGTCTGTCTGCAACATGCTCAGATCTTGCGGGGAAAACACCCTTGGATAACACTTGGATAACAGCCTAGGGGACAAAATTCGCATTTTTCTTCCAGGGGGACCTAACGTGGGGTCACGCAGTAACTGCTTGAAAATGCATGCCAATGCTGTTTTCTTCCTTCTGACAGAGCTCACTTTGCTCTCTGCTTCAGCATTTCGAAAGCCAGAGCGCGGCCCGCCACACCTCGCCTGGGGCCCATTGGTGGTGCAAGGTGCCCTAGATCAGGTGACCTGAGTATGGAACCCAGTCCCTTCAGACCCACTCCCGCAGCCTCCTCCCTCATTGGCAGGACCACGCTGACTGTGCCCCTAACACAGTGGGGGAGCCCATCAGCTGTGTGAAAATGCATTCCCTTGCTGTTTCCTTCCTCTAACAGAGCTAGCTCTTCTTCCTGATTTGGAATTTCTGACACCAGGAGGTGGCTTGCCACTCCTCACCTGGGGACAATTGGAGGTGCAACGTGGCCTCGACCCGGTGACCTAAGCATGACACAGGGCCCCTCAGACATACTCCTGCGGCCTCCTTCCCATAGGGCAAGACTTTGTTTACTAGGAAAGTATTTGCAAGGCTTGGAAAGTGCAGGAAGACACACGGCCCTGACTCAGGAATTGAGGCCATCAGACCAGACCTTAAGGTGTGACGTTTGAGTTGCCACCCACTTGCTACAGGATAGAGGCCAGAAAACCCACTCTCTGGGGCTGCCTATCCTTCCTACAAGGAGGATCGCTTTCAGAGCTGACTGCGGGCTGAGAGTCACACAGGGCTAGAAAGACTGCCTTGCAGGCCATTTTTCAATGGCAATGGCCCCTGAGGCCCTGCACCCAGGGAGGGCTCCAACACTCCCAGGGAACATCAAGGCAATCTCCACACAGTTGTTCTGGCTTGGTTGTTCTACAGGAGAGCTCATGTGCCTAGTTCTATCTGCACCATGGTCAGATACTGTGGGGAGAATACCCTGTGCGCCCAACTGGATCCCGGGCCTAGGTGCCAAAATTCGCATTTTTTTCCCCAGGTAGCCTAAACGCGGAGCAGCCCTTCAACTGCTTGCAAATGCATCTTGCTCATTTTTCTTCCTTGTGCCAGAGCTAGCTTTACTCCACGCTTGGGTATTTTGCAAGCCAGGGGCCGGCGTGCTCGCTAGGCACCCATGAGAGGTGCCAGGTGCCCTTGAATAGGTGTCCTCTGAGCAGCACCCGGCCCCCTCCAACACAATCCCTCTGCCTCCTTCCCTATGGGCAGGATTGCACTGACCTAGGAATTTGTTTGCAACACTTGGAAAGTGTAGGGAGACACACGGCCCTGACTTGGGTATTGGGGTTCTTGAAGCTGGCCAGGTGATCTTACTTCTGAGGAGCCAAAGACCTCCTGTGAATTAGAATCCTGGAAACCCACTCTCTGGGGCTGCCTTTCCTGCCTCCAAGGAAGATAGCATTCCCAGCCGCCTGCGCGCTAAGAGTCATACCAGGCTGTGAAGCACTGTCTGGGAGGTCATTTTTCAGTGACAATGGCCCCTGAGGCTCTGCGTCCCGGGAGGGCTCCCACACTCCCAGGGAAGGTCAGGGCAACCTCCAAACGGCTGTTCTGTCATGTTTGCTCTGCAGGAGAAACTTGTGAGACAGGTCTGTCTGCAGCGTGCTTGGATCTAGTGGGGAGAACATGCTAGGCGCCCACCTGGATGCTGAGCCTAGGGGCTAAAATTCGCATTTTTCTCCCAGGGAGCCCTAATGCAGAGGGGCCCACAACTGCTTGCAAAATCATCCCATTGCTGTTTTCTTACTACTGACAGAGCTATCTGTTCCCTGCTTTGGCGTTTCATAAGCCAGGGGACAGCCCACCACTTCTTGCCAGGGGCCCATGGGAGGTTCCAGGACCCCTGGAACAGGTGACCCCAGCATGGCACCCGGCACCCTCAGACATACACCCCCAGCCTCCTTCCCCATGGGCAGGACTGCGCTGACCTAAGAATGTGCTTGCAAGACTTGGAAAGTACAGGCAAACACATGGCACTGATTGAGGAATTGAGGCCCTCGGAGCAGGTCCTGGTGGCCTGGCGTCTGAGAAGCCACACATTTGCTGCATGATAGAGGCCTGAAAACCCACTCTCTAGGCCTGCCTATCATGCCTTCAAAGCACTGCGGCGGCTGCCACCGGCACACTAAGCGCGGTCTAGAGGAGCTACCCCACGTCCGAGGTCAGGGGCAGAAGCCGGGAGGACCCCATGCCGAAAGGGCGGCGGCCAAGTGGAGTTACCCCACGTCTGAGGTCAGGGGCAGCGGCCGAGAGTGCCAGCCTGCCACAGCGCAGGAACGGCTGAGAAGAGCTACCCACGTCTGAGGTCAGGGGCGGCGGCTGAGAGGAGATACCCCGCGTCCGACGTCAGGGGTGGTGGCTGAGAGGAGATA
>NW_011494927.1:250199-251722 GCF_000754665.1 Bison bison bison | reverse complement strand
GCCGGAGGCCGGAGGTAGAGGCTGGTAGAAGCTACTCTACACCAGAAGCCAGGGGTGGTGGCCGGGAGGACCAACTCCATGTCCAAGGAGCAGTGGCTGCATGGGCGCAGGAGGGCCTAGAGGAGCTATCCCACATTGAATGTCAGGAAGGGCGGTGGTGAGGAGATACCCCTCGTCCAAGGTAAGGAGCAGTGGCTGTGCTTTGCTGGAGCAGCTGTGAGGAGATACTCCACGCCCAAGGTAAGAGAAACCAAAGAAAGACAGTAGGTGTTGCAGGAGGGCATCAGAGGGCAGACACACTGAAATCATACTCACAGAAAACTAGTCAATCTAATCACACTAGGACCACAGCCTTGTCTAACTCAATGAAACAAAGCCATGCCAGTGGGGCAACCCAAGATGGGTGGGTCAGTGTGGAGAGATCTGACAGAATGTGGTCCACTGGAGAAGGGACTAGCAAACCACTTCAGTATTCTTGCCTTGAGAACCCCATGAACAGTATGAAAAGGTAAAATGATAGGATACTGAAAGAGGAACTCCCCAGGTCAGTAGGTGCCCAATATGCTACTGGAGATCAGTGGAGAAATAACTCCAGAAAGAATGAAGGGATGAAGCCAAAGCAAAAACAATACCCAGGTGTGGATGTGACTGGTGATAGAAGCAAGGTCCGATGCTGTAAGAGCAATATTGCATAGGAACCTGGAATGTCAGGTCCATGAATCAAGGCAAATTGGAAGTGGTCAAAGAAGAGATGGCAAGAGTGAATGTCGACATTCTAGGAATCAGCAAACTGAAATGGACTGGAATGGGTGAATTTAACTCAGATGACCATTATATCTACTACTGCAGGCAGGAATCCCTCAGAAGAATGGAGTAGACATCATGGTCAACAAAAGAGTCTGAAATGCAGTACTTGGATGCAATCTCAAAAATGACAGAATGATTTCTGTTCATTTCCAAGGCAAACCATTCACTTTCACAGTAATCCAAGTCTATGCCCCAACCAGTAATGCTGAAGAAGCTCAAGTGGAATGGTTCTATGAAGACCTACAAGACCTTTTAGAACTAACAGCCAAAACAAATGTCCTTTTCATTATAGGGGACTGGAATGCAAAAGTAGGAAGTCAAGAAACACCTGGAGTAACAGCCAAATTTGGCCTTGGAATATGGAATGAAGCAGGGCAAAGACTAATAGAGTTTTGCCAAGAAAATGCACTGGTCATAGCAAATACCCTCTTCCAACAATACAAGAGAAGACTCTATACATGGACATCACCAGATGGTCAACACTGAAATCAGATTGATTATATTCTTTGTAGCCAAAGATGGAGAAGCTCTATACAGTCCACAAAAACAAGACCAGGAGCTGACTGTGGCTCAGATCATGAACTCCTTATTACCAAATTCAGACTTAAATTGAAGAAAGTAGGGAAAACCACTAGACCACTCAGGTATGACCTAAATCTGATTATACAGTGGAAGTGAGAAATAGATTTAAGGGCCTAGATATGATAGATAGAGTG
>NW_011494927.1:249875-250099 GCF_000754665.1 Bison bison bison | reverse complement strand
AAATAGAGGAAAACAACAGAATGGGAAAGACTAGAGATCTCTTCAAGAAAATTAGAGATACCAATGGGATATTTCATGCAAAGATGGGCTTGATAAAGGACAGAAATGGTATGGATCTCACAGAAGCAGAAGATATTAAGAAGAGGTGGCAAGAACACACCGAAGAACTGTACAAAAAAGGTCTTCACGACCCAGATAATCACAATCGTGTGATCACTGACCTA
>NW_011494927.1:246823-247943 GCF_000754665.1 Bison bison bison | reverse complement strand
ATTTATATTATAAAATAATATAACAATACTATAAGTATATATTATATAATATATATATTATATAATGTAATATATTAATATATAATATTAATACATAATTATTATAATGCATTATTTTTGCATTATTTCTTCTAGGTCCTTGTTAAACCTTTCTTGCATCTTCTCAGTCCTTTTCTCCAGGTATTTATCTGTGATTCCATTTTGATTTCAAAATGTTGGATCATTTGCACTCTCATTTTTTGGAATTCTTTATCAGGTAGATTCCCTATGTTTTCCTCTTTTGTTTGGTTTGTTGGGCATTTGTCCTGTTCCTTTACCTGATGTGTATTCCTCTGTCTCTTCATCCTGTTTATATTGCTGTGTTTGGAGTGGCCTTTCTGTATGCTGGCAGTCTGTGGAGTTCTCTTTATTGTGGAGTTTCCTCACTGTGGGTGGTGTTGTATTGGTGGTTAGTCCAGGTTTCCTGATTAGGGAGGCTTGTATCGGTGTTCTGGTAGGTGGAGCTGGATTTCTTCTCTCTGGTGTGCAATGAAGTGTTCAGTAATGAGTTATGAGATGTCTATGTTTTTGTAGTAACTTTGGGCAGCCTGTATATTGGAGCTCAGGGCTGTGTTCCTGAATTGCTGGAGAATTTATGTGGTATGTCTTGCTCTGGAACTTGCTGGCCCTTGTGTGGTGCTTGGTTTCAGTGCAGGTATGGAGGCATTTGATGAGCTCCTGTCAATTAATGTTCCCTGGAGTCAGGAGTTCTCTGGTGTTCTCAGGATTTGGACTTAAGCCTCCTGCTTCTGGTTTTCAGTCTTATTTTCACAGTAGCTTCAAGACTTCTCCATCTATACAGCACCATTGATAAAACATCTAGGTTAAAAATGAAAAGTTTCTCCACAGTGAGGGACACCCAGAGAGGTTCACAGAGTTACATGGAGAAAAAAAAAGGGAGGAGGGAGTTAGAGGTGACCCAGATGAGATGAGGTGGAATCAAAAGAGAAGAGAGCAAGCTAGCCAGTAATCACTTCCTTATGTGCACTCCACAGTCTGGACCGCTCAGAGATGTTCATGGAGTTATACAGAGAAGAGAAGAGGGAGGAAGGAGACAGAGGTGCCAGGAGGATAAAGGGGA
>NW_011494927.1:246125-246650 GCF_000754665.1 Bison bison bison | reverse complement strand
TAGTAAAAATAGTAAAAATATATCTAGGACTTTCTCTGGTGTTGTTGTGGGCAGTGTGGGGTCATTTCATTTTTGAATAGTTCCTTGGTCCAGCTTATATTTCTCAAGATCTATAGGCCCCTTCCTATGTAGTTGCTACTAACTACAGGGTTTTAATTTATTGCACCTGTCACTTCCAAAGCGGTTCCCTCTGTTTTAGCTTCTTCTGTTTGGTGGTCTCCTCAGAGTCTGATTTCCGCCCTGATAGAAGGGGGCGATGATGGACATTTTTAAGGATCACTTGTTTAGTCGTCCTGTGGGGAGGGAGGGACGCTGCAAACAAATAACACTGGCATGTGCTTGCAGTGTCTCAGCCACACTGGGCCTGCCTCCGCTCATGGCACGTGTGCCCTCCCTGCCCACACTGCTCAGCCTCTAGGTTGCTCTTCCAGGAACCGTTCAAGGCCAGCCCTGGGCTGCATGCACCTCCCAGGTCTAAGCTGCTCAGGTTCAGGCACTCAGGTAGCCCTCAGAGGCGCAGACTCT
>NW_011494927.1:245612-246025 GCF_000754665.1 Bison bison bison | reverse complement strand
TGGAGTTATACAGAGAAGAGAAGAGGGAGGAAGGAGACAGAGGTGGCCAGGAGGATAAAGGGGAGAATCAAAAGGAGAGAGACAGATCCAGCCAGTAATCATTTCCCTAAGTGTTCTCTACCATCTGGAACACACAAAGAGATTCACAGAGTTGAGTAGAGAAGAGAAGGGGGAGGGAGGAGATAGAGGCGACCTGGTGGAGAAAAAGGAGAGTCCAAAGGGGAAGAGAGCAGTCAAACCAGTAATCTCGCTCCCAAGTAAAAATGGGTACTGAAGACTGGGTTCTTAAAGGTACAAAATTGATAACAAATACCAAAAAGCAAAGATTAAAAATCTAGAGTAGAGGTTGGATTTTAAAAAATACAATATTAAAGAAAAGGAAAAAAAAAGTCACAAAAATTATTATATATATA
>NW_011494927.1:242103-245512 GCF_000754665.1 Bison bison bison | reverse complement strand
GACTCCATTGGGCCTGCGTTTTGTGCCTTTCTCAGGTCCGAGCAGCTCAGGTGGTGAGGTGTTTGGCGAGTGCAGTAGCTGCGACTTATCGCCTCCCCCGTCTCTGCCGCCTGGTTTTCTGAGTGTACAACCGGCACACCTTCTCAGGCGGATGTTGACTGTCCAGAACCCCAAGAAGTCTTAGCAAAGAAGACTGCTCACAGTTTTGTAGATAATGCCTCTCTGGGGCTGCGATTGTCCCCTTCTGGCTCTGGCTGCCTGTCACCAGAGGGGGATGGTCTTCAGCCCACTAGCTCTGTTCTTTGAGTGCTTGGCAGTGTCTTAGGTTAGGGCTTTTTGCGTGGTAGCTATCCCATAGTCTGGTTTGCTAGCCCAAGTTAGTTCCCTCAGATTGCCCTTGGGGCAGTCAGGCCTGGTCCTTACTCTAAGCAATGCAGCCTGCACCTCCCTGCCCAGTCCCCACTAGCTTGTGGCGGATGCAGGCGTCTGCGCTGCTTCTCCGCTGGGGGAGTTGCCATTGGGCATGTAATCTGTGGGTTTTAATTATTTATTTATTTTTCCTCTCAGTTATGTTGCCCTCTGTGCTTCCAAGGCTCGCCACAGACTCGGCAGTGAGAGTGTTTCCTGGTGTTCGGAAACTTCTCTCTTTTTAAGACTCCCTTCCCGGGATGGAGCTCCATCTCTACCTCTTTTGTCTCTCTTTTTGTCTTTTATATTTTTTCCTACCTCGTTTTGAAGACAATGGGCTACTTTTCTGGGTGCCTGATGTCCTCTGCCGGCATTCACAAGTTGTTTTGTGGAATTTATTCAGCATTTAAATGTTCTTTTGATGAATTTGTGGGGGAGAAAGTGGTCTCCCCATCCTATTCCTCTGCCATCTTAAGACCACCTCCCTGCCTTTCCTTTTCTATTAGTCACCTTTGACAAAGACCTTATTTGTTATTTTTTCTTTCTGTTTTGATAAATTATTGATTCTAGTTATTTATATGTTAAATTTATATACATATATAAATAATACATATTAAATTTGTGTGTGTGTGTGTATATGTTAAAACACAGACGTTTATTTCTAAGGAACTCTGTCTGTAAGGGTGGTGTCTGCATTGGTCCTGAGGGTTAAGCAAATGGCTGTTCAGGGTTGAAGTACCCTGCCTCTGGAGCCATTTCAAGAAAGCATTAGTTTTTATATCTACAATGATATAATAATTTCTATCCAAAATTATGCTGATGTATATAATTACATGTCTATTCCTCTTTCAAGGATAGTGAGTCAAGGAAGGAAGACTTAGGGACAGAAACAATCCTTTTAAAGTCTTTCATTAGAGACAGTCGGTTGATGTCTAGTGAAAGCTACGGTTTTTCTAGTAGTCATATATGGATGTGAGAGTCAGACTATAAAGAAAACAACACTGAAGAATTGATGCTTTTGAATTGTGGTGTTGGAGAAGACTCTTGAGAGTCCCTTGCACTGCAAGATCAAACCAGTCCATCCTAAAGGAAATCAGTTCTGAATATTCATTGGAAGGACTGATGCTGAAGCTGAAACTCCAATACTTTGGCCACCTGATGCAAAGAACGGACTCATTTGAAAAGACCCTGATGCTGGGAAAGATTGAAGGCGGCAGGAGAAGGGGATGACAGAGGATGAGATGGTTGGATGGCATCACCAACTCAACAGACATGAGCTTGAGTAAACCTCAGGAGTTGGTGATGGACAGGGAGGCCTGGTGTACTGCAGTCCTTGGGTTCGCAAAGAGTCAGACATGACTGAGCGACTGAACTGAACTGAAAAACTATAAGAGAAGAATACACATTCCTAATAGCATATGGAATAGCTCATGCCTGTGCTTGCTCATGAGTCTTCTAAGAAACAGGACACTGTTGCTCCTTAAAAATGATGACCCAGAGGCTCTCCCTAAATACCTTGCTAGCAATTCCTGTTATCCAAGATTTTATTGAATAAATCATTAAGCTCCATGAGAAATTCAGACACAAGAGACACATAACAACTTAGAATTGGCTTCCTGGGTTCATATCCAGGCTTTGTTAATTACTGACTATATACTCTTGAGCAAATTAATCATTTGGCTTCATCTCAGTCATACAATGTGTCTCATTAGAGTTAGATGTGAGGACTAAGTGAGAAAACATACATTAAGTAATAGCAAAATATCTGATATATAGAATATACTAAATAATTTATTATTAGTTTGATTAGGATATGTGTATAAATGGTGGCTCAGTGGTAAAGAATCTGCCTGTAATGCAGGAGCCACAGGAAACACAGCTTCTATCCCTGCATCGGGAAGATCTCCTGGAGGAGGGCATGGCAACCCACTCCAGTATTCTTGCCTGGAGCATCCCATGGACAGAGGAGCTGGCTGGCTACAGTCCATAGAGTCACAAAGAGTTGGACATGACTGAAGTGACTTAGCACATATAGATCATCTCTCTCTCTATATATATTATATCATATCACTTTAATTTGGGCTTCCCTGGTGGCTCAAGGGTAGAGTCTGCTTGACAATGCAGGAGACATGGTTTCAATCCCTGGGTTGGGAAGATCCCTTGCAGGAGGAAATGACAACCCACTACAGTATTCTTGCCTGGCAAATTCCATGGATAGAGGAACATGGTGGGCTACAGTCCTTGGGGTCGCAAAAGAGTTGAACACAACTGAATGAATGAGTTCACAGGCACGCAGCACAGCTTTAATTCTGGAGACTAACATTTGTTGTTTATATCACCAATGAGATTCTAAGAATGAATGATTAAGCAAATTCAAATTAAAATGAGGTGATTTTCTACATCATTATTTTTAGTATATTCAAGGTTCCTAATATTTAGTGATGGCAAAGCTGTGGGAAAAATTAGTTTTTAATACACTATTTTGGGGTATAAACGATACTTCAGGATTTTGAGAACAATGCTACTGAATCTGTCAAATGTAAACATATGTGTAATTTTTTTTTTTAATTTCTCCAATTGTCTTCTTTTTAATTAGAGGATAATTACTTTACAATATTGTGATGGTTTCTGCCATGCATCAACATGAATAGGCCATAGGCATACATCTGTCCCCTCCCTTTTGAGCCCCCCTCCCGCCTCCCTCCCCATCCCACTTTTAAGCCAATAGGTTGTCGCAGAGCACCAGCTTTGGGTTTCCTGTGTCATACAGAAAATTCCCACTGGCTATTTATTTTACATAATGTAATGTACAGGATTCAATGCTATTCTCTCAAGTAATCTCACCCTCTCCTTCCCCTACTGTGTTCAAAAGTCTGTTGTTTATGCCTTTGTCTCCTAAATTTCTCCAACTGTCTTAATACTCTTTCATAGATGTTTAACATACTGGATCCAATTAAGATTTGCACTATACATTTGTTTTTTTATCTTCCTTTTTTTTTTT
>NW_011494927.1:222456-242003 GCF_000754665.1 Bison bison bison | reverse complement strand
GGCAAAGCTGTGGGAAAAATTAGTTTTTAATACACTATTTTGAGGTATAAATGATACTTCAGGATTTTGAGAACAATGCTACTGAATCTGTCAAATGTAAACATATGTGTAATTTTTGTTTTGATGATGACATAGATTTCTCCAACAGAAATAAGTGAAGATGTCTGTAAGTGGTGTTCATTGTGTATCTGTGTATAAGGTAAAATATTAAAACTAAAATAAATTTCAAGCAAAAATGGACTAAAGGAATTATGTTGTAACAATGACATGGAATAATATGTAACAATTAAAATCAAGGAAAATTCATCAATATTGACAGATAATGTTCCACAAGCTATAATTAGAATTTCAAGTGAATTATTATATTTTGCATATGTTCATATAGAGTAAAACACATCAATGATGATATATATATACCAAAAACAAATGCATATCTTAGGAGCATTTACTAAACTGTTAATAGAGGATCAAATGAGTGAGTGCTTATGGTTGGGAGAAGGTTTTTGACTTTAACCTTTCTATATATCTATCTATTTAAGCTATTCCTCGTGGGGCATGTCTTGTTTTTACAATTTATGAAAATAAATTATTTAATTATAAACATTCTACTTTTGGCTAGAAGAGAATTTTAGGAAACAAGTTGCTTTTGAAGGTTTCTTTTAAAGTCAGTTCAGAAACTTATATATTGCTAACTGTTCAGGAATAATTAAGCTGATACCCTTTTAGTCAATTTAGTATTTAATAGACCCAGGTGATGTTAGTTGTAAAGAATCAGCCTGACAATGAAGGAGACCTAAGAGATGCAACTTCAATCCCTGGGTTGGGAAGATCTCCTGAAGCAGGGAATGGCTACCCAACCCAGTATCCTGGCCTATATAATTCCATGGACTGTATAGTATATTTTCCTTTATTATAAATAGATTGATTTGGAAAATTTGATATTTCTTTAAACTTTATCTTTTTAAAAATCTGATGAACTGGTTAAATGTTTCTTAAGAAAGACCTCCAATTTTTTGCTGCATCATTTTAAAAATTTATTTAATAAGCATTAATCTTTTTAAAAAAATTTAGCTAACTAAGGAGATAAATGAATTACTTCTGATATGCAAGCTATACAGATACAAATAACAAATATCCAGAATAACAGGTGAAGGAGATTTGGAAGATGATGTGAGGCAGAGAGATGAGTATAATGGATTAGTTTAACAAATGACGTGAACATGGGAAGTGGAGGCCAGGAGCTTATAGGAATGGAAGAAAATCATAATGAATATTTGGATAGTGCTCTCCAAACATTCTCATGCCTCTTCCTTTGATTTTCATGACAGTTAGTGAGACAATGTGTAAAATTTTTGGAGGGGCTGTGGTCAGTGAGCTGAGGTATCAACTTAATTACATAGGTATCAAGTGGCTTTGGGCAAGTTATATACACTAATTCCAATTGAGCTATTTCAAATCCTAAAAGATGATGCTGTGAAAGTGCTGCACGCAATATGCCAGCAAATTTGGAAATCTCAGCAGTGGCCACAGGACTGGAAAAGTTCAGTTTTCATTCCATTCTCAAAGAAAGGCAATGCCAAAGAATGCTCAAACTACTCCACAATTGCTCTCATCTCAATGCTAATAAAGTATTGCTCAAAATTCTCCAAGCAAGGCTTCAATAATACAAGAACTGTGAACTTCCAGATGTTCAAGCTGGTTTTAGAAAAGGCGGAGGAACCAGAGATCAAATTGCCAACATCTGTTGGATCATCAAAAAAGCAAGAGAGTTCAAGAAATACATCTACTTATGCTTTTGGCTACGCCAAAGACCTTTACAGTGTGGATCAAAACAAACTGTGGAAAATTCCTCAAGAAATGGAAATACCAGACCACCTAACCTGACACCTGAGAAATCTGTATGTAGGTCAGAAAGCAACAGTTAGAACTGGACATGGAACAACAGACTGGTTCCAAATAGGGAAAAGAGTACCTCAAGGCTGTATATGGTCACCCTGCTTATTTAACTTATATGCAAAGTATGTCATGAGAAATGCTGGACTGGATGAAGCACAATCTGGAATCAAGATTTCTAGGAGAAATATCAATAACCTCAGACATGCCAATGACACCACTCTTATGGCAGAAAGTGAAGAAGAACTAAAGAGCTTCTCAATGAAAGTGAAAGAGGAGAGTGAAAAAGTTGGCTTCAAGCTCAACATTCCAGAAACTAAAATCATGGCATCTGGTCCCATCACTTCATGGCAAATAGATGGGGAAACAGTAGAAATTGACAGACTTAATTTTGAGGGGCTCCAAAATCACTGCAAATAGTGATTGTAGCCATGAAATTAAAGGACACTTGTTCCTTGGAAGAAAAGTTATGACCAACCTAGACAGCTTATTAAAAAGCAGAGACATTACTCCAGGGATGGAGGAGCCTGGTGGGCTACAGTCCATGAGGTCACAAAGAGTCAGACATGACTGAGCGACTTCACGACTTACTTCGTCAACAAAGGTCCTTCTAGTCAAGGCCATGGTTTTTCCAGTAGTCATGTATGGATGTGAGAGTTTGACTGTAAAGAAAACTGAGCACCGAAGAATTGATGCTTTTGAACTGTGGTGTTGGAGAAGACTGTTTAGAGTCACTTGAACAGCAAGGAGATCCAACCAGTTCATCCTGAATGAAATCAGTCCTGCATATTCAGTGGAAGGACTGATGTTGAAGCTGAAACTTCAATACTTTGGCCACCTGATGGGAAGAACTGACTCATTTGAAAAGACCCTGATACTAGGAAAGATTGAGGATGGGAGGAGAAGGGGATAACAGAGGATGAGATTGTTGAATGGCATCACTGACTCAATGGCCATGAGTTTGGGTAAACTCTGGGAGTTGGTGGTGGACACGGAGGTGTGAGATGCTGTAGTCACGGTGTCACAGAGTCGGACATGACTGAGCAACTGAATTGAACTGAACTGAACTGAGACCTTATTCACTGCATTAGAAAATCAGGATAATGCTAGGTCTTATTTCATATGGTTTTGTGGGAACTAAAAAGATAACCATAAATATTTTAGCACAGTATTCTCAAATAATAACTCCTTAAGACTTAGTGACTTGAAGTGCTGTTGCACTGTTTTATTTTTACGGGATTTATAGGTTGTGTAGTCAGTAAGTGATCTGACTACAGTGGAGAATTATGTTGTTCATTCTTGACCCTATGGATTTTCCCACTGTACAAAACACAATCAAATGTGTTCTGACAGTTAAACATGGGCTTTATGGCAGTGAGAGAGAATTGTAGAAAAAGGTGAAGTTTACTACTTTGGTTGGGGGTTTTGAATTTCAAAATAGGAAGCTTAGATGTGAACTAGTAGTCAATATATATTAAAATAGAAGGACATTGTTATCTTAGTATAGTGTATTTTGTTTTAAAATATTTGAAGCCATGAGATAGTTCATAGGAAACATTACTTGGAAGTGTAAACATTTAATGTAGGTAAGAGCTGAGCTGCTGTGTTTGAAAGGAACAGAGTCTCTATGCTGGCTCTTTCAAATCTGAGTTCACTAATAATGTGCCATAGCTACCTCATTATCTAGATGAGAAAACTGAGGCCCAGAATAGTGAACAATTTAACAACATAACCTAGGAGTGAGAGGGACAACCTGGAATAAAACCCAGCTTTCCTGATTTCCAAGAACAGGTCCTTTCTACTTCATTTGTGCTATTAAAATTTTTGAAACTTTTATTTATTTATTTATTTTTTAGTTTCTCACTTTATTTTTAAATTTTTTTTCTTTTATTTTTCTTTTTTTTCTTCTAATTTTATTTTATTTTTAAACTTTACATAATTGTATTAGTTTTGCCAAATATCAAAATGAATCCGCCACAGGTATACAAACTGGAGATGAGAGTGGTTGAAGCTAATCTACATTGTATATTTGCATAGAGTGTCCTGAAAGTTGTATAATTTTGTTTAGTAAGAGGGATAATCCTAAGAGTGGGTCTTAGGTGTTTACAGGCATCTCAGAGACTGTGTAGTTTGCATCCCCATTTAAAGCAATCATCTCTAACAGAGGTCCCCCAAGACAGCCTCTGCTTAAGTATTCCTTGCAAAGAGACCTTGGCTAATGAAGCACTTGTCTTACCATCTCATCATCCAACTGTGGTAATAATTGCATTTAGTCAATGGAGGCCACTATTCACTTCTTTAGTGGTATAAGGCAAAAACTAAGAATTTGTGTTTTAAAATGAGATGACATGGATTTGTAACTTCCGCTCTTTTTAACTGGGATGCTCATTGTGTCTAAACCTCTGTTTCCTCATCCTCAAGATGAGATCTGTGACATTACCCTGTCCCAAGTGATATGAAAATAAATGTAATAATGCAAATAGCAGACAAAACACCTTGCTGTCACACAGTGAGTGCAAAATAGATTAATTGCTTTGTTAATATTTTTATTGTACTTTATAATCTTTGGCTTTATCTGGATGCACCCCTTCACATATCAAAATGGAAGAAAGGATTTATGTTGACTCAGGCTCATCTGCTGGGATGAGGCTGGCCAAGTTGAATCTGGGTCTTCCTAGAGCAAAGAAAGAGATTTAAGCTTTTGTTTTCTTTAATCAACATTTTTGGAAAATAATTAGAATCTTGGGAGGTTAGTTAAAGGTTATAAATCGTGGTTTCAGGATTATATTTATAATAAAACATATTCTTCATTGTAGTCTCATCACTGAATTAATCATTGAATTTTATTGCAGAATTACTGGGTAAGATAAGCGCAGGAAGCATAAATTTGCCTCTCTGTATTGTCATGATACAGAAATTATTGAATTCTCAGTATCTCTTTCATATTGAGTACTCAACATTATACTAAAAGGAGCAATGTAGGTTGTTGTTGATATTGATTTTGATGCAGGAAAATCTGGACTTGAACTTGGCTTCAATGTTTATTATCTTTGGGAACTTGCTGTAATTTTTTTCACCCATTTTTGCCTCAGTATTTTATCTCTACAATATTGTAAAGTTTAAAAATAAAAAAAATTAAAAACAAACAAACACATAAAATGAAGAAAATGCTTCATGGGATAGTCTAGTGCCTGATACACAAGAGAGATTTATTGAATAGTCACAGTGCAATAATAATCCACTTTGATAGGAAGAAATGCAGATGAAAAGAGTATAGTTCTTAATAAGTGAAGAGGCCTTGGGATATGACCTACCTGCTTTACAGACTCTTCAACTAGAACATTCTAGTGATCAATAAGAATACGAAGGAAATGAGCTAAAATAAAATATTCTGAGGTTACTACGTATGTCCAGTGATACATTAAGGTCAGCTTCCTAGTTTGAGCTTTGTAAAAGGCAGCAGCTGAGAGGACTTGTGTGTCATTAGCTCATTTTGGAAAAGAAAATGAAGGCAGTGAATGGGGGAGAGTGAAACAGGGGAGGAACAAATCTGAATCTTAGATTGTGCTAGGCTGGTTACCATTTATCCACTGGCTCCTATCGACTGGTGATCTAGGATTTCCTAAAGGTATGTTAATTCTCCATATCACCACATGGTTGATGTCCCAGGGTGATGAAGCAGGGTCTTCTAAGTGTCTCAAGCAGCAAGTGTCAGAAAAGCAAGAGATACACTCGTGAAAGGTGTTGTATGGGGAATGATAAGGATCAAGGTGTTATCAGGATACGATTGTTTGCAGCAAGTTGCTGTTCTGATGGCTGAAGGAAAAGGTAAGTCAAGAGGGTGTGAGAGAGAGTCCAAAAAATAAAAAATCCCAAATTAGTAATAATTGCTAATTTAGAATCATATTCTTTTGTAGATTTTCCAGCTCAGAGACAGAAGCTTAGATCAGCCCATAGTAAATGGGGAATCTCAACAATGTGACAGAATTCATTCTTTTGGGCATTGCAAAGAATCCAGAGCTGCAGAAAATACTCTCTGCTGTGTCTCTAATCATGTCTATGTCCACCATTTTGGGAAACATCCTCATTGTGGTAACTGTGATCACAAGTCAGAGTCTGAGATCACCCATGTAATTTTTCCTTATATCCTTCTCCCTCACGGATGTCACCTATTCTTCCATCATTGCCCCCAAGATGATTGTGGACTCCCTCTCTGAGAGCACTGCCATCTCCCTCAAAGGCTGCATGGCCCAGCTCTTCATTGACCACTTCTTCGGTGGGGTGGACATTATCCTTCTCACCGTGATGGCCTATGACCACTACGTGGTCATCTGTAAGCCCCTTCACTACATGACCATCATGAGGCTGTGGATGTGCTGCCTATTACTGAAAGGGTCATGGATGGGGCTTTTTACCCATGCAACAGTACAGCTTCTCCTCATGTATCAAATTCCCTTCTGTGGCCCTAACGTCATTGATCATTTTATGTGTGATTTGTTTCCATTGCTGAAACTGGCCTGCATGGACACCCGCATCCTGGGCCTCTTAGTCATCCTCAACAGTAGGGTGATGTGTGTGGCCATCTTCCTCATCCTCACCACTTCCTTTGTGGTCATTCTCTGCTCCCTGAAGTCCTGCAGCTCTGAAGGGCAGCGTAGAGCCTTATCCACCTGTGGCTCCCACCTCATGATGGTTTTCATCTTCTTTGTGCCTTGTATTTTCCTGTACGTGATGCCTGTGGTCACTTACCCCATAGGCAAAGTGATGGTTCTGTCCTTTACCATCATTGCACCCATGTTAAATCCCCTGATCTACATCTTGAGGAACATGGGGGTGGGCCATGAGGAAACTGTGAATGAAACAAGGGGCGTTGTGTGGTCATTAGCTTACATACTAAAAGCAATTCTTTCTTACAAGGACAATGTGCTTTTACCCTCCCATTCATTCCAATCTATTGAGGATACAGTAGTCACTGGCATCATTTAATCAAGCAAATCAGGCTAAGATTCTGTAATCCTGTTACTTTTCTCTCCCCAGTGCAGTGTGTGCTCCATTCCTTTTCTCACAAGGCTCTGCCCACTTTCTCTTTCTCTCTCTACATTTTTCTCCTGCATTTTGAATTATTCAAGCCTTTTCTAGTTTGTGGCTTTTGCTTGTCTTACTCTACCCACTCCTGAAATTCTCTTTCCCAGAGTTCTTCTTCTCTGGCTTTATCTTTTTTTTTCCCTTCTTTCAGATGAACTGTCATCTCCTTAGACGTTTTCCCTGATGACTTTCTTCTAGGTAACTCATTAACTCTTCATCTGATTACATCCTTTGTATCAATGTCAGAAACTAAACTTTAGCAATTATTTCTTGGCTTTTATTTTCTCTTTTCCTTTCAACAAATTTGTAATCCCTGTAAGGTCAGAGATTGTGTTTATTGCTTCATGCTGTGCTTAATAAATATTGTTGAATGAATATAAGTCTAAAAGTAACTTGTTTTTTTCTTAATATAAATTAATGCCAAAAAGTAGGGGCGTATATATAAATGTGTGTGTGTGTGTGTATATATATATATATATATATATATATATATACATACACGAAATATAGGAGTTAGAATTATCTGATTTCATATTTCCAAGTGTCTTTTCTGGAAACATTTGAAAGCAACTACAATCTCAGATTAGTACTTTACTTAGTAGTTTACTATTTAATAAGGACTACAGCACTGCCAAAATTCTCTGCTGCTGTTATTTCTCCTTTAAAGAGGCAGAATAAGAATCACTCACACTGGGAGTCAACATACTTTAGATTCTAGTGTCTGTAGCTATGCCCTTTATGAGAAAAAAGTAATTCTATAGAGACCTAAATTTTTCTTAAACTGTGGGAAATTTTTTCTTGCTGTTACATCATAGAGTTCGATTTGAGAATCCAAATGGCATTTCTTTTCCTCCAGATTTTGCTTTGCCTGTCACTAGAGAGACGCTGACCCCTTTTAAACTGCCTGCAGTTTAAAAATCTAATGTCTTAGACTAAATTAGCATTCTGTTATAGTTTTCTTAATTTTAAAAATACACAGTATAAAAGATATAAATAATTACAATATCAGTCATACTATTTCAAGCAAGGACAATATTTAAGCCAGTATTTATTTATATACACAAAAACATGTGTATACAGTAGATATTTCATGTTAATTATCCTCAGTTATTTTTGAAAACTATGAGTTCCATTTATTTACTGAAGAATATTTGCTTACTTTGTATGAAGTGTCAGATACTCTTTAAGATCAGGGTACACAGTCATGAATAGGTTTACATTCTAGTGCAGGAGACAATACGTAGAAATGAAAATAAAGTCATGAAGTGTTAACTGATTGTCAGAGACTGTAGTGGAATGGTGCCTATGTGACCAGACAACTTAAGTTAGGTGGACAAGGAAGTTTTTCTGAGAGGTTACTTTTAAACTGAGACCTAAATGATGAGATAGAATCATCCTTAAACACATCAGTGAGAAGAGCATTTCAAGGGACTACTGAAAAGCTAGTGAAAAACTTATAAGTTAGAAGCCACCTTGAATAGAAGAAGGTCAAGATAATCAGAAATGATTATCTGATAATTTCTGACCAAGAAAAATGCAAAAAAGCAAAATAGCTGTCTGAAGAGGTCTTACAAATAGCTGTGAAAAGAAGAGAAGTGAAAAGCAAAGGAGAAAAGGAAAGATATGCACATTTAAATGCAGAGCTCCAAAGAATAGCAAGGAGAGATAAGAAAGACTTCTTCAGTGATCAATGCAAAGACATATAGGAAGATAATAGAATGGGAAAGACTAGAGATCTATTCAAGAAAATTAGATAAGGGAACATTTCATTCGAAGATGGGCTCAATAAAGGACAGAAATGGTATGGACCTAACAGAAGCAGAAGATATTAATAAAAGGTGGCAAGAATACACAGGAGAACTGTACAAAAAATATCTGCATGACCCAGATAATCATGATGGTGTGATCACTCACCTAGAGCCAGACATGCTGGAATGTGAAGCCAAGTGGGCCTTAGGAAGCATCACCACAAACAAAGCTAGTGGAGGTGAGGGATTTCCAGTTGAGCTATTTCAAATTCTAAAAGATGATGCTGTTAAAGTGCTGCACTCAATATGCCAGCAAATTTGGAAAACTCAGCTGTGGCCATGGGACTGGAAAAGGTCAGTTATCATTCCAATCCTAAAGAAAGGCAATGCCAAAGAATGGTCAAACTACCACAGAATTGCACTCATCTCACACACTACCAAAGTAATTCTCAAAATTCTCCAAACCAGGCTTCAACAATACGTGAAGTGTGAACTTCCAGATGTTCAAGCTGGTTTTAGAAAAGGAAGAGGAACCAGAGATCAAACTACTGACATCCACTGGATCATCAAAAAATCAAAAGATTTCCAGAAAAACAACAACAACAACAACAACTATGTATGCTTTATTGACTATGCCAAAGCCTTTGACTGTGTGGATCACAATAAACTGTGGAAAATTCTGAAAGAGATGGAAATACCAAACCATCTGACCTGCGTCTTGAGAAACCTGTATGCAGGTCAGGAAGCAACAGTTAGAACTAGACATGGAACAACAGACTGGTTCCAAATAGGAAAAGGAGTATGTATATAAAAGGAGCTGTATATTGTCAGCCTGCTTATTTAACTTATATGCAGAGTACGTCATGAGAAACGCTGGGCTGGTGGAAGCACAAGCTGGAATCAAGATTGTTGGGAGAAATATTGATAACCTCAGATATGCAGATGACACCACCCTTATGGTAGAAAGTGAAGAAGAACTAAAGGGCCTCTTGTTGCAAGTGAAAGAGGAGAGTGAAAAATTTGGCTTAAAGCTCAACATTCAGAAAACAAAGATCATGGCATCCAGTCCCATCATTTCATGGCAAATTGATGGGGAAACAGTGGCTGACTTTATTTTTGGGCTCCAAAATCACTGCTGATGGTGATTGCAGCCATGAAATTAAAAGATGCTTACTCCTTGGAAAAAAAGTTATGGCCAACTTAGACAGCATATTAAAAAGTAGAGACATTACTTTGCCACCAAGGTCCATCTAGTCAAAGCTATGGCTTTTCCAGTAGTTATGTATGGATGTGAGAGTTGGACTATAAAGAAAGCTGAACACCAAAGAATTGATGCTTTTGAACTGTGGTGTTGGAGAAGACTCTTGAGAGTCCCTTGGACTGCAAGAACATCCAACCAGTCCATTCTGAAGGAGATCAGTCCTGGGTGTTCATTGGAAGGACAGATTTTGAAGCTGAAACTCCGATACTTTGGCCATCTCATGCAAAGAGCTGACTCATTTGAAAAGACGCTGATGCTGGGAAAGATTGAGGGCAGGAGGAAAAGGGGATGACAGAGGATGAGATGGTTGGATGATATCACCAACTCATTGGACATGAGTTTGGTTGAACTCCAGGAGTTGGTGATGGACAGGGAGGCCTGGCGTGCTGCTATTCATGGGAATGCAGAGTCGGACACGACTCAGTGACTGAACTGAACTGAAGATTATCAGTGGACAGGAGGGAATGTGGTGCAAGGGGAGAAGTGAAAATTTAACAGACTTCTTCTGATCAAGAAATCTGTTATTATTTGACTTTTAAATTCAAGATGAATTATCAGCATCAGAATAATTTTGATTAGAAGAATAATTGAAAATCAAATCTCTCATTTGTTTATGAATAACTCAGCAATTTAGCATCAAACATCTTTGCAACTGGGCTTCCCAGATGGTGCTAGTGGTAAAGAACACTCCTGCCAATGCAGAAGTCATAAGAGACGCTAGTTTGATCCTTGGGTCAAGAAGATCCCCTGATGGAAGGTGTGGCAACCTACTCCAGTATTCTTGCCTGGAGAATCCCATGAATAGAGGCACCTGGTGGGCTCCATAGGGTCATAAATAGTAGGACATGACTGAAGCACCTTGGTACGCATGCATGCATCTTTGCACAGAGCGTCCATTTGATTTTTGCTACGTCATAACAGAGCACAATGTTTACTGGCTCCCTACAATATCTTAAAATTTAACATCTGGATTCACCTAATAATTATTTTTTCTTGCCTCATGTCAAAGAAGAAGAAAAAGCTGCTGACAGTTTGTAAAAGTTGATCTCTGTAAGAACTTTCTCATGATCATTTTTACTATTTTAATTATGAGAATTGAAAGGTTCATAATAGATCCCTAAAGCTAAATAATATTTTTGGTAATTCTCCAGCATCAGCATAGGTCCAGAATTTACATTTTATATTACAAAGGTAAGGCCATTCTGACCATTCATGCTAAAGTTATTACCTGCAATTATATTCTACAAATCTCTTCTTTCTTCTGTAAGTCTCCCTAATTTCTTCACATGAAATAGCTTTATTCATTAAACATATTACTTTTCAGCTCACCGATCATCTTTTTTGTTTGGTTCTTTAATGCTCTTATTTTGAAACAAATCTTGGTCTTGCTGCTTTTTTTTTTTTTTTTAAAGAAATTCACTATGGATAATTGATTGTAAATAATCTAATCTGTGTATCAGAATAGAAAATTTCAATACTATTTATGATACAAAGACATTCCAAAGTAGGAATAAAATAGCATTTTAATTTGAAGGAGAGTATTGGTATTAAAAAAAAAAACTACTGCAAACATCCAACTTATTTGGAGACATTAAATAAGCTTACTTCCTATTTCACTCTGAAAATGTAAGCTATCTGAAGGGAATTTCCTTAGACTATTACAAATATATCTACCAATTTCCAGCACCCATTCAGATATTTGCTACCTTCTTACCTACTCTTAAAAATGCATTCATTATCTATGCTCCTATGCAAAGCAATCAACCTTTTTATTGTACACTAGATCTTATTTCCTTGTTTGTATGAGGGCATTGGTCTAAAAATAGCTTCTATATCTATTTTATCTACATTTCAATTTTTATTTGATAATTTTACATCAGCAAAGAAACAAATCTGTTATGTCTTTCATCTTTCAAGTAAATCTTCCATTGATTCCTTTTCCTTCATCAGTTACTCTTTCATTTCATTCTCTCCTCTTTCTTACAAAACACAAGAGATTCTCTAACACTTGTCTCCTATTTCTCTTTTTCTGTTCTGTTTAAACCCTTTCAGCCACACTTCAGTTAAATTTCTCTTTTCTGGGTCATGACTGAAGTGACTTGGCAGCAGCAGCAGCAGCAGTGACCTCTATGTTATTCAATGTAACTGTCATCACTCACTTATCTTACAGAATCCACCAGCAGTATTTCATCCCATCTTTCTTGGCATACTTTCTTTGAACAATGATTCTTTGAGTTTGAGATCTTGAAATCCAAATTCCTCCATTGTATTTCCACCTGAATGACTAATAGCTTTCTTACACTGGTCCCAATGACAAAGCATATTTTCCTGGAAATTGATATAACAATTCTAAAATTATATGGATGTGTGCCTGTCTTTAAATACGTTTGGTGACAAAAGAAAAGAAGAATAGGAAGTTGATAGGAAACTAGATTTACTAACTGTAAGAACATATCACAAAGCTTTGTAAACTTTTTGCTATATTCCCATGAATAGAGAATCCTAAAGAACAGGAGAAATGGTACAGACTTGAGTCCTCTATATTTGTAGATTTAAAATAAATGCTATAATATAATTAATTAATGATCAGGATGGAATTTTAATCCCTCAGGAAGCAGGGACTACTGAATAAATTCTGAAAGAGCCATATGGTCAACCCTCCACATTATCCTCTCATTTCACCCACTCTTTGTGCTTTTTGCTCCTTGTGTCCTTCTCCCTTTTCTGATTTGTAGGTTTCTCTGAATTTACCCTGTTTCTATAACATATCTGTTACATTATCTGCCCCACCCCATCATCACAATATTATTTCTTACCCCACTCACTTCCTCTATCTGAAGCAAATAATAAAGGATTAAATAAATCAGGACTTGGAATAAAGTAGAAGATGGTGCATGCGTTTTGAAGTAGGAACCAGAGTTCCAGGATTAATTGCTGGAGTCCTGCTGTTGAGTCATAATTTTAAAATATCCCCTCTAAGAGAGTGGTCCATATCAGATGGCTATCCCATGTCAGGAAAAGCATCTAAAATTTTATTGAAAATATAATAACACTTGTCCCTTAATACCATGTGCAAATGAAGTCTAGGCCATTATTAATATTTACCTTTCTGATTAATCACTTCAATACTGCTTCTTTCTGGGGAGTGTGACTAAGCATTAAAAATAGGTAGAATACAAGAGTCCATAGAGGGGCACACTCATTGATATAGACTTTCTGCAGGGACCTCATGAGCTAAGCTCCAGTTTTCCCTCCAGCTTCAATTGCAATGCTACATTCCACCAGAGTAAACAAACTGTCAATCTTTCTCTAAAAAAAAAAAAAAAAAGAGAGAAAAATTTCTTTAAGGTCTGGAAATTGTACTTTTAATTTTAAAATTATGGCATATCAAGATCAAATACTGAGAGAAGAAAAGCAGATTCTGGATTAATGTATAGATTTTTGCATGAAAAAAATTCACACATAAAAGTTGTTACTCTTTAGTAAGCATGACTGTTGCACTAGTCCCCACACAGTACATGCCTTTATGGATTGATGCTGTGTCTTATCCCAGAACTCATCTTTTGCATTTGGTAAATAAATAGACATTTCACCGCAGTCTGCAAAGGTACTATATTTGGTCCTAATTTATACAGTTTCTCTTTCTGAATATGAAGGGAATTGAAAGCACCTACAAATAGATGCCCAGGAGAAGCCAAAAAAAAAAAAAAAAAACAAAACCTAACTGGGGTCATAAAATTTTTACAAACACTTGAGCAAGTCAAACCATAAATAACGGTGTCTTAGAAAATTGTAATGATGGGAAATGTCCATACCCTGAGGGAAACTGAGATTCAATTCTAAGGTTCATGACCTCTCAGGGAAACCTCTTTAAATTCCACTTAAAGGTCAAGGAAGAAACTTTCGCTCCTTTATGTTTTCATCGAGACCATGGTGAAGACAGTGTTTGAGAATCAGTAGGGAAACTTCTTTACCACATCTACCAGAATTGCAACATCTCTCTTAGATATAGAAGTAAGACTTAGAAATTTTATATTTCACATTTTGACCAGCTGTTGAATGGGTTTTTCTCCATAGACAGAAGGATGTTAGCATTACCAGAATTTTCAAGAGACTGACACATGGTGAGATTTATAATTCACATTTTTGCATATTCACAGGTGATTTAAAATTGTGATGTAGTATGTAAAATTATAGGTGTTATGATGCAGGCTACCAAGTTTAAAGCAAGCTGTGGTCTATCACTTGGTTGTGTACATTTGGGCCAGTTCTATAAACCTTTTTGCCCTCAGAATGTTTATTTTTAATGGAGATTATATGTTCACAAGGCTAAAGGATTTGGAAACAAATAAAATAATACATGTGAAATTAATTAGATAGGACTTGAAATAATTTAAGTATTGAATGTATAGCAGCTGTTTGAATACAAATATTTTTGGAGGGTTATGTGTTCCTATTCAAGTCTAATGAAATTATAGCTAGCATCAGTTTTTTATCTTAAAGTTAAATCCAAATAACTATAAAATGCAACATCTGCGTATTTTTGTTGGAGCTAGTAGATAGCATTTTATTTACTGTTTCTTGATATGCTATCATTTATCATTATTGTTTCTTAATTTGTTATCATTTAATTATTGTTTCTTTATATATTATATTTATCATTCATTTAGCCCTCATCCTAGTGTTTTAGATGAAAAAAAGTGGACTACATAATGCCTATGTAGAATGAAGGTGATTTATTTAGAGAACCATTGATATCTAATACAACAGTTCAGTCACTGGATAAAAATGCAGTGGATTCAAGGAATTTAACTTGGAAGGTAATTAGAATGGGTTTTTAATCTATTAATTTAATATTAAAATATAATTAGAAAACACTGCATATAGTGACATCCTTATTACTAATTTCTCATATAATTTTGAATATTATATTTATTTTATAATGCTATTATATAAACTATTATATAATAGTTACATCAGCTTTAAATTAGACACAGAAATTTTTATATTATTTTCAGAATGATCAATGCTAGAATAATGTTGGTGCCAAAATGAATGGGAAGAACCAGTAATGAATAATGGTAAGAGCCAGGAGGCAAAATTTCCAGGGTCCCAGGTCCAAAAGATGGTTCAGAGCCCTCAGTTCATGGTGTGAAGGGCCCTCAGCAATCTTCTGTGCATCTCCAGCATCTGAAGAATAGGGAAGGGAAGTCCGTGAGATATTTTCTCAGAAATATGAACAGAACAAGCTATTTCCAAGAAAAACATATGAAGGGAAAACTGATAGGGAGGGCTAGGCCTATGATTTGGCTATCTGTGGATTCTTTACAGCAGGAAATACTTACAGTGTGAGATTCTATGTTATGTTAGCATGTTGGTTCCACCAGTACAAATTAATTACACTGGATAAGTAATAAAATTATCTTCAAACATCATCTCTTCCTGAACAAATATTTAGATGATAAATAATACAATGTTGTGGGTTTTAAAATTGATTTTTTAATGTTAATTTTTCTTATTATTATTTCAAAATGCATGTTGAAAATAAGAAATCTCTACTACCTTCATACATTATTAATGAATAGGGTTGCTACAATTTTTCATTTAACATGCTGTAAAAATTCTTCACAAAGTATGTCCTTATGTTATTAATTAGTGTTTTATTCATAGCATATCTTGTTAATTTATAGTAGATTGAGTTGCATAAACATCTTATTCAACATTTTAGATATTTCTGATTTTTTAATAAATGTAATATCATCTTCCATAAAACTTACATCACTTTATTTCACTCAGAATAATTTTTAGGGTTGGGGTTACTTGTATAAAAAACATAGTCATTTTTATGACTATAAAAATATTTGCTAAAACATTTCCCAATTAGATAATATGAATGAAGCTGTTTCATTGCAATTTAGAAGACATCATTTTTTAAAAACCCGACTTAGAAACAAACCTAGTTTATTCTTATGATAGATTCTTTAGTGCACTTTATATGTGAAAACACTATTTAAGAAAATAAAGCTTATATCAATATTCCACATCTTCCTGTTGAATTATATATTACAAAGCAGTTTATAGTAACTGTCTTATTTGACTCTCACAGGTCAACAGCTTGAACAAATGGTACTGTATTTTATCGGAGAGGACTTAGAAGTTTTGTGCTTTCTTCAGTGACACATGACTATAAATCTGTAGCTTCAAGATTTTTTATATTGGAAACTGAACAATTATAATATTATTTTAATTAACTTTTCATTTTGGAATAATTTTAGATTAATAGAAAAGCTGACAAGATAATACAGAGTTTCTGTCTACTCCTCAATTATTTCCCCCTAATAATTATCATCTAACGTTTCTAGTAGTATATTTGTCAAAACTGTGGAATGAACATTGATTAAAGAAGCACAAGATTTTAATCATGTTTCACTAACTTTTCCATGTCTATCACTTTTCTTTTCTAGGGGTCAATCCAGGACAGCACAGCATGTTTAATTACCTTTCAAATAATTTCTAATCATAGACATTGTGATCATAAACTCTGAGGACACTGTATTCTCTATTGCCTAAGTATTAACAATAATTTTGGAAATTCCTTTTATCTAAAAAAAAAAAAAGAGCAGTTTGATTTGTTCATATTTAATGGGCATTTGATTCTAAAATAGTATTTCTTAGAAACTTCCCAGACTAGGGAAGTACAGAGCCTAAGAATTACTTGTTAGATTAATACAGAGCCTTGCTCTTTCTCTCCACTGTTTGTATTATTTGATTTTCTTTGTACAATGACACTACCTGAAAAAGATTTGGACTCCTGGGGATCTGGGCTTCCTAGCTGATGCTAATGGTAAAAAACCTAACTGCCAATCCAGGAGAAAGAAGAGATGTAGGTTTGATCCCTGGGTCGGGAAGATCCCCTGGAGAAGGGCACAGCAATCCATCCCAATATTCTTGCCTGGAGACTTCCATGAACAGAGCGGCCTGGCAGGCTACAGTCCATAAGGCCACAAAGAATTGGACACAACTGAAGCAATTTAGCACCCACACATGCACACATGAGGGTCTGAAGACTATAAAATTGTATTCAGATCAGATCAGATCAGATCAGTCGCTCAATCGTGTCCAACTCTTTGCGACCCCATGAATCGCAGCACGCCAGGCCTCCCTGTCTATCACCAACTCCCGGAGTTTACTCAGACTCACGTCCATCGAGTCAGTGATGCCGTCCAGCCATCTCATCCTCTGTCATCCCCTTCTCCTCCTGCCTCCAATCCCTCCCAGCATCAGAGTCTTTTCCAATGAGTCAACTCTTCGCATGAGGTGGCCAAAGTACTGGAGTTTCAGCTTTAGCATCATTCCTTCCAAAGAAATCCCACGGCTGATCTCCTTCAGAATGGACTGGTTGGACTTCCTTGCAGTCCAAGGGACTCTCAAGAGTCTTCTCCAACACCATAGTTCAAAAGCATCAATTCTTTGGCACTCAGCTTTCTTCACAGTCCAACTCTCGCATCCATACATGACCACTGGAAAAACCATAGCCTTGACTAGATGGACCTCTGCTTTTCAGTATGCTATCTAGGTTGGTCATAACTTTCCTTCCAAGGAGTAAGCATCTTTTAATTTCATGGCTGCAATCACCACCTGCAGTGATTTTGGAGCCCAGAGAAATAAAGTCTGACACTGTTTCCACTGTTTCCCCATCTATTTCCCAAGAAGTGATGGGACCAGATGCCATGATCTTAGTTTTCTGAAAGTTGAGCTGTAAGCCAACTTTTTCACTCTCCTCTTTCACTTTTATCAAGAGGCTCTTTAGTTCCTCTTCACTTTCTGCCATAAGGGTGGTGTCATCTGCATATCTGAGGTTATTGATATTTCTCCCAGCAATCTTGATTCCAGCTTGTGCTTCTTCCAGCCCAGAATTTCTCATGATCATGGTAAAGCATGAATTAGGAGTAAAAGGATGGTCATTTCTGCTCTGTGTCAAAGGCTCTGGGAGCGTGTTCACACTTACGGCACTTTTCTCCAGTGCATCTAAATGCATTAATGGTTTTATCAATATCAATATTGCCTTATCTGATTCTTCCAAGAACCCATTGTTATTATACACACTTATAGAATAGAATCTGAGCTCTTGAAAACTTTAAGTAACTTTTCTCATCACATAATATAACAGTACAAGAGCTTTGATTTGAACCTAGGTCTCTATGAATCTGAACCTGATGTCTTTATTTCATTTCATTGTCTCTACATATATTGATAGTTTTTACTCTTTAATATATAGTCATTAACTTATCCAATGATATTATAAGGTTTGTTTCATGTTCTTGTTTGCTTGATGACATAGCTGAATATGGCATTCAGAGTCCAGGCACTGTTTAGAAATCTCTTATGCCCTGGAAACAATTTGTTTTAAAGTAAGTAAAAAAATGTGCTGTATATACATCTGTATATTTGCTAGTTTTATTCATATTTTCAATCATTTTTGTTAGCAGTCAGTGTCATTCATAAAATTCAATTCATTTTTAATTCTTTCAGAAAGCCCAATTATTCTTTTACTTCCCTATTTAACAAGCATAGATAGTATATATATGTACACACACACACACACACACACTCACTTGCCACTTGACTGATGAATTTCTCATGTGTACAAGGAAGGATACAATCATATTTCTCTCATTGTTTAGCAGTAAAGAATCCACCTGCCAATGAGTTTCAATCCCTGCATCAGGAAGATCCCCTGGAGAAGGAAATGACAACCCACTCCTGGGTTCTTATGAACAGAGGAGAAATCCTATGAACAGAGGAGCCTGACAGGCTACAGTTCATGGGGTCACAGAGTCAGACATGACTGAGTGACTAAACAACAACAAAGGACAGTCATTCTTCAAAGCTGTGTCTTGCTATAAGAAATGAAGTAAAAAATTGGAGTAATATCTGGATGGTTAATGGAAAAGCTTTCTGTGGGTAAGCTGTTTGGCTTCTTAAGTGAGAGAAGAGTCACTAAAATCAGTAAGGGCATTTTATCATAAGCAGCAATTTCACATTTTCCAATTTGACCCTCATTATAATTATATGAAATGGGTAGGGATATTATACGTGAATCTCCCTACATTACAGTAAGTCATATACATTTGAAGCAGACACACACTCATGAGTACTGCTTGATCTGATTGGGTCACTTTGAAAAAATACTTCAGTTCAGTTCAGTTCGGTCGCTCAATTGTGTCCGACTCTTTGTGACCCCATGAATCCCAGCACACCAGGCCTCCCTGTCTATCACCAACTCCTGGAGTTGACCCAGACTAACGTCCATCGAGTCAGTGATGCCATCCAGCCATCTCATCCTCTGTCGTCCCCTTCTCCTCCTGCCCCCAATTCCTCCCAGCATCAGAGTCTTTACCAATGAGTCAACTCTTCGCATGAGGTGGCCAAAGTACTGGAGTTTCAGCTTTAGCATCATTCCTTCCAAAGAAATCCCACGGCTGATCTTTTTCAGAATGGACTGGTTGGATCTCCTTGCAGTCCAAGGGAATCTCAAGAGTCTTCTTCAACTCCACAGT
>NW_011494927.1:221238-221377 GCF_000754665.1 Bison bison bison | reverse complement strand
ACCTTTTCCAGTCCTGTGGCCACTGCTGAGTTTTCCAAATTTGCTGGCATATTGAGTGCAGCACTTTCACAGCATCATCTTTCAGGATTTGGAATATCTCAAGGGGAATTCCATCACCTCCACTAGCTTTGTTCCTGTG
>NW_011494927.1:219434-219675 GCF_000754665.1 Bison bison bison | reverse complement strand
CATCATCTCCACTTTCACTTTCATCAAGAGGCTTTTGAGTTCCTCTTCACTTTCTGCCATAAGGGTGGTGCCATCTGCATATCTGAGGTTATTGATACTTCTCCCAGCAATCTTGATTCCAGCTTGTGCTTCCTCCAGTCCAGTGTTCCTCATGATGTACTCTGCATATAAATTAAATGAGCAGGGTGACAATATACAGCCTTGACGAACTCCTTTTCCTATTTGGAACCAGTCTGTTGTT
>NW_011494927.1:218469-219334 GCF_000754665.1 Bison bison bison | reverse complement strand
GGATTTATCTGCATCCTAATCTTCTTCTTGTTGCTTGTCTCCTATGGGGTCATCTTGCTGTCTCTGTGAACCCATAGCTCTGAAGGTCAGCAGAAAGCCCTCTCCACCTGCAGATCTCACATTGCTGTTGTGATTTTGTTCTTTATCCCATGCATATTTATCTATGTATGGCCTCCATATTCTTTCTTCTTTGACAAAATGGTAGCCATACTTTACACCATCCTAACTCCCATGTTCAATCCTTTGATTTAAGCTTTCAGGAACAAAGAAGTGAAAAGTGCCATGAGGAAAGTGTGGAATAAGATAATGGTTTCTAATGAAAAATAAAACATTTAAAGTTGAATAAAAAATTAAAAATTTCTAATCAGACAAAACTTTTATATGGATGAGCATTGTTTGACAGGGGTTGACTGTGTGGATCACAATAAACTGTGGAACATTCTGAAAAGATGGGAATACCAGACCACCTGACCTGTCTCTTGAGAAACTTGTGTGCAGATCAGGAAGCAACAGTTACAACTGGACATGGAGCAACAGACTGATGCCAAATAGGAAAAGGAGTACGTCAAGGCTGTATACTGTCACCCTGCTTATTTAACTTATATGCAGAGTACATCATAAGAAACACTGGGCTGGAAGAAGCACAAGCTGGAATCAAGATTGCTGGGAGAAGTATCAATAACCCCAGACATGCATATGACACCACCCTTAGGGCAGAACGTGAAGAAGAACTAAAGGGCCTCTTGATGAAAGTTGAGAAGAGCGTGAAAAAGTTGGCTTAAAGCTCAACATTCAGAAAATGAAGATCATGGCATCTGGTCCCATCACTTCATGGGAAATAGATGGGGAAACAGTGGAAACAGTG
>NW_011494927.1:216745-218369 GCF_000754665.1 Bison bison bison | reverse complement strand
AGGATTTGGAATAGCTCAACGGGAATTCCATCACCTCCACTAGCTTTGTTCGTAGTGATGCTTTCTAAGGGCCACTTGACTTCACATTCCAGGATGTCTGGCTCTAGGTCAGTGATCACACCATCATGATTATCTGGGTCGTGAAGATCTTTTTTGTACAGTTCTTCTGTGTATTCTTGCCATCTCTTCTTAATATCTTCTGCTTCTGTTAGGTCCCTAATATTTCTGTCCTTTATTGAGCCCATCTTTGCGTGAAATGTTCCCTTGGTATCTCTGATTTTCTTGAAGAAATCCCTAGTCTTTCCCATTCTGTTGTTCCCCTTTATTTCTTTGCATTGATCGCTGAGGAAGGCTTTCTTACCTCTTCTTGCTATTCTTTGGAACTCTGCATTCAGATGCTTATATCTTTCCTTTTCTCCTTTGCGTTTCGCTTCTCTTCTTTTCACAGCTATTTGTAAGGCCTCCCCAGACAGCCGTTTTGCTTTTGCATTTCTTAATAAATACTCAGCAATGAATAAAGCCTCAGGCTCTGTCTATAGTCAACATTCTGTTTCTGTTCCTTACCCATGTGGTTACTGTCACTTTGTATCTTTAAATAATTCGGCCATTACCTTCTGATTCTACATCATTGGCTCTGTGTCCTTCATCAAGAAGCATCAGTCAAATATGAACACAGAAATCAGATTATAACCTCTACAGTGAATGGAAACTCTAGAGAAGCCCCTCCTGCTCTGAAGCTCTTACTAGAGAAATTTTTTCTTCTTTCCCTGTAGAGTCAGTCACTTCCATGCTGGAGTCAGAGGTTCTGGGTTAAAACTCCAGAGCCAGCGTCTGTTATTTCTTTAATTTTATCTCTTTAAGCATGGACTTCGTACCAGTAAAACTGGGTAATAAGATCTAATGTGGACTGTTTCATAGCCACTTAACTCTGAACAACTGCTTCCTTGCATTATTTAACTTAGTCATCATAACAGTACATATTAGTAGGTATTACTTATTTTTGTCAGCTTTTCTTCTTGTTTTTAAATAATGAGTGAAAAGAAAGCCAACTTAATACATGGATATTTATTATGTATTAGTCTACAGCAAGGTGTGTTCCCAATGACCTTTTTTTTTGAAGAATGAATTAGTTGATTTTAAAGTTTCAGGTTTTTTTTTTTTTAGATTTTAAAGAAATAACTAGGAGCATAGCCATGATCCAAGCACTTCTTCAGTTTTGTCTTATTTCTCCTTCTATCTGTATGTAGATAAGGAAGTCACCTGATCATGGATGGCATGCAACATCTCCCCCCCCTCCTCCCACTCATGCACATGGCAGGCATGATCAATAAACTTCTCTTTTCCCTTCCTCAGAACATGGCTGTGGCTTCAGAATTCTTCTCACGATTCACTCCAGGAAACCACTACTGTTAACATATGACCAGAGTTGGCAGTTGAGATAACAACTATATCTTATCCCCACCCCAGGTGGATCCCTACCTTTTCTTACATTGAAGCTCTATCTTAAAACATTTAACAATTTATATAAACTTCATTCTTCCTGGTATCCCCCTACCACCTTCAACAAATTTCTAGCTTTGTGTTCAATGAAAAAGAAGTGCAAGAACATAATTCAATTTTTCAC
>NW_011494927.1:216097-216645 GCF_000754665.1 Bison bison bison | reverse complement strand
AAGAACCCCAAGGGTTAGTAAGAAGGAAAGAAATACTTAAAAATTAAGAGACAGAAATAAAATAGACAAAAGAAAACAAAAGAAGAACCATAGACAAAAATACAACAAAACCAAAAGACTGTTCTTTGAAAGGATAAATAAAATTGACAAACCATTAGCCAGACTCATCAAGAAACAAAGGGAGAAAAATCAAATCAACAAAATTAGAAACGAAAATTGAGAGATCACAACAGACAACACAGAAATACAAAGGATCATAAGAGACTACTGTCAACAATTATATGCCAATAAAATGGACAACGTGGAGGAAATGGAAAAATTCTTAGAAAAGTACAACTTTCCAAAACTCGACCAGGAAGAAATAGAAAATCTTAACAGACCCATCACAAGCACGGAAATTGAAACTGTAATCAGAAATCTTCCAGCAAACAAAAGCCCAGGTCCAGACGGCTTCACAGCTGAATTCTACCAAAAATTTAGAGAAGAGCTGACACCTATCCTGCTCAAACTCTTCCAAAAAATTGCAGAGGAAGGTAAACTTCCAAACT
>NW_011494927.1:214948-215997 GCF_000754665.1 Bison bison bison | reverse complement strand
TCACATGCAGGCACCAATTTGTTGATGACTATGATGACTCTCAAAACTGGTCTGAGGCACATTTGTCTTTCTTCTAACTGTAGATTCTACATGCTTACTGTGGTACCATTCACCTTTTCCTTGGAAATTATGTAAAACCAAAGCTTTGTAACTGAGTTTGTCCTCCTGGGGCTTTCACAGAATCCAACCATGAAGAAAATAATATTTGTTTTATTTTTGTTCATTTACATTGCAACTGTTGGAGGCAACTTGCTAATTGTGGTGACCATCAGTAGCAGCCCAGCACTCTGGGGCTCACCCATGTACTTCTTGCTGACTTTTCTGTCCTTCCTGGATGCATGCTTCTCCTCCGTCATTGTTCCAGAGATGATTGTGGACTCTCTCCTTTGGAAGAAAACCATTTCCTTCAAAGGTTGCATGACCCAGCTCTTTGCTGAACACTTCTTTGCTGAGGTGGAGGTGATTTTCCTCAGTACCATGGCCTTTGACCGCTATGTGGCCATCTGCAAGCCTTTGAACTATTCTTCTATCATGAACCACAGACTCTGTGTCCTGCTGATGGCGGTAGCCTGGACAGGGGGCTTCATTCATTCCATGATACAGATTCTCTTCACTTTCCAGCTGCCCTTCTGTGGCCCCAATGTCATTGATCACTTCATATGTGACTTGTACCCACTGCTGGAGCTTGCCTGCACTGACACTCACATCTTTGGGCTTTTGGTAGTCACCAACAGTGGGTTTCGGAGAAGGCAATGGCACCCCACTCCAGTACTCTTGCCTAGAAAATCCCATGGACAGAGGAGCCTGGTAGGTTGCAGTCCATGGGGTTGCGAAGAGTCGGACACGACTGAGCAACTTCACTTTCACTTTTCACTTTCATGCATTGGAGAAGGAAATGGCAACCCACTCCATTGTTCTTGCCTAGAGAATCCCAGGACGGGGGAGCCTGGTGGGCTGCTGTCTATGGGGTCGCACAGAGTTGGACACGACTGAAGTGACTTAGCAGCAGCAACAGTGGATTTATCTGCATCCTAATCTTCTTGTTGCTT
>NW_011494927.1:209783-214490 GCF_000754665.1 Bison bison bison | reverse complement strand
TGGACAGGGAGGCCTGGCATGCTGCAGTTCATGGGGTCACAAAGAGTTGGACATGACTGAGTGACTGAACTGAACTAAACTGTAAGTAATGTAATAATATTATAAAAAATAGCATAAGTTCTAGGAAATAATTTAGTTTTCATTTTAGGTCACTTATGAACTCTGATTTGGCAATTCAGTATCCTCAAATGAACTAAGAAGACTTAGAATCTATAAGTAAAAAAAGAATGAAAAAAATTACTGTCACTTCTTGCCACTCATTTGATATTTTGGGAAATATTTCTGGAGGGAAGACAAAATTGTCTTAGGGATTAGGTTTTGCATATATAAATATAAATACATATATATATCAAGGAACTTTTTGCCCAACCTAATGTATCTGCTGTAAAACTGAAAATAACAAAACTTTGTAAATCAACACTATTTTAAAAATAAATAAATAAACAATAGAAAGAAAAACATTAACATATTAATTTTCAGATTTGCCAAAGAACTGTAATTATTGCTGACATTAGCCCTTTGATATTGATGATAACTATAATTCACACTTTCAAAGTGAAAGTGATGTTGCTCAGTCATGTTCAACTCTTTTGTGACCCCATGGACTGTTGCCTACCAGGCTCCTCTGTCCATAGGCTTTTCCAGGCAAGGGTACTGGTGTGGCTTGCCATTTCCTTCTCCAAGGGATCTTCCCGACACAGGGATTGAACCCTGCTCTCCCACATTGCAAGCAGATGCTTTACCATCTGGGCCACCAGGGAAACCAGTTCACAAGTTGATATAACACAAACAAGAGTAGTTAACCACACATATTTCATCTACGGGCTTTCAGCTGTCTTCAAAGACTTCCAGGCCTCTAGAAGAGATGGACTTAGGAAAGTTTATGTGGAAGAGAACAGAATTACCTCAAATCAGGTCATATGAGTTGAAGTATGACTAATTGTCCCCAAGGCTTGATTTTGCCCTTGGACTGTTTGAGCTAGGTAGCTCATTGCATATCACTTGGGACTGGTTTGGAAGAAATAGTTTCCTTGGAGCTCCTGAGGCTTAAAGCCTACCTTAAGCATTTGCAAACTCTTGTGTGAATTTCTATAAATATCCAGTACAGTAAAAAGAAAACACTTAGCCTCATGATTTTTCACACATACACAAAAAGAAAACAGCAAGAGAGAGAGAGATACAGTGGGAAGAAAGCTGGCCGCAGAGGCATTTATGTCTCAGAGTTCAGGAATAGTTTACTCCAATTAAATTTCCAAGAATGGAATTAAGAATTTCACTCCATTTTCAGAGCATTCTCTCTGCTCCAATACAGACCTTGATGTTCTGTCTGACCCAGTGTTACCAGGAAGGAGCTGTGTGAATTATGGCTACATGAAGAGTTCCCTTTCTCCATAAACTCTTTACATCCCATCATCACTTGTGATAGAAGGCAATGATAAATCTCAATGAAGTATAGTTTGTGTGTTGTATTCAAGCTACACATAATTCACCTTATAAGTAAATGAAAGTTGAATATATGAAAAATATACTCTATTGGAAGTCATCTGTTTTGTTGTAAGGAAAGAGGTAAGTTTCTCAATCTGTCAGAAATTTTTTCTTCTGTGCTGTGCCTAGTCTCAGTTATGTCTGACTCTTTGTGACCCCATGGACTGTAGCCTGCCAGGGTCCTATGTCAATGAGATTTTCCAGGTGACAATACTGGATGGTGTTGCACTCTTCCAAGGGATCTTCCCAACCCAGGGATTGAGCCCAGGTCTCCTGTATTGCAGACGGGTTCTTTACCATCTGAGCCCTAAACACTGATCTCTTGGAATCTATACTCAGTGTGTCTTCTAACAAATGACAGAGCTCCTGGAGAGTGTTTCTACCAATGAAGAGTTATGGTGGTTCAGGCTTCCTAGGCCTTCCTTGGGCTCAGCACATTGCTGAACTACTTCTCAAAGGCACTTCTGCTCACAGAGGACACAACACATGGAATGAAGGCCAGCTTGGCAGAAGTTTCTCCCTTGGGGAGCTCCTGGTTCAAAGTCTATGGTCAGAGCTGATGATTCTGGGACAGAGTATGAAATTGGGCTCCACTTTCTACACACCTGGATTTTCAGGATCCTTGACAATCCTTGGGACGACACACAACAACAGTCTCTCTTTAATTGGGGTGAATGATGGCATGGTTGTTCAGGAAGAAAGAAGCTGAACTGTGGGATGAAATCTCAGATAAAATGACTTTCTCTAAGATGTTTGTTTTCCTTCCCACTCTATATCTTTCTATATCCCATCCCCAACTCTTCTTTCCCTGGAACCTGCTCACTCCTCTCTCCTGTTCTGACTGCTTTAGTCTGCTTCTTTCCTCCTTCTCACTATTATCCAGTTGGATCTTTATTTATTTATTTATTTTGCTTTAATATTAACCTCAGCATGCAGTTTAATGCACTTGGTTTTGGAGTCAGGACAGAAATTTAAGATATCAGTTGCTATCCTTCTCTCATGACTCATGATTTCTTTTTTCTAAGATGCAATCTATGTGATGATTAGAATTTGATATTTTATATGAGATGTAGGGTGAATGCTGAGAGAGAGGCTATGTAATAACATCCCTTTCTAGTTCTAGCCTAAGTGTCTTAATTAAAACACTCTGTATCACAGATCATGCTTTGTAACTAAAAATGGATGAATCACATGGCCAGTCCAGTTACCTTGCAAAAAACGTGTATGTCAAATGAAATAGGACAAGCAAAAACTTGTTTGAATGATAAGATTATGGAAAAAGAATAATATTTAATCCTGAATTGCCTTATTCAATCATACACACACACACACACACACACACACACATTTGGAACATAGGAGATAGAGGCAGATGGTTATTTAACTTAGGAAGAATGGAAAAAATTTGGCACCAAATATATTTGAATCAGTTAACAGTTCAGTAGGTAAAAGTAAAATGTAAGGATCAAGGAAGGAAAAAGACCTTCTACTACCATGATGCCCTCCCAAATCAAAGAGGCAGGGTGGTCCAGAAAAGTTTGGAGATAATGGTTGAATGCAGTAATAAAATTCTCAAGTAGTATTGATTTAAACTAATGCATACATTCTTCAATGATGCTTTCCCGGTTTTATGTCCCAAACCTTCTCTTTTCTTACTTAAAATAAAATAGAATTAGTTGAACTGGATGTCATGTTTGTCTGTTATCTACCCAAAATTTGTCTCTTAAAACGTTTGGATTTAATGAGAGTGCAGTTTTTAATGATGGGAGCGTCTATTTTTCCTGAAGCAATGCATGTTCCCTTTCTAAAAATATTTAATCACTCTTCTATCCTAACTCCTCTTCTTACAACAAAGAGCTCCCTTTCTTTTGTTTTTATCCCCTACTGGAAACCTAATGTATTAAAATTAAATAATCATTGATTTTTTTTCTTTTTTAAATAATCAAGAGAGAAAATTGCAACTTCTAATCAGAGTTTATAATTATTGTGATATTTCCAATTTCTTATAGTGAACTAATAGTATTTTAGCTCAACTGCAAGGGAAACCTAATTGTATTTAGATGTATAACTTTAAGAGAGTTAAATAGTTTGATTTACTGACACTGATATATTTACCTTACTTAGGGAAACCCTTTATAAATTTTTTGAATATTTAATTTTCAGAGAACTTTGTTGGAAATTGCAGTTTAACTAAAGACATAATTTCACTTATTTTCCATGTTTAAATCTTTAACAACCAATCAACTTATTTTATAGGATCTTTCTGATATAGAGTGATATTTGGCAAAACTAATACAATATTGTAAAGTTTAAAAATAAAATAAAATTAAAAATAAATAAATAAATAAACCTAATAAAATAAAATAAAATAAAATTCACTTGGTGTTATTGCAGAGTTATGTGTAGTTTTTTAATGATTAAAATTCTTACGTAGAGAAAAGGTATCCCTCCAACGTCATTATGAGGAGGTTGAGAACGTCTTTTCATGCTCTATAAGTTGACTCCAGATATGAGTAGGTTCTCAGTACACATTTGATGACTGAGTTGATGGAGTTATTGAATCACTAAAGAATTGATGATTAATCAGAGAGAGGAAGTGTACATCAAAATTCACGTTAAAATGTGTTTCATTTGACATTAAAATTTAAAGGCATGATTGACTAAAACGGAAACAGGAGTTTAAAATTGATAGAGTTTATTGCATAATGTTGGGGAAAAAAAGCTCAAAACTTAAAGATATCAAAAATTAAATAGACATTGCATATGAAATTCAAAACAAATGAAATATAAGAAATTAAAATATACAAAAGTGTTATTCTCTATTGCTAATCAAAATATATAATGCTGTAAAAGTGCTGCACTCAATATGCCAGCAAATTTGGAAAACTCAGCCATAGCTACAGGACTGGAAAAGGTCAGTTTTCATTCCAATCCCAAAGACAGGCAATGCCAAAGAATGCTCAAAGTACCGCACTATTGCACTCATCTCACACGCTAGTAAAGTAATGCTCAAATTGTCCAAGCCAGGCTTCAGCAATAGGTGAACCGTGAACTTCCTGATGTTCAAGCTGGTTTTAGAAAAGACAGAGGAACCAGAGATCAAATTGCCAACATCTGCTGGATCATGGAAAAAGCAAGAGAGTTCCAGAAAAACATCTATTTTCTGCTTTTATTTGACTATGCCCAAAGCCTTTTGACTGTGTGGATCACAATAAACTGTGG
>NW_011494927.1:209229-209683 GCF_000754665.1 Bison bison bison | reverse complement strand
TTATTGCATAATGTTGGGGGAAAAAAGCTCAAAACTTAAAGATATCAAAAATTAAATAGACATCACATACGAAATTCAAAACAAATGAAATAGAAGAAATTAAAATATACAAAAGTGTTATTCTCTATTGCTAATCAAAATATATAATGCTGTAAAAGTGCTGCACTCAATATGCCAGCAGATTTGGAAAACTCAGCCATGGCTACAGGACTGGAAAAGGTCAGTTTTCATTCCAATCCCAAAGACAGGCAATGCCAAAGAATGCTCAAAGTACCGCACTATTGCACTCATCTCACACGCTAGTAAAGTAATGCTCAAATTGTCCAAGCCAGGCTTCAGCAATAGGTGAACCGTGAACTTCCTGATGTGCAAGTTGGTTTTAGAAAAGGCAGAGGAACCAGAGATCAAATTGCCAACATCTGCTGGATCATGGAAAAAGCAAGAGAGTTCCAGA
>NW_011494927.1:203912-208637 GCF_000754665.1 Bison bison bison | reverse complement strand
AATCAAGATTGCTGGGAGAAATATCAATAACCTCAGATATGCAAATGGCACCACCCTTATGGCAGAAAGTGAAGAGGAACTCAAAAGCTTCTTGATGAAAGTGAAAGAGGAGAGTGAAAAAGTTGGCTTAAAGCTCAACATTCAGAAAACGAAGATCATGGCATCTGGTCCCATCAGTTCATGGAAAATAGATGGGAACAGTGGAAACAGTGCCAGGCTTCATTTTTCTCGACTCCAAAATCACTGCAGATGGTGATAGCAGCTATGAAAGTAAAAGGTATTTACTCCTTGGAAGGAAAGTTATGACCAACCTAGATAGCATATTCAAAAGCAGAGATACCACTTTGTCAACAAAAGTCCGTCTAGTCAAGGCTATGGTTTTTCCAGTGGTCATATATGGATGTGAGAGTTGGACTGTGAAGAAAGCTGAGTGCCAAAGAATTGATGCTTTTGAACTGTGGTGTTGGAGAAGACTCTTGAGAGTCCCTTGGACTGCAAGGAGGTTCAGCCAGTCCATTCTAAAGGAGATCAGTCCTGGATGTTCATTGGGAGGACTGATGCTAAAACTGAAACTCCAATACTTTGGCCACCTCATGCGAAGAGTTGACTCATTGGAAAAGACTCTGATGTTGGGAGGGATTGGGGGCAGGAGCAGAAGGGGACGACAGAGGATGAGATGGCTGGATGCTATCATTGACTCGGTGGACTTGAGTTTGAGTGAACTCCGGGAGTTGGTGATGGACAGGGAGGCCTGGCATGGTGAGATTCATGGGGTTGCAGAGTCGGACACAACTGAGTGACTGAACTGAACTCAACTGAGGGTACATGAGTGGAGCTCTTGGTAACTGAAATGGAAGCTGTCCCATTAGGACAGAGTAGGAAGTGAGGAGAGCTCTGTGGGCAGAATATTCCATTTGACAATCTTGTCTGGGATTAATTAGCATCATGGTTTGATGTGATTCTGGATTAAGTGAACTAAATGGCTTATTTAGCAAATCCTTCAGGGTTGGGTGGGAAGGGTGAGACATTTTTCCTTCAAAGCCTTGACAAAGAACTTTTCATAAGTAATAAATATTTGTTGGAGGAAGAAGAAATGTTTAATTCATGTGATCTGCCAGGGAATGATTTGGGGTAATGGATATAGCTATTTAGAGATAGTTTTATCACAGAATAGTGAGAATATTTCCTATTTATTCTAGAAATTTCTAAGAGCAGAGTAAGAAAATTTCTGCTAGTATTACAGACCCTTTTGAGGAGTCTAACTCAAAAGAGTCTAACCTTTCTAGGAAGGGTTGGTATCTATGGTGTATCTTCTCTCCCATAGGTCCTGAGACAGAAAGCAGAGTGGATCTATTTGGAGTACAATTTACATGTTGCAAATACTGAGCATGATTTGTCTTCAAAGTAAATAAGAATTGAAGGAGCAAGAGCTCATAGGTTTTTTTTTTTTTTTTTTCTCCACAAAGAAAAAAGATAAGTTTTCAAGCCCAACTGAACAATTTCCTTTTTCTTGCCTCCCAGTCAAGATTGGGTTTTAGGTCAGTTGCCTCTACCCAATTCTGTCTCCTGAGAAACCTCAAGTTCAAGAAACACATTTCCCTTGGAGATGAGAGGATTCTAATATTTGGGGGAGCCTCTTCTTTCATTGGTCTCTGCTTAATGCAACACTGGTCCAGGCCCAATTCTTTTCCAAAAAGGGGTATTGAAGGGAGCAGAGGCACAGTATTCTATACTTACACATTTCTTATTTACAAGGCATAGGGATAGGAAAAGGACACAGGCACAGATTAATGATATGCAGTGGATATGCACTGATACTGGTGATGTTGTGATACTTATTGTCCTAATTATTATACTAACATTTTCTGTCCAGGACACATCATTGCCCCTACTTACAGCCCCAAATTGCATTCTGTTTCTGGGATTGGAGTAAGAGATAATATGAGGGCTGGAGAAGAGAAAGATAACTCTCTAATGAAACCCTGGGATAAACTATTCTTTATCCCTAACATGGATCTTCGCTCTTGTGTCTCATCCCTGTCTCATCCCCTGGTTCTTCTTCCTTTTCTGGCTGTTTCACACAATCAGATTTTCCCCTTTTGCTCTGATTCCTGCCACCACTAATCTCTCTATCCCTTACTCCTCGCTATTATTTTTCAGATATACATCTAAAATGTTGATTTCTTTGACCCATCCTGAAGTTTCACCCATTGACTAGTCAGAGCATGCACTGAACATGTCAGAGGTTTACTCCTTTATCTGCTTGTGATTTTCAGGCTTTATGCTAGCTCCTTCTGGATGGCTGGAGACTGATATTTTATGCAACAGTGTGGAGCAGAGTCAGCAAGAATTGCCATAGAACACAAATACTTCAGTTCCAGTCCTGGTTCCTCTCTGACTATTTTCTGCTAAATCCTGCCTCCCAGCTTAACTTGAAGTAAACAAAATAGAATAATAACTTGTATGACAGTTTCTAGGTCCATCCACATCTCTGCAAATGGCACAATTTTGATCCTTTTATGGCTGAGTAATATTCCATTGTGTATGTGCCACATCTTTATGCATTCCTCTGCTGATGGAGGCTGCTTCCATGTCCTGACTGCAGTAAAAAGTGCCGCAATACACATTGGGGTGCATGTATCTTTTGCAATTATGGTTTTCATGTATAGGAGGAAATAATACATTGTAAAACAACTCTGCTCCAATAAAAATTTAAAAAATAAAACACACACAGACTGAACATATCTTATGAGATGGAAAAATCAAATGAACAAAAAATATTAAAACAAACCTGAAAGGATTGCACAATTCATAAATACACACACAACACACACAACACACACACACACACATGGAAACATGCCCTTTAAAATGGATAGCCATTAGCAAGCACATTATTTGACAGTGCCAGGCTTGGCTGCTGCATGCAGAAACACTGGCACTGAGTTAGAGGACTCTGAGAGCCACAGTGAGTATTTCAGCCATTGTTCTTGAAAACTATAGTAATCATTTTATTGCATTTATGATGTGTCATATCTTTAAAATGTTCACTTTCCCTTTTCTTTCTTTCTTACTTTGGCCTTGTCTAATGGCATGCAGGATCTTAGTTCCCTGATCAGGGAATGAACCTGTGCTTCATGCACTAGGAGTATGGAGTCTTAACCACTAGACCACCATTGGTAATACTGATGTTTATGAAATATCTGCCTGACTTTATAGTATGGCGGAGCTAATAATTCTTACAATCAAAACACACAGAAAGATCTCACTCAAACTGTTACTTTCCATCCCCTAAATTTTTGTGCAAGATAGTTTATTTAGAATTTAATGAAAATGAAGTACTCTGTGAAAAGACTTACTGTGTTCTATGTTTTAGAAATATAAAAATGATAATGTTTTAGGGCAGTGAACATATTCTCTATAATATTATAGTAATACATACATATCATTGCACATTTATTCAAATCCATAGAATGTACACCACCAAGAGTGAGCCCTGTGCTAAACCATGGACTTCAGGTGATTGCAACGTGTCAGTGTAAATTCATCAGTAAAATGCACCACTCCGGTGGGATAGTTGATAATGGGGTGGAGGTTATATATGCGTTAGGGCAGGGACTGTATGGGAAATCTCTGAACCTTTCTCTTAATTTTATTGTGAACCTAAAGCTGCTATAAAAAATAAAGCCTTAAAAATAATAACAATGACAGCACATGATCTTATTAAATATAACAAGATATATTTAATTTTGCTATTTTGCATGACACTAATCAAAAATGAGCATTTAAGATCCTTCTGTAAGAAGTGAAAGTCACTCAGTCATGTCCGACTCTTTGCAACCCATGGACTATACAGACCATGGAAATTTGCAGGCCAGAATACTGGAGTGGGTAGCTATTTCCTTCTCCAGGGAAGGAAATAAGAAATCCAAAATCACCAATGAATCATATCTGGGGTCACTGAAGGTCCAGACTTTATTTAGTTGGGACCATGTTGGATCAACTTGTACACTTCCCACTTAGTTTCTTAGTATAGGGGATAGAAAGACATATCTCCCCTGGAAGTTGAATATCTTCAAGAAGATAGACTTTTCATTGCATATGAGCTTAAAGTCCAATTGAAATTTTTTTCTAATGACAATTTTGTTAAACAACTTAGTTATTTCTGTTCTTCAGTTCAGTTCAGTTGCTCAGTTGTGTCCGACTCTTTGCGACCCCATGAATCGCAGCAAGCCAGGCCTCCCTGTCCATCACCGACTCCCAGAGTCCACTCAAACCCATGTCCATCGAGTCGGTAATGCCATCAAGCCATCTCATCCTATGTCGTCCCCTTCTCCTCCTGCCCCCATCCCTCCCAGCATCAGAGTCTTTTCCAATGAGTCAACTCTTCGCATGAGGTGGCCAAAGTATTGGAGTTTCAGGTTTAGCATCAGTCCTTCCAATGAACACCCAGGACTGATCTCCTTTAGAATGGATTGGTTGATCTCCTTGCAGTCCAAGAGACTCTCAAGAGTCTTCTCCAACACCACAGTTCAAAAGCATCAATTCTTCAGCACTCAGCTTTCTTCACAGTCCAGCTCTCACATCCATACATGACCACATGAAAAACCATAGCCTTGACTAGACTGACCTTTGCTGGCAAAGCAATGTCTCTGCTTTTTAATATGCTAAGTTGGTCATAACTTTACTTCCAAGGAGTAAGCATCTTTTAATTTCATGGCTGCA
>NW_011494927.1:202345-202968 GCF_000754665.1 Bison bison bison | reverse complement strand
AACACTGAAATCAGATTGATTATATTCTTTACAGCCAAAGATGGAGAAGCTCTATACAGTCAACAAAAAGAAGACCAGGAGCTGGCTGTGGCCCGGGTCATGAACTCCTTATTGCCAAATTCAGACTTAAATTGAAGAAAGTAGGGAAAACCACTAGACCATTCAGGTATGACCTAAATCAAATCCCTTATGATTATACAGTGGAAGTGAGAAATGGATCTAAGGGACTAGATCTGATAGACAGAGTGCCTGATGAACTATGGACGGACGTTCGTGACATTGTACAGGAGACAGGAATCAAGACCATTCCCATGGAAAAGAAATGCAAAAAAGCAAAATGGCTGTCTGGGGAGACCTTACAAATAGCTGTGAAAAGAAGAGAAGCAAAAAGCAAAGGAGAAAAGGAAAGACATAAGCATCTGAATGTAGAGTTCCAAAGAATAGCAAGGAGAGATAAGAAAGCCTTCCTCAGTGGTCAATGCAAAGAAATAGAGGGGAACAACAGAATGGGAAAGACCAGAGATCTCTTCAAGAAAATTAGAGATACCAAGGGAACATTTCATGCAGAGATGGGCTCAATAAAGGACAGAAATGGTATGGACCTACCAGAAGCAGAAGATATT
>NW_011494927.1:198483-202245 GCF_000754665.1 Bison bison bison | reverse complement strand
GTGACAAGAATACACAGAAGAACTGTACAAAAAAGGTCTTCATGACCCAGATAATCACGATGGTGTGATCACTGACCTAGAGCCAGACATCCTGATATGTGAAGTCAAGTGGGCCTTAGAAAGCATCACTATGAACAAAGCTAGTGGAGGTGATGGAATTCCAGTTGAGCTATTTCAAATTCTGAAAGATGATGCTGTGCAAATCTTGCACTCAAAATTTCTGTTCTTAGGTAACAAATAAATCATAATAAAAGCTGTCTACATCATTTTAGGCCTCTACATTTTATATATCCCTACAAAAACATAATCAAACAATATACTCTTGCTTTCATGGCCTCTGGCTAGGTAGAAAACCTAGTTTTCAAAGTTTTTCTACTATGCCTTTGTTATTGTTCAGTCACACTGTCATGTCTGACTCTTTACCACTCTATGGACTGCAGCATATCAGGCTTCTCTTCCCTCCATGATCTCCTGGAGTTTGTTCAAATTCATGTCCATTAAGTCGGTGATGCTATCTAACCATCTTGTCCTCTGCCAACCCCTTCTCCTTTTGCTTTCAATATTTCCCAGCATCAGAATAATCCAACTAAGCTAGAAGTTTCAGTTTGATTTTCTTTTTATTCGCTTGATAAAGCATTTGCCTTGTCATGTCCATTTGGAGAAGGAAACAGCAACCCACTCCAGTACTCTTGCCTGGAAAATCCCATGGATGGAGGAGCCTGGTAGGCTACAGTCCGTGGAGTCATGAAGAGTTGGACATGACTGAGCGACTTCAGTTTCAGTTTCATTTTCAGTTTCACTTTCATGCATTGGAGAAGGAAATGGCAACCCACTCCAGTGTTATTGCCTGGAGAATCCCAGGGACGAGGGAGCCTGGTGGACTGCCATCTATGGGGTCGCACAGAGTCGGACACGATTGAACGACTGAGGTGACTTAGTAGCAGCAGTATCATATCCATTAAAATATTGCTTTCCTCTCTCCTTCCAAAGCCCTCCCTCCTCTGAGTTTTATCTCTGGATTCTAGACTTTTTCACATCCAAGGGCCTATGTTCCTTCTACTTTCTTCTTATCATGGGCCCATATTACTGTAGGTGTTATGTACTTTTATTTATTTATATTTAAATACACATTAAAATTTCTGAAAGCATCATTCCTAATTTCTGGTTACCATGAGAAAACTGGTGTGATACACAGTGCTGATATGATTTCAGCTACTCAGAAAAGGAACTTAATGTTTAAAACAGTTGTGCAGTTGTTTTATAGGTAAATAAAAATTTGGAATTGATGTTTTTGGAAAATGAAAAATCCCTCTTGGAAAGCTAACACTCATAATCATAATGGAAGTAACCACTACAATTGAAGGTACTGCATACCTGCATCTTCCATATGTTTTGCACATACTGAATTATCCAACCTTCATAGCAACCCTGAAAAGTAGATTGCTTTATCATATATTTTCACAGCTGGAGAAAATGAAATGCATAGAATCAAGGAATTTGTTAAATATACACCCTCATAGGCAGCAGATGGAGTGTGAATCTAGGCAGTGTGGCCTCAGATTCTATGCTAACTCTCAGACCTGATTTAAAACCTGACTTTCTTCAGTTAAAGTTCATCTCTTTAAAAAATTCTGAATTTTTCACTGATCGATTTACTCTTAGGAATTTGTACTTTTCTCCCTGCAGATGGTTTCTACTCTTATAACACCAATCATATGATGACTTACATAATTAGTGATCTTATATCCAAGTACCTTAAAACTCATATTAAACTTTAAGGAACAGTGAGGATGTTTTCCACATTCCTCACAATAACTCCAGATAATTTCAATTAAGTATTTAAAATGAAAGATAATTATGAAATTAATTGAAGGTGAGTGGATACTGTATTACTATTTTAAAGTTTTTTCAAAATATAGACTACATTAAAATGGGAAAATTGACAGCTTGTATTTTATAAAAAGGAACAAAGTCGCAGAAGAAGAAAAGAAGCAAAGTCATAAAAGTGAAAATAGTAGAGACAGACTTACATAGTTCTTACTTACTATGAGCCACATCCTTCTTCATTTTATCTGCATAGTAAACATGATTATGTCTGAAGTGATTTTCCCAAGATCTTGCAACTAGTAAATAGTGAATCGGGGATTTGAACCCAGACAAACTGACTCCAGCAACTGTATTCTTTACCAAGAAATATCATTTTGCTAGATTAATATTAATTGTAAATAAAATACCAAGATTACAAAATATAAGATGACAAAAAATAAAGGATACTCAGGACAATATATTTTCATAAAAATGTGGTAAAAAATAAAATGTGGCTTGTAATATAATTTGCTATACACATAATAAAAATACATTTTTGCTAACCAAGAGAGATAATACAATAAGCTCTTTTTGCTTTGCTTGTATGTGCATTAATTTTTCTGCAATATTCTAAAACTTTATATATAATTATATCATTAAGTCAATAATTAAACTATGGAAATTATAGTAATATGTGAAAATTATTATAATAATTCTAAGTGAAAGTCAGAAACTACAATGATTATTTCAATCAAACTATATGTGATATTAACAAATATCTAAAATAGAAAAATTATATTCCTGTATATTGAAACTGCAGGATTTTTTTCAAACAATATTTTTAAGAAAGTTTTCTGGAAAATTTAGAGTAAAGAGAGACAGTAAGATCATATATTAGATTATACACATATAGGAAATTTTACAAGTCAAATCCATAGGCAGAAAGGCTCAGTACTTTAATGGGGTAAGTTCAGGAGTATAGTCAAGAGGGTAAATAGTAGTTTCCCAAACTACATAAACCTTAGTGTATTATCCACACATTTGTTATATTATGACTATCAGTGAAGCTGACATCTTGAACACAAGAGGCATAGGTAAAAATTGTCAAAGCATATTTCAACCAAGATTCCAATGGAGTCAGGTATAATAGACACAGAAATGAACCAAAGTAAGAATGGTTTCTTCAGCAGGGACTCTAATAATATTAGCAGTTAATATTGAAATAGTGCTATTTAGATTTTAGAGAACATAGAAAAGATATATAATGCCTGGAATATACATGTGTATATTGATGTCTATGTGGATACAAAGTCGTCTTTAAATTTTTAGGAAAACTCAGAATAAAATATGGCAAGTATTTGTACTCCATTTCTTGTCTGAAGGCTGAATTTGGAAATGTTAAAGTCATTTGCTAACGGAAAGTACTAGTTCTGGAGTTCACAATCTTGGTTGGAATAAAAATTTTAAAGGCCATTCATTCTGTATTCTCAAAATGCAAAAACTTTGATCCAAGGTAGCTAACTTCTGAATCAATAGATAGATCTGGGAGAGATTAGGACATGTACAGATTTCCAGAGATTCATATCAGTTTAAAGACATTTGGAACAAACAGAGCGTGAAACAAAAACTAGGACTTCAGAATTCAGTCCACTTATCTTCCCGAGATGTCTATTCTTTTCTTCTTTCTGCAGACTAAACCTTTGTCAACTACATCTTATCTACAGTCATTATCATGTCAGTGAATAAGAGTGTGACTGAATTCATTCTCTGTGGCTTGACACAGGATGCAGGAAAGCAGAAAGTGATATTTGGAGTCTTCTTCTTCTTTTTTTTTTTTGAACTGAATATACAGGCTATATTTTCTTTTTTTTAAATTTAAATTTATTTATTTTAATTGGAGGCTAATTACTTTACAATATTGTATTGGTTTTGCCATACATCAACATGAATCCGCCA
>NW_011494927.1:195215-198196 GCF_000754665.1 Bison bison bison | reverse complement strand
TCCTGCATCGAACCTGGACTGGCGATTCATTTCTTATATGATATTATACATGTTTCAATGCCACTCTCCAAAATCATCCCACCCTCTCCCTCTCCCACAGAGTCCAAAATGGAGTCTTCTTGATCCTATGCCTTGCAACACTGTTGGGGAACTTATTGTAGTGACTGTTAAGACAAGCAGGACATTTTGGGAGTCCCATATATTTCTTCCTATTCTATCTGTCCTTTGCTGATGCATTCTTCTCTACAATCACAGCCCCCAGGATGCCCTTTCTCAGGAGAAAACCATTTCCTACAATGAGTGCATGACCCAGGTCTTTGCAGCCCATTTCTTTGGATGCATGGAGATCTTTGTGCTCATCCTCATGGCCTTTGATCACTGCATAGCCATTTGTAAACCCTTGCGATATACAACCCTCATGAACCAGCACCTTTTTGGTGTGTTGGTGATTTTAGCCTGGGCGGGGTCTTGTATTCACTCTTCAGCACAGATTTTCCTGGTTTTGAGGTTGCCCTTCTGTGGCCCCAAAGTGATTGACCACTATTTCTGTGCCTTGCAGCCCTTGTTGAAACTTGCCCGCATGGACACTTTTGTGATAAATTTGTTTGTTGTTTCTAATAGTGGGGCCATATGCAGGGCGGGGGTCATAATCCTATTTATCTCTTATGTTGTCATCTTGTACTCACTGAGAAACCACAGTGCAGAAGCAAGGTGAAAGCCCTCTCTACATGCACCTTCCACTTCATGTGGTTGTCTTATTTTTTGGCCCATGTATATTCATATACACATGCCCACCAACCACATTTCCAATAGACAAGATGGTGGCTGTATTTTATACAATTGGGACACCCTTGCTTAACCCACTGATCTATACACTATGGAATGAAGAAGTGAAAAATGCCATGAAAATGTTATGGTATAGTAAAGCATGACTTCAGTTGATAAGTGTATATACAGGAATCCTTGTGTATATTTCCTTAATGATTTAGTTCTGCTTTATGGACAGAAGAAATAGCATATATTTGTTCAGAAGCAAGAATAAAGAAATACATGGATATAAGGACAGAGATACACAGTATCCTTATTCTGAGAGGCTTGCTTTAGAAAATAAAATCCATAACAATTTTGAACAACCTCTGATGACTCTTACTTTTTTTCTATCAACATCAGACAATATTTATATGATAATTTAGTTTCCTGTACAAATATTTCTTCAGAGAGAAATGGACTGACAGAATATGTGTGTGTATGTGTATGTGTGTGCGTGCACACACACGCATACATGCACATTGATTCTTTTTCTAGATTTTGTTCTAGTTCTTATGAAGGTGGTCATAAGAGCTTATCCATAAGGACTGGAACTTTACAGAATCACGGTTTCTGTCTTGAAAACCTAACAATTAGACAAGATTCTCTTAGAAAATGTTACTCTGGAAATCAGTGCTGAATCCACCTCACTAGTGTATCTACCCTGATGACCCTCAAACTCCTATAAAAGCTGGAACTTTGAGAGCCCCATGAACAGTATGAAAAGGCAAAATGATAGGATACTGAAAGAGAAACTCCCCAGGTCAGTAGGTGCCCAATATGCTACTGGAGATCAGTGGAGAAATAACTCCAGAAAGAATAAAGGGATGGAGGCAAAGCAAAAAGAATACCCAGCTGTGGATGTGACTGGTGATAGAAGCAAGGTCTGATGATATAAAGAGCAATATTGCATAGGAACCTGGAATGTCAGGTCCATGAATCAAGGCAAATTGGAAGTGGTCAAACAAGAGATGGCAAGAGTGAGTGTTGACATTCTAGGAATCAGTGAACTAAAATGGACTGGAATGGGTGAATTTAACTCAGATGACCATTATATCTACTACTGTGGGCAGGAATCCCTCAGAAGAAATGGAGTAGCCATCATGGTGAACAAAAGAGTCCGAAATGCAGTACTTGGATGCGATCTCAAAAATGACAGAATGATCTCTGTTCGTTTCCAAGGCAAACCATTCAATATCACAGTAATCCAAGTCTATGCCCCGACCAGTAATGCTGAAGAAGCTGAAGTTGAATGGTTCTATGAAGACCTACAAGACCTTTTAGAACTAACACCCAAAAAAGATGTCCTTTTCATTATAGGGGACTGGAATGCAAAAGTAGGAAGTCAAGAAACAAATTTGGCCTTGGAATAAGGAATGAAGCAGGGCAAAGACTAATAGAGTTTTGCCAAGAAAATGCCCTGGTCATAACAAACACCATCTTCCAACAACACAAGAGAAGACTCTATACATGGACATCACCAGATGGTCAACACTGAAGTCAGATTGATTATATTCTTTGCAGCCAAAGATGGAGAGACTCTATAAAGTCAGCAAAAACAAGACCAGGAGCTGACTGTGGCTCAGACCATGAACTCCTTATTGCCAAATTCAGACTTAAACTGAAGAAAGTAGGGAAAACCACGAGACCATTCAGGTATGACCTAAATCAAATCCCTTATGATTATATAGTAGAAGTGAGAAATAGATTTAAGGGCCTAGATCTGATAGATAGAGTGCCTGATGAACTATGGAATGAGGTTTGTGACATTGTATAGGAGACCAGGATCAAGACCATCCCCATGGAAAAGAAATGCAAAAAAGCAAAATGGCTGTCCGGGGAGGGCTTATAAATAGCTGTGAAAAGAAAAGAAGTGAAAAGCAAAGATATAAACATCTGAATGCAGAGTTCCAAAGAATAGCAAGAAGAGATAAGAAAGCCTTCTTCAGCGATCAATGCAAAGAAATAGAGGAAAACAACAGAATGGGAAAGACTAGAGATCTCTTTTGATATTCGGCAAAACTAATATAATTATGTAAAGTTTAAAAAAAAATAAAATTAAAAAAAAAGAAAAAGAAAAGCCCATGCAGCGACAAAGACCCAACACAGCCAAAAATAAATAAACTTTTTTCTTAAAAAAAAAAAAAAAAATCAGAGATACCAAAGGAACATTT
>NW_011494927.1:184965-194572 GCF_000754665.1 Bison bison bison | reverse complement strand
GTTGAGCTATTCCAAATCCTGAAAGATGATGCTGTGAAAGTGCTGCACTCAATATGCCAGCAAGTTTGGCAAACTCAACAATGGCCACAGGACTGGAAAAGGTCAGTTTTCATTCCAATCCCAAAGACAAGCAATGCCAAAGAGTGCTCAGACTACCGCCCAATTGCACTCATCTCACACGCTAGTAAAGTAATGCTCAAAATTCTCCAAGTCAGGCTTCAGCAATATGTGAACCGTGAACTTCCTGATGTGCAAGCTGGTTTTAGAAAAGGCAGAGGAACTAGAGATCAAATTGCCAACATCCACTGCATCATGGAAAAAGAAAGAGAGTTCCAGAAAAACATCTATTTCTGCTTTATTGACTATGCCAGGCCTTTGACTGTGTGGATCACAATAAACTGTGGAAAATTCTGAAAGAGATGGGAATACCAGACCACCTGATCTTCCTCTTGAGAAATTTGTATGCAGGTCAGGAAGCAACAGTTAGAACTGGACATGGAACAACAGACTGGTTCCAAATAGGAAATGGAGTACGTCAAGGCTGTATATTGTCATCCTGCTTATTTAACTTATATGCAGAGTACATCATGAGAAACGCTGGGCTGGAAGAAGCACAAACTGGAATCAAGATTGCTGGGAGAAATATCAATAGCCTCAGATATGCAGATGACACCACCTTTACAGCAGAAAGTGAAGAGGAACTAAAAAGCCTCTTGATGAAAGTGAAAGTGGAGAGTGAAAAAGTTGGCTTAAAGCTCAACATTCAGAAAACGAAGATCATGGCATCCGGTCCTATCACTTCATGGGAAATAGATGGGGAAACAGTGGAAACAGAGTCAGACTTTATTTTTCTGGGCTCCAAAATCACTGCAGATGGTGACTGCAGCCATGAAATTAAAAGATGCTTACTCCTTGGAAGGAAAGTTATGACCAACCTAGATAGCATATTCAAAAGCACAGACATTACTTTGCCAACAAAGGTTCGTCTAGTCAAGGCTATGGTTTTTCCTGTGGTCATGTATGGATGTGAGAGTTGGACTGTGAAGAAGGCTGAGCACTGAAGAGTTGATGCTTTTGAACTGTGGTGTTGGAGTAGACTCTTGTGAGTCCCTTGGACTGCAAGGAGATCCAACTAGTCCATTCTGAAGGAGATCAGCCCTGGGATTTCTTTGGAAGGACTGATGCTAAAGCTGAAACTCCAGTACTTCGGCCACCTCATTTGAAGAGTTGACTCATTGGAAAAGACTCTGATGCTGGGAGGGATTGGGGGCAAGAGGAGAAGGGGTGACAGAGGATGAGATGGCTGGATGGCATCACTGACTCGATGGACGTGAGTCTGAGTGAACTCCGGGAGTTGGTGATGGACAGGGAGGCCTGGTGTGCTGCAATTCATGGGGTCGCAAAGAGTTGGACACGACTGAACGACTGATCTGATCTGATCAGTGAAAACCTAGACTATCACTGAAAAACATCTTAAAATATCGTGAATAGTTAAGAAGATGAAGGGTCTTATATTTGGCTTAATAAGAAATAACAGCCAGTCAGTCAGTTGCACTTCAGAGTCTTTCACATTGCTCTTCACGAAGGAGAGGGAAGAGGAAATAAGAGTTTGGCAGCACGAATGTGCAGAAGGGAGGGTAAAGGGAAGGAGAGAGGACAGCAAAGCATGCCTTATAAAGACAGGAAAAGTGAAAGGAAGTGGTTGTTTTATCCAAGTAGGAGAGAAGAAGCTACATCTTCCTTATACTTTGAGAATCACTTTTGGGAATATGAACATTTGTAGGAAATAATGAAGTTTCAGGCTATTCCCATATCATTAAGTTTTCTCTGTTATATTTATTTGTGTATAGAAAAGAAGCATTTTTGTTCTTTTGCTTCCCCATAACATCTGAAAACACAAGTTTCAGAATTCTGGGAAGAACCTGAAATTGAAAACTTAGCACTTCTCAAAACTGGATCTTTTATTTTATATGAGGTTATTCAAAAAATGTGTATTTGAAGATAGCTTAATGTATAAATAATGTTCACTCACCACTCCCACTACCACAACCACTGCATAATCTCAAGATAAAGTACTGTCATGCTATTTTAGAACCTCAGCTTATAATTCCAATTCAAACTGGCACCAAGAGTATTATTTTGTGATATTTAAGTATCATTTAATACTCAAGTACTTAAGTATTGCTTTAAGGGAAGCATTTCTGTCAAGTGGAGACAAAATGTTATTATGTTGCACCTAAGATCCCCAATAGCTCTAATATAAAAAGTAGTGACAGGAAAAGAAAAATATTTAAGACCAAAAATGACACCTGTTAGAGCTTTTAGTATCATATTCACAAGTTGTAAACTTGTTATACACTCTCTCCAAATAAACACTCTCCATTTTTCTAATTTTATGTCTAAAGTTCTGTTTTTAAAGCATTTCCATTTGATCCTATGCTGTGTTGTGCTTAGTTGTTCAGTCATGTCTGACTCTTTGTGACCCCATGGACTCCAGGCTCCTGTGTCCATGGGTATTTTTTAATCAAGAATACTGCTGGAACCTATTATACAGAGTGAAGTAAGCCAGAAAGAAAAACACCAATACAGTATACTAACACATATATATGGAATTTAGAAAGATGGTAACAATAACCCTGTATAAGAGACAGCATAAGAGACACCGATGTATAGATCAGTCTTTTGGACTCTGTGGGAGAGGGAGAGGGAGAGGGTGGGGAGATTTGGGAGAATAGCATTGAAACATGTATAATATCATGTATGAAATGAGTCGCCAGTCCAGGTTCGATGCTCCGTACTGGATGCTTGGGGCTGGTGCACTGGGATGACCCAGAGGGAGGGTAGGGGAGGGAGGAGGGTGGAGGGTTCAGGATAGGGAACACGGGTATACCTGTGGCGGATTCATTTCGATATTTGGCAAAACTAATACAATATTGTAAAGTTTAAAAATAAAATAAAATTTAAAAAAAATCTAAAAAAAAAAAAGAATACTGGAGTGGGTTGCCATGGCCTCCTCCAGGGGACCTCTCCAACCTAAGGATTTAAGCCAGGTCTCCTGCACTGCAGGCTAATTCTTTACCACTAGGGAAGCCCAAGAATATTGGAGTGGTAGCTTATCCCTTCTCCAGGGGATTGTCCCAACCCAGGAATTGAACTGGGGGTCTCCTGCATTGCAGACAGATTCCTTACCAGCTGAGCCACCAGCGAAGCCCAAGAAAATACTGGAGTGGGTAGCCTATTCCTTCTCCAGGACTTCCCAACCCAGTAATTGAACTGGGGTCTCCTGCATTGCAGGCAAATTCCTTACCAGCTGAGCTACCAGGGATGTCCCTGGTCTTATAAGGATTACATTAAGTGTTGCTGCTGCTGCTGCTGCTAAGTCGCTTCAGTCGTGTCCGATTCCGTGCGACCCCATAGATGGCAGCCCACCAGGCTCCTCCGTCCCTGGGATTCTCCAGGCAAGAACACTGGAGTGGGTTGCCATTTCCTTCTCCAATACATGAAAGTGAAAAGTGAAAAGTGAAAGTGAAGTCGCTCAGTCGTGTCCAACTCCTAGCGACCCCATGGCCTACCAGGCTCCTCCGTCCATGGGATTTTCCAGGCAAGAGTACTGGAGTGGGGTGCCATTGCCTTCTCCGACATTAAGTGTTACTGGTTCTTAAGTTGTTATTGTTCAGTCACTCAGTCCTGTTCGACTCTTTGTAACCCATGTCAGGCTTCCTTGTCCTTTACTATCTCCCAGAGTTCACTCTAACTCATGTCCATTGAGTTGATGATGCCATTCAACCATCTCATCCTGTTACCCGCTTCTCCTCCTGCCCTCAATTTTTCCCAGCATCAGGGTCTTTTCCAATGAGTCAGCTTCTTGCATTAGGAGGTCAAAGTATTGGAGCTTCAGCTTCAGCATCAATCCTTCTAATGAATATTCAGGACTTATTTCCTTTAGGATTGATTGGTTTGATCTCTTTGCTGTCCCAGAAACACTCAAGAGTTTTCTCCAACACCAAAGTTCAAAAGCATCAAGTTTCTGGCACTCAATCTTTATGGTCCAACTCTCACATCCATACATGACTATAAGATAAACCATAGCTTTGACTACACATACCTTTGTCGTCAAAGTGACATCTCTGATTTTTAATATGCTCTCTAGATTTGTAATAGCTTTCCTTCCAAGGAACAAGCATCTTTTAATTTCATGGCTGCAGTCACCATCTGCAGTGATTTTGGAGCCCAAGAAAACAAAGTCTGTCACTGTTTCCATTTTCTCTCCATACATTTTCCATTAAGTGATGGGACCAGATGCCAAGATCTTCTTTTTTTCAATGTTGAGTTCTAAGAGAGCTTTTTTCACTCTCCTCTTTCACTGTCAACAAGAGGTTCTTTAGTTCCTCTTTACTTCTTCCATTAGGGTGGTGTCATCTTAAGTAAACCAGACATAATCCAAAGATAACTTTCATTATTTTTTCTTGTTGTTTACTCAAATTTAATATACTGGGGAAATTATTTACCCATGCTTGAATAAAACCTCAAAGGTGTCAGAACTGTATGCATGATCTGAGTTCCTCATACTTTTTGATCTTACTTCTGGCCTCTTTCTGCCTGGATCCCTATGTTACATTCACTTTGTTATTTTACATTTCCTCAAAAACACCATGATATTTCTTGAATTAGAGTTTTCTTTCTCTAGAATCTTCATCTCACTAATCCTCACACGACTGTTTCCTTCTGACCATTTTTGCAACTACTCAGCTCATTGGTATTAAAATATTAATATAGCTCATAACTTTTTTCTAAGGTAATATCAACAGAATTCTAATCAGTTTAAAAGACACACACTAATAGAATCCTTTTCTGACTGCCCAATATGAAGTATCTCCCATGAAATAATCACAGCCTTCCATTTCCATTAACTTTATTATAATGTTCACTTTTTGCCTTTTTGTTTCAGTTACTTTTAATTTTAGAGTTTGTTTCTTTTTATGCCTCAAACATCTGAATTGGGCTATTTGAAAAATATAGGCTCTTGTGTTTTATATCCATCCATTAGATATTTATTGAAAAATGAATCCATGGGAAGGACAAATAAAAATCCCTTCTGGGCTTCCTTAGTATCTCAGTGGTAAAGAATCCACCTACCAATGCAGGAGACATGTGTTCCTGATCTGCGAAAGTCACACATGCCACAGAGCAACCAAGCCCGGGTACCACAACTATTTAGTCTGTGCTCTAGAGCCTGTGAACTGAATCTATTGAGGCCCACAAGCTCTAGGATTCATGCTCTACAACAAAAGAAGTCACCACAATGGGAAGCCTACACAAAGGCACTAGACAGTAGCCCCTGCTTGCCACTACTAGAGAAAAACTCATGAGGCAATGAAGACCCAGCACAGTCAAAAATAAATAAAAAATTAAAAAAAAAATCCCTTCCTGGAGACTTGTCCAGTCTAGACCGGCATGGAAAGTAATAAAAGCCAGAGGATAATTATATAAAATATACTTGCTTTTGGTCATTGTTACTAAGAAAATGAAAACATTGACAGAGAACAATGGTGAGAATACAAGAACCATTGAATAGAGTCACAGAGGAAGGCTCTCTAAAATAATGACACTTCATCTAGTACCAGAAGTTGGAGAGAAGTAGTCACCTAAGTAGGATGAAGGCTTGTTTTGATAGAGAGAAAAGCAAAATCTTTCATAAATCTAAGAAGTGAAGTGAAGTCACTCAGTGGTGTCAGATTCTTTGCGACCCCATGGACTGCAGACTACCATGCTCCTCTGTCCATGGGATTTTCCAGGCAAGAGTACTGGAGTGGGTTGCCATTTTTTTCTCTAGAGGATCTTCCTGACTCACGGATTGAACCCAGGTCTCCCGCATTGTAGGCAGACACTTTACCATTTGAGCCTCCAGAGAAGTCCTGATGCACACCAAGGGGTCAGGTGAGGCACTCAAGATGTGATTGGAGATTTGCAGGAAGTAGAAAGATTAACCAGAAAATTCTAGTAAAAGGCAAGGATATTCTAAATAATCAGTAAACAATAAATAAAATGGTTCATTAAGATATAAAAACTGTGTACACTGCACTTTCAAAAGTCAGGGGGTCACTTAAGAATGAGTCCTAGAAAAACATCTAAACTTGATACTAAACTTTGTTTATAAAAAGTTCACTTTTTTACCAAAAAATAATTCATCAGAAAACATTCCTATCTGGAAGTAGTTCTGCTGAGAGATGGTTATATTTTCTCATTACTGATAATGAAGTTTGTTCTGATATTGATGTACTGATAATGATAGTTTGTTATCCAGCTTTGTGATAGAACTATCAAAATCCATTTGGAATTATGTTAATGGAAATGAATTAAAAATAAAAATAATAATAATAGGAATAATAGCAAGAAATTTGACAATTTTGTTGGAATGAACTTTTCCATCAATTCTCCTTTCTCATCTTATTTCTTTTAAAATAATTGCATTTATTTGCATTTTTATTTAAGCTATTGAGATATTTTCTGATACATCATGTAATTATAATTAAAAAATAAATAGGAAAAGTGAAAAAATAGGAAGGCAATGGGAAGCTAAAGAATAGAAAGCAATAAGAGTATCATAATCCTTAAATTGAAAACACTATAAATCAAAAATCAGATTTATATTTTTAAGAAATTTCTCCGGTTGTTAGTGGAGCATGGATAGTTTTATTACCCCCATATTTCTGAAAGAACAGAGTTCTCTTTAACAGAAACACATGACATTCTGAGCTTGACAGTCACTTGCCAATGAAACTCCCCTGTCTCATCCACAGTTTTCTCATGGCATCTTTCACCTCCGTATTCCTCAGGGTGTAGATCAAGGGATTTAACATGGGTGTGATGATGGAATCAGACATGGCCATCACCTTGTCTATGGGGTAATACAAAAACATACAAGGCACAAAAAACATGATGATCACAGTGAGGTGGGAGCCACAGGTGGAGAGGGCTTTATGCTGCCCTTCAGAGCTTCAGGACTTCCCTGATGGCTCAGAGGGTAAAGTGTCTGTCTGCAATACAGGGGACCCGGGTTTGATCCCTGGGTCGGGAAGATCCCCTAGAGAAGGAAATGGCAACCCACTCCAGTACCATTGCCTGGAAAATCCCATGGACAGAGGAGCCTGGTAGGCTGGGGGTCCATGGGGTCACAAAGAGTCGAACATGACTGAGTGACTTCACTTTCACTTTCAGAGATGCAGGACTTCAGGGAGCAGAGAATGACCAAATAGGAAGTGATGAGGATGAGGAAGATGGCCACACACATCACCCAACTGTTGAGGATGACTAAGAGGCCCAGGATGTGGATGTCAGTGCAGGCCAGTTTCAAGAGTGGGAACAAATCACACATAAAGTGGTCTATTGTATTGGGAACCACAGAAGGGTACTTGATACATGAAGTTGTACTATGGCATGGAAAAATCCCCCCGACCCAGGCCCCTCCCAGCAAAAGGCAGCACATCTGAGGCCTCATGATGGTCATGTAGTGAAGAGTCTTACAGCTTGCCACAGAGAGGTCATAGGCCATCATGGTGAGAAGGATGATGCCCACTCCACCAAAGAACTGCTCAGCGAAGAGCTGGACCATGCAGCCTTCCAGGGAGATGGTAGTACTCTCAGAGAGGGAGTCCACAATCAATTTGGGGGCAATGATGGAAGAGATAGTAACATCCAAAAGGGACAAGGAGGTAAGGAAAAAATACATAGGCGATCTCAGACTCTGACTCATAGCCATGGTTACCACAGTGAGGAGGTTTCCCAAAATGATGGGACACATACATGATTAGAAACATGACAGAGAGTATTCTCTGCAGCTCTGGAGACTATGTAATGCTCCAAAGCATGAATTCCATCTCACTGTTTTGATGTCTCGTGTGTCAGGTGCTGATAGGAGCTCCAGCTAAGAGTTAGAAGACCTGAAAAAGGAGCGCATCATTTATGACTAGTGATTACTTGACTTCAAGTATTTCCAGGATCTCAGGGAACTGATGGGTTTTTTGTCTGTTTTGTTTTTTGTGTCTTTTTTTTTTTTTTTCCCATTTATTCATTATCCAGCGTTTGCCTGTTAATAACCTGCTAAATAAAGAGCTTAAAAGAGAGCTGCTTCTTTAGTGCTAGGTTCTCCCCAGGCTTTTCCCTTCTCTTTTTAAATGGTGTTTCCATGTGAAATGCATTTCTCCCTTTTACTGTTATTGTTGATTATCAGCACCTACCCACTCCAGGCAGTAGAATAACACCATAAGTGACTCTATGTTACAGATGAGGGAACTGATTCTCACAGACTTGAGGCAACATAGCCAAGGTGGTACAGCAAGTGACTGGTGAAGCCAGAATATGGACCATATTTTCTGACTCCAGAATCAGTGCCCTCAAATACCAATATTTCTCTTCTGGTCATTACATTGTGATTTTATCATTTACCAATCACTGTGCTAAGTATATTACAATATACTATATAATCCTGCTTTATCTCCAAATAAATATGAAGTAGCTTATTCTTTCTTTGCTTTTTTCAAATGTTATGATGATTCTTTAGTAATTAAGTGCTTTACTTATAAATATTAAGTTAGTGAAATACATCTAAAACTATAATCTCTGAATAATATGTTGCTTGTTAATGAAGATCACAAAGCATGACAATACAGCAAAGATCCAGGCCACAATATAATCTACTCAAACTTGAATCAGTCCTAGTCATTCCTTTCAGTTTTCTCTGTTCCCTAAATAGAGTTAAGAATTCTAGAATGCAATAGGGACAATTCAATAATTAGTTTTTAGGTTCACTAACTATGCTGCTAGGCAAGGTTCCAAGATACACATTGCCTCATTTAAGCCTCATATGATACCATATGAACTATGTACCATTATTATTCCCATTTTAAAGAAGATAAATTGAAATGTTGGAATGTTAACTCTCTTGCATAAGATTATATAACCTGCTTGCTATGAAGCTGGCATTTTGATCACACAGCTCAAATTCTTAACCACTGTTTCCACTACGTGAAATGAGAACAGATTTATGTGGTGTTTCAGGAGAGTTGTTGCAACCTAGGGGAAAAAGTTACAATGAAAATATGCTTCCTATTATTGGGATTCTTCAGGGAAGCTGGCTGCCTTATTTTAGGAATTTTGCAAGCAGCATAACTCCAAATTGACATTTGGACTATAATTCTTGGCAAATGATGAAAGATTACTCTGGCTGTACAACAGCAGCTCCACCACTACCCATTACAGAAAATGCAAAGCATCCACAGGAGACTATGGAAGTGCCATTTTATACATTCATTAATCTCATCCTCTCCCTCCCAGCCCAAGAGCTGAAATATTTCTTGCAAGTACCCTTGTGAATTATAAGAAACACTGGCCCGGGAGTCAGGAAATGAAGTGTGTTTTGTTCCAGGTTGTATCACTAATCTAGCCTATCACTTGAGCATGTTACTGGCACCTCTGAGCCTCAGTCTCCTCCTTTTTAGTGTAAGGATGGTCCACTCAAGAGAGGCAATGGGAGGGAAACTGTCCTCTTCATATACAAACAGTTACCCTTAATTGTGTTCATTGACTGTGCCTCTCGGCAAGATTTCCT
>NW_011494927.1:179162-184865 GCF_000754665.1 Bison bison bison | reverse complement strand
AGGCAAAAAAAAAAAAAAAAGCCCCTGCTCTAAATAATATCTAGTACCCCTTTTGTCCTATTACCAGAGTGACTCCTACCTGACATTCAACTCCTGTCATCAGCACCCCTCCCTTCTTTATTCAGTGTTCCTGTTTCCTCACGTTATTGCTCAATAACTCTAAGTCACTGCCGTCTGTTTACTGCTTCGAACACAACCTCAGCTTCCTCGAGACTCAATTTCTGCACCAGTGCAATTAGTAAACAAGAAACTATAGATGCTGTATGCTGCTGCTGCTGCTGCTGCATTGCTTCAGTCATGTCCGACTCTGTGCGACTCCGTAGACCGCAGCCATACGGGTGTATAGGGGTGTATTGCTTATTACTTGAGGGAAATGTGCAAAGCTTCTGTTTTGGTGTTTCTCAGTCATCACAAACAACCAAATGATGTAAGCATTTTAACTGTGTGGATTTTCTGAAGTAGCAACTGAGCCTTAGAGAACCCGTGTTAACGTCCTTGCAGTTTCTTGACAGGCATATGAGTAATCCAAAGTCCTATTATTGAATCCTATAATTCCCAGCCCCCGTACTCACTTCCTGCATTATAGAGATGTTGTGAAGGTCCAAGGAGGTAATACGCACAGAAAAACTTTTTTCCTGATCACATCCTTATGTTTGTAAGTTCTAGGGTTGCTTACTGCCTTTGTCCGTTCCCTTTTTACCAACCGTTATCAGGTGTCCTACCTGCTACATTTCCCCAAAGTTGCCCTCACCTTCACCAGCCTGAATACTTATTCCGCTTACTCATAAAACATTTTTAACATATTTATTTCATAGGGCTTCCCTTGTAGCTTAGCTAGTAAAGAATTCACCTGCAATGCAGGAGACCCCAGTTTGATTCCTGGGCCCAGAAGTTCCCCTGGAGAAGGGATAGGCTATACTCTCCAGTATTCTTGGACTTCCCTGGTGGTTCAGACAGTAAAGAATCTGCCTGAAATGAGGGAGATCTGAATTTGATTCCTGGGTTGGGAAGGTCCCTTAGAGGAGGGCATGACAATCCACTCCAATGTTCTTGCCTGGATAATCCCCTTGAACAGAGGAGTCTAGCAGGCTATAAGTCCATGGGGTTGCAAAGATCTGGACATGACTGAGCAACTAAGCACATTTTACTTTATATTATTCCTTCATGCTTATTTTGTATTTTTTCTTATGTCCTTAGGGACATGTTTAAGGACTGTTACTTCTTTCACTTTCTGCAAGTTCTTAAAAAATTAGAAAGATTGTGTTTGTATAAACATAATCCAAGGCATTTTATCAGCTGGAAGGAAGCTGCACTGAGCCATGGGGTGCAGGGCATGCTGGTGCCAGCTCATCTCTGGGTTTGAGAACAAATCTGCCATCAGAGTCTGGCGATATTTCTCTGTAAACCAGGCACAATGATGCTTTGTCCTGTCTACATTTGTATTCATAGACATGCTTCAGCCCAAACCAAGAATTAGAGAGTACCTTGACCTTCCTGGGGTTGCATCACACAACCCATTTCCTTCCTGATATTTCCTTTCACAGTGGGTCAATAAGGAGGTAAAATGAAGACAGAGACAGTTTAAATTAATGCTCTTCTTTTTCTTTGCCTGTCTACTTCCCTCACTTTTCCCTAATTATTTAAGTTGACAGCAAATATTTTGTAAGTTGATCAGATGTGATTCATTTCTTTACATAAAGGCAGGGTTGATAAATTTTTAAAATCATTAAAATAAGAATCATTGTGAAAGTAATACATGAAAGAAAATAAAATATCAAAGAAATTGTAAGCCTCAAAGCTAGACCATGGCTAAGAGACAGGATGGATAGGTCTGTTTTCAGAAGAGGGAACAATGTGGACCAAGGCCCAAAGGTAGAGTGAGGAGACATGTAAATAAAAGATAGATCAAGGGTCTTGGCTCACACACACCAGTTCAAGAGTTTATTTCTGCAACACTTTTTAGCTATGTAACTATTTCTTTTGTTGTTTAGTCTCTAAGTCGTGTCCAGCCCTTTTTCAATCCCGTGGACTGTAGCCCCCAAGGCTCTTCTGTCTATGGAATTTCCCAGGCAAGAACACTGGAGTGGGTTGCCATTGCCTTGTCCACGGTATATTCCTGACCCAAAGATTGAACCTGCGTCTCTTGCTTGGCAGGCAGATTGTTTACCATTAAGCCACCAGGGAAGCCCATATAACTATTTTAGCCATGTAATTTACTCTTTACCATGTACATTTATATTTAGAAATGTTGAATTTGCATATTTATACATGCAATTGAACAATATAATTATACAATAGGTACACATATACACTGTAGTTTACATTTTAATGAGAAAAATTATCATTGATACCAAGCCATGTCACTGTAGGAAGATTTACCTTATTTCGATTTTCTGCTGTTTTAACAAAAGTGCAGTTAAATCTTGTGATTATATGTAATGTATATGCTGTTTCTTCAAGAAAGAAACATGTTTACAATGGAATTGAAGAATCAAAGGGTATAAACATTTTAAACTGAATAGATATTCATATATTCTTCTTTCAAAATATTTATTCTCAACAATATTATATCAGAGAGGTTTTTTATTTCTGTAACTTATATCCTATGAGAATACATTGTATGTTAGGAAATAATTCAGAAAAACTTTCAACAAACATTTAAACCAGTTTCATAGGTAAATGATAGTGAGAATTACTTTGTGAATTCATAAATATACCTGTTTCTAATAACTGTAATAATAATAATTAGCATTTATTATTTATAGAGCTTGTCATTTCCTTGAGGTCTCAGACTTAGTGAGTAGTATGGCTTAAATTTAAATTCTAGGAAACCTGACACTGTGGCTTAGCTTTTTTTTCTCAATTCTATTTGGTATATGAATATATACATTCTCCAGGGAACACTGGAGTACCTAGATGGTTCTGGTGCTTGCACTTGTTTTTTCAATTTTATATGTATTCAGTGAATTCATAGCTTATAGAACTCTGTGAGTATTCAATTTAATTAGATTTATCACTTAAGGAATTCAAAACAGTCTCTTCATACAAATATCTTCCTAGGTACTTTCTCTTTTCATAAAACTAAGGACTAGCTAGTAGAGTGCAACTAACTCCAGTAGAAATTTTCAGAATGAAAGTGACAATAATGCTGTTATTTAAAAAATTAAAGTCTACAATAGCTTATTTGTGTTTATGCAGGGTTCCCCTTAATTGCCTCCATTAATGTCACTAAACCACCAGCATCGCCATCACTACAGTCATTCCTATATGTAGATCTAATTACAACTAAATGCAGTACTTATGTTTTGACATATAGAGAAATATTAAAATTAGTTTCATCCTTAAAACCATGAATTCAACATATTATGGACTAAATATAATATATTTTAAGAAAAAAACGTAGTACTTTTTTTCCCCCTGAACAGAGATTAGAAGCCAAGAATAAGAGAGAAAAGTCTTGGACTGTGGGGAAAAGAAAGAAAGAAAGAAAGGAAAAAAAAAAAGAAATGGAGAGAGTGAGAGATACAGATGCAAAGTCACATGGAGAGAGAGGTGAGAAATAGAAAGTGGGCAGAGGAGGGAGGGAGAAGCAGAGAAAGTGAAATTGGAGTAAAGGACATGGAATAAATCCCTAGTAACTATTTCTCAGTACATTACCCACTTCCTTTCTTGCTACCTGAGTGCTGTTTTTTGAAATACACGTTTTAGTTTGTTTAGCAATTTTCATTTCTAAGAGAGATATTAATTTAATTTTTAAGTTTGCTCCTGCCTGCCTGCTAAGTCGCTTCAGTCATGTCCGACTCTGTGTGACCCCATAGACGGCAGACCACCAGGCTCCCCCGTCACTGGGATTCTCCAGCCAAGAACACTGGAGTGGGTTGCTATTTCCTTCTCCAATGCATGAAAGTGAAAAGTGAAAAGTGAAAGTGAAGTCGCTCAGTCGTATCCGACTGTTAGCAACCCCATGGACTGCACTCTACCAGTTTGCTCAAAAGGATACAAAAGTAGATCAAGCAAAAAAATGAAACTAGAACACTTTCTAACACCATGAACAAAAATAAACTCAAAATGGATTAAAGATCTCAACGTAAGACCAGAAACTATAAAACTCCCAGAGGAGAACATAGGCAAAACACTCTCCGACATACATCACAGCAGGATCCTCTATGACTCACCTCCCAGAATATTGGAAATAAAAGCAAAAATAAACAAATGGGACCTAATTAACCTTAAAAGCTTCTGCACAACAAAGGAAACTATTAGCAAGGTGAAAAGGCAGCCTTCAGAATGGGAGAAAATAATAGCAAATGAAGCAACAGACAAACAACTAATCTCAAAAATATACAAGCAACTCCTATAGCTCAACTCCAGAAAAATAAATGACCCAATCAAAAAATGGGCCAAAGAACTAAATAGACATTTCTCCAAAGAAGACATACAGAGGGCTAACAAACACATGAAAAGATGCTCAACATCACTCATTATCAGAGAAATGCAAATCCAAACCACTATGAGGTACCATTTCACATCAGTCAGAATGGCTGCGATCCATAAGTCTACAAGCAATAAATGCTGGAGAGGGTGTGGAGAAAAGGGAACCCTCTTACACTGTTGGTGGGAATGCAAACTAGTACAGCCACTATGGAGAACAGTGTGGAGATTCCTTAAAAAACTGGAAATAGAACTGCCTTATGATCCAGCAATCTCACTGCTGGGCATACATACTGAGGAAACCAGAAGGGAAAGAGACATGTGTACCCCAATGTTCATCGCAGCACTGTTTATAATAGCCAGGACATGGAAGCAACCTAGATGCCCATCAGCAGATGAATGGATAAGAAAGCTGTGGTACATATACACAATGGAGTATTACTCAGCCATTAAAAAGAATACATTTGAATCAGTTCTAATGAGATGGATGAAACTGGAACCTATTATACAGAGTGAAGTAAGCCAGAAAGAAAAACACCAATACAGTATACTAACACATATATATGGAATTTAGAAAGATGGTAACAATAACCCTGTGTACAAGACAGCAAAAGAGACACTGATGTATAGATCAGTCTTATGGACTCTGTGGGAGAGGGAGAGGGTGGGGAGATTTGGGAGAATAGCACTGAAACATGTATAATATCATGTATGAAATGAGTCGCCAGTCCAGGTTCGATGCACGATACTGGATGCTTGGGGCTGGTGCACTGGGACGACCCCGAGGGAGGGTATGGGGAGGGAGGAGGGAGGAGGGTTCAGGATGGGGAACACAGGTATACCTGTGGCGGACTCATTTCAATATTTGGCAAAACTAATACAATATTGTAAAGTTTAAAAATAAAATAAAATTAAAAAAAATAACTTATTCTAACTCAAGTTAAAACAGAAGTTCCTAAGCTGAAGAATAAATATTGATTAAAGATAAAGAAAAGACATATTGAGTGTGAATGATTTATGTACTCTACTTGTTCACTCTAATTCATTTAATTAATGATTGTCATATGTTGGAAGTAATTTCTATGCTATATTTCTGTGAAATAAAACTCTACATATGGCATACTTAAGTAATAAAGATATTTCTTGCTGCTGCTGCAGCTGCTAAGTCGCTTCAGTCGTATCCGACTCTGTGCGACCCCAGAGATGGCAGCCCACCAGGCTCCCCCGTCCCTGGGATTCTCCAGACAAGAACACTGGAGTGGGTTGCCATTT
>NW_011494927.1:176794-179062 GCF_000754665.1 Bison bison bison | reverse complement strand
TCCAATGCATGAAAGTGAAAAGTGAAAGTGAAGTCGCTCAGTCGTGTCCGACTCTTTGTGACCCCATGGACTGCAGCCTATCAGGCTCCTCCATCCATGGGATTTTCCAGGCAAGAGTACTGGAGTGGGATGCCATTGCCTTCTCCGAAAGATACTTTCTTAGAGCTTAGTTATAAGAGTTGATCAAAAAAGGAAAATTCAATAAATAAAAATTATAAGGTCATCTGAGATCTAACCTAAGATCTTACGAACTCAAGGTTCATTCACAAGAGGTAACTTTAGGGAGTCCAAGAACCAAGAGAAATTATTCCAAGTTGATTTTTTTTTTCTTTTCTTTTTTCACAGTGAACAAAAGCTGTCTGGGATATAAATGAAGTAAACGTCATCCATTTATTACTTCTTGGTCAAATTTGCAAAATTAGAATTTTTATTGCTTTCAAAGAGAGATTTAAAAGAGAAGTCAAAATATTTATGTTCATAATGAAGAAACAAACTTTTTTGATTTTTCTGGCAAGGATACTGGAGCGGGTTGTCATTTCCTTCTCCACTTCTGGTTTAACCAAAGGATTTACATTCTCTTTAATTAGGGATGATTGCTACAAGTCAACCAAGTACAGTGCTTACCAAATCATTTAGACCCTTGTTTGCATCCCAGTTGAGTGTAGTCTGAGGTCAAAGTAGAAACATTTTTCTTTCAGCTACTTAGAAATTATATTATGAATGTACTGTTCACCTTGGGGAGATGAACCTGGACTATGAGTTCAGTGCCTGTTTGAGCAGCTGTGACATCTAGCTGACCCCTTGAGGCTGATTCTCCTCTGATGGTGGTGTTAATCCCTAATCCAGTGAATTTCCACCCACCTACTTTAATAACAGGTATTCCCTGGGGCAAGGACATCACGGGGCCCGATCAGCAAGCAGCTGTGCAGGCAGAAATATAGATCACAGCATTAAATGTTCAATCATTTGTTCCTGTACTGTCATCTCAATTACAGAATGGACACCCATGATATCATCTAGCAGAGTGATATGCAACTTAGCATGCATTCCCCCTCCTTCTGGAACAGGTTTGTCTTTTATTTGATGGTATTAAATAGATATCCGTGAGCAGTTTCACAACAAAAGTGGAAAGCAAGACTTGGTTCTTTAAAATAATTCTTTTTTTTTTAAATTAATTTTAGTATCAAGATTCTCTACTCTGAGATATTCAAACTGACTACACGACCTCCTAGATTTCCAATCAGTTCAGTCGCTCAGTCGTGTCAGAATCTTTGTGACCCCATGAATTGCAGCACACCAGGCCTCCCTGTCATAAGTTCACTCAAACTCATGTCCATTGAGTCGGTGATGTCATCCAGCCTTCTCATCCTCTGTCGTCCCCTTCTCCTCCTGCCCCCGATCACTCCCAGCATCAGGGTCTTTTCCAATGAGTCAACTCTGCACATGAGGTGGCCAAAACCACAGTTCAAAAGCATCAATTCTTCGGTGCTCAGCTTTCTTCACAATCCAACTCTCACATCCATATATGACCACTGGAAAAACCATAGCCTTGACTAGATGGACCTTTGTTGGCAAAGTAATGTCTCTGCTTTGAATATATTATCTAGGTTGGTCATAACTTTTCTTCCGAGGAGTAAGCGTCTTTTAATTTCATGGCTGCAATCACCATCCGCAGTGATTTTGGAGCCCCCCAAAATAAAGTCTGACACTGTTTCCACTATTTCCCCATCTATTTCCCATGAAGTGATGGTGCCAGATGCCAGGATCTTCGTTTTCTGAATGTTGAGCTTTAAGCCAACTCACTCTCCTCTTTCACTTTCATCAAGAGGCTTTTGAGTTCCTCTTCACTTTCTGCCATAAGGGTGGTGTCATCTGCATATCTGAGGTTATTGATATTTCTCCCAGAATCTTGATTCTAGCTTGTGCTTCTTCCAGCCCAGCGTTTCTCATGATGTACTCAGTTCAGTTCAGTTCAGTCGCTCAGTCGTGTCCGACTCTTTGCGACCCCATGAATCGCAGCATGCCAGGCCTCCCTGTCCATCACCAACTCCTGGAGTTCACTCAGACTCATGTCCATCGAGTCAGTGATGCCATCCAGCCATCTCATCCTCTGTTGTCCCCTTCTCCTCCTGCCCCCAATCACGCCCAGCATCAGAGTCTTTTCCAATGAGTCAACTCTTCGCATGAGGTGGCCAAAGTACTGGAGTTTCAGCTTCAGCATCATTCCCTCCAAAGAAATCCCAGGGCTGATCTCCTTCAGAATGGACT
>NW_011494927.1:171339-176613 GCF_000754665.1 Bison bison bison | reverse complement strand
CTCTAAAGAGTCTTCTCCAACACCACAGTTCAAAAGCATCAATTCTTCGGCGCTCAGCCTTCTTCACAGTCCAACTCTCACATCTGTACATGACCACAGGAAAAACCATAACCTTGACTAGTCGGACCTTTGTTGGCAAAGTAATGTCTCTGCATATAAGTTAAATAAACAGGGTGACACTATACAGCCTTGATGTACTCCTTTTCCTATTTGGAACCAGTCAGTTGTTCCATGTCCAGTTCTAACTGTTGCTTCCTGACCTGCATATAGGTTTCTCAAGAAGCAGGTCAGGTGATCTGCTATTCCCATCTCTTCAGAATTTTCCACAGTTTATTATGATCCACACAGTCAAAGGCTTTGGCATAGTCAATACAGCAGAAATAGATGTTTTTCTGCAACTCTCTTGCCTTTTCCATGATCCAGCGGATGTTGGCAATTTGATCTCTGGTTCCTCTGCCTTTTCTAAAACCAGCTTGCACATCAGGAAGTTCACGGTTCACATATTGCTGAAGCCTGACTTGGAGAATTTTGAGCATTACTTTACTAGCGTGTGAGATGAGTGCAATTGGGCGGTAGTTTGAGCATTCGTTGGCATTGCCTTTCTTTGGGATTGGAATGAAAACTGACCTTTTCCAGTCCTGTTGCCACTGCTGAGTTTTCCAAATTTGCTGGCATATTGAGTGCACTTTCACAGCATCATCTTTCAGGATTTGGAATAGCTCAACTGGAATTCCATCACCTCCACTAGCTTTGTTCATAGCGATGCTTTCTAAGGCCCACTTGACTTCACATTCCAGGATGTCTGGCTCTAGGTGAGTGATCACACCATCGTGATTATCTGGGTCATGAAGACCTTTTTTGTAGAGTTCTTCTGTGTATTCTTGCCATCTCTTCTTAATATCTTCTGCTTCTGTTAGGTCCATATCATTTCTGTCCTTCATCAAGCCCATCTTTGCATGAATTGTTCCCTTGGTATCTCTAATTTTCTTGAAGAGATCTCTTGTCTTTCCCATTCTTTTGTTTTCTTCTATTTCTTTGCATTGATTGCTGAGGAAGGCTTTCTTATCTCTCCTTGCTATTCTTTGGAACTCTGCATTCAGATGCTTATATCTTTCCCTTTCTCCTTTGCTTTTTGCTTCTCTTCTTTTGACAGCTATTTTTAAGGCCTCCCCAGATAGCCATTTTGATTTTTTGGATTTCTTTTCCATGGGGATGGTCTTGATCCCTGTCTCCTGTACATTTTTATGAACCTCTGTCCATAGTTCATGAGGCACTCTGTCTATCAGATCTAGTCCCTTAAATCTATTTCTCACTTCCACTGTATAATCATAAGGGATTTGATTTAGATCGTACCTGAATGGTCTAGTCGTTTTCCCTATTTTCTTCAATCTAAGTCTGAATTTGGTAATAAGGAATTCATGATCTGAGCCACAGTCAGCCCCCATTGTTGTTTTTGCTGACTGTGTAGAGTTTCTCTCTCTTTGGCTGCAAAGAATATAATCAATCTGATTTTGGTGTTGACCATCTGGTGATGTCCATGTGTAGAGTCTTCTCTTGTGTTGTTGGAAGAGGGTGTTTGCTATGACCAGTGCGTTCTCTTGGCAAAACTCTATTAGCCATTGCCCTGCTTCATTCTGTACTCCAAGGCCAAATTTGCCTGTTACTTTCTTGACTTCCTACTTTTGCATTCTGGTCCCCTATAATGAAAGGGACATCTTTTTTGGCTGTTAGTTCTAAAAGGTCTTGTAGGTCTTCATAGAATCGGTCAACTTCAGCTTCTTCAGCATTCCTGGTTCGGGCATAGGCTGGATTACCATGATATTGAATGGTTTGCCTTGGAAATGAACAGAGATCATTCTGTCATTTTTGAGATTGCATCCAAGTACTGCATTTTGGACTCTTTTGTTGACCATGATGGCTACTCCATTTCTTCTAAGGGATTCCTGCCCATGGTAGTATATATATTGGTCATCTCAGTTAAATTCCCCCATTCCAGTCCATTTTAATTCACTGGTTCTTAGAATGTCGATGTTCATTCTTGCCATCTCCTGTTTGACCACTTCCAGTTTGCCTTGATCTGGACCTAACATTCCAGATTCCTATGCAATATTGCTCTTTGCAGCATCGGTCCTTGCTTCTATCACCAGTCACGTCTACAACTGGGTATTTTTTTTTTTTTGCTTTGGCTCCATCCCTTCATTCTTTCTGGAGTTATTTCTCCACTGATCTCCAGTAACATATTGGGCCCTTACCGACCTGGAGAGTTCCTCTTTCAGTATCCTATCATTTTGCCTTTTCTTACTATTCATGGGGTTCTCAAGGCAAGAACACTTCTTAGTTTGCAGTTGCCATTTTTTTTCCTGTTTATTTCTCAATCATAATTATTTTAGCAACTCCTTCACTGAGCTACAGATTTCTTGCAGACTCCCATTCATTAGCTTGATACTATCAGGGGAGTTTGTAATTTCCTCAGTTCTGTCTTGCCACAGCAAAGATTTGAAGTGATGGATGGAACAGTGTTATAGCTCTGTGTTACAGTTCAGTTTTATTTGGCAAGCAAAGGAAAATACGTCCTTGAGGAGTGGGGATGGGGCAATTCAAAAGATGTGAAGAGAAGAGACAAGAAGCCAGGGGCTCAAATTTGGCTCCTCTTTTTATGTTTTGCTCTTTCGCCTGAGCCTGCCCTATGTAAACTGGGCTAGCCAGGAGGGCTGTTTGCTTCACCTCAGGTTCTCACTCTGGTCTTCGGACCTTCCTTTGTTCTATTTTCATGGGCCTTTTCCTTTCTTTGTCTTTTAGCCATGGCTAGTTTGGACTCCGTCTTCCTATTGTAACTACCTAACAATACCATATGAATATTTTCTTATGCCCTGCTGTGTGTGTAGTTGCTCAGTCATGTCTGATTCTTTGAGTCCTATGGACTGTAGGCTGTCAGTTTTCTCTGTTCATGGAATTCCCCAGGCAAGAACACTGGAGTGGGTTGCCATTTCCTTCTCCAGGGAATCTTCCTGACCCAGGGATCAAACCTCGGTCTCCTGCACTGGCATGCAGAAACAGGCAGATTCTTTACTATCTGAACCACCAGGGAAGCAGCAAAAGCAAGTAAACATGGACTGTAGCCTATCAGCCTCCTCTGTTTATGGAATTATCCAGGCCATGATACTGGAGTGGGTAGCCGTGCCCTTCTCCAGAGGATCTTCCCAACCCAGGAATCAAACAGATATCTTGCATTGCAGGTGGATTCTTTACTAACTGAGCCATGATTTGCTTTTATAATCCCCTAATTTGCTTTATTCAGTTCAGTTCAGTTGCTCAGTTGTGTCTGACTCTTTGAGACTCTAGACTGTAGCACGCCAGGCCTCCCTGTCCATCAGCAACTCCTAGAGTTTACCCAAACTCATGTCCATTGATTCAGTGATGCCATCCAACCATCTCATCCTCTGTCATCCCCTTCTCCTCCCACCTTCAATCTTTCCCAGCATCAGGGTCTTTTCAAATGAGTCAGCTCTTTACATGAGGTGGCCAAAGTACTGGAGTTTCAGCTTTAGCATCATTCCCTCCAAAGAAATCCCAGGGCTGATCTCCTTCAGAATGGACTGGTTGGATCTCCTTGCAGTCCAAGGAACTCTCAAGAGTCTTCTCCAACACCAAACTTCAAAAGCATCAATTCTTCTGCACACAGCTTTCCTTATAATCAAACTGTCACATCCATACATGACTACCAGAAAAACTATAGCCTTGACTAGACAGACCTTTGTTGGCAAAGTAATGTCTCTGCTTTTTAACATGCTGTCTAGGCTGGTCATAATTTTCCTTCCAAGGAGTAAGCATCTTTAATTTTTTTAATTTTTAATTTTTCTTTTTAACTTTACAATATTGTATTGGTTTTGCCATGCAGCAAAATGAATCCGCCACAGGTATACATGTGTTCCCCATCCTGAACCCTCCTCCCTCCTCCCTCCCCATACCATTCCCCCGGGTCGTCCCAGTGCACCAGCCCCAAGCATCCAGTATAGTGCATCGAACCTGGACTGGCGACTTGTTTCATATATGATATTATACATGTTTCAATGCCATTCTCCCAAATCTTCCCACCCTCTCCCTCTCCCACAGAGTCCAAAAGACTGTTCTATACATCAGTGTCTCTTTTGCTGTCTCATATACAGGGTTATTGTTACCATCTTTCTAAATTCCATATATATGCATTAGTATACTGTATTGGTGTTTTAATTTCATGGCTGCAGTCACCATCTGTAGTGATTTTGGAGCCCAAGAAAAGAAATATGCCACTGTTTCCTCTGTTTCTCCATCTATTTGCCATGAAGTGATGGGACCAGATGCCATGATCTTTGTTTTCTGAATGTTGAACTTTAAGCCAACTTTTTCATTCTCTTCTTTCATTTTCATCAAGAAATGTGCTTTATCAGCTGGTGTAAATTTGCTTTATGCCCTGGTGTAAATGATATTTCTTCAATACTTCTCCAGTGCTGATCCTGACTTTCCCATGGTTATATCCTAGGCTCCCAGGTAGGAAATGACTATCAGATGATTTGCCAGAAATTTTACATTTTCATAGAACGTGATTGCCAAAATATATGAATGATTAAGTGCTTTGGTAACTTTGTGATGCTTTTCTAACTAGTTAGTCAAATTATTTGTAATGGCTGTAGATGTAATTGAAGTCAGATAATCAAATATTATCTACAGAAACTTATACACTGAAAAAGCTATATTTTAGCACCCAGGGCATTGAATTGAAATTTAAAGATATGAACTGAAATACTTTAATACTGCTCCTGACCAGCTGTGGAACTTTGGGCCTGAAGCAGATTGCTTATCTCTTGTTAGTCTTTTTTGTGCATAAATTGCCAAGAGTTGAATGTAGATGGACTCTGCAGTATCACCTTCCAAATTCCTCAACAGTGCACATAAAGGGAAGAATCCAATTTACAGAGATCAAGATTTAGGGAGTGGGAGGAACAGGAATTTTAGCATTCCAACGACTTCCAAAGTGAAGGTAGATGGAATAGAGGTCTAGAGAACCAATGTAGAGTGGTAAGTAGAAGTTTAAATACAGACTAGAATTATTCACAAGAATAAATTTTTCATACAAGGAGTTACTTAAAGGCTTTTTTAAAAGTAGTAAAGGGGGAAAAAAAAAAAGGCAGAATAGAAATTCCTTGGTAACTGGAATTGTTTACATCCTTAGTGTCTAGCATTGAATTCTAAGACATTTGGCTAAAAATACAGTAACAAAGTGATAATTTTATCTAA
>NW_011494927.1:170815-171239 GCF_000754665.1 Bison bison bison | reverse complement strand
AGTCTATTAGCATTTATCTGAAGACAGGCAAATCTATAAAATTTCTAGGTGAAATCTGAAGTTGGATTTAGCTCACTATTTGAGTTGACCACCACCTTGTGGGAAGATAGCATAAGTGTCAAATTAACCAAAGAGTTGTAGAAACTGCAGAAATCATCAATAAACAGATTATCCTAATCTGTGCAGAGTTGGGTTGTGTGATTTGTCTCCCTGTTTAGGAAATAATCCTCAGAACTGATATTTATCTGAGCATTTATCATAGTATTGTCTTAACTTATTTGTCCTCAGATGTGACAAAGTCTCCACTTAAAAAAAAAAAAAAATGTACAGAACTCTGTAGTAATGAGCTTTTCCTTTTCCCTCCAGGCTAAAAGTCTGTCTGTCTGTCTGTCTGTCTGTCTCTCTCTCTCTCTCTATATATATA
>NW_011494927.1:167602-170715 GCF_000754665.1 Bison bison bison | reverse complement strand
TAACACTCAATATTTCAAATTTATTAAGTAACCAATATTTTAAAAATGCATATGGTTTACAGCTATTTACAATGGGCTGTTTTGAAAATATTTTGAAAAGTTTTGCAAATATTTTCGTGACTCTTTGAAGTCTAGTAGATTCGTTTTGGTGTTTTCCCACTATGTATGACTAAAGATCTGAGTCTACCAAATTTTTTAATAGTTTGGTTCTATATATTTTAGAAAAAATTTAATTCTTTCCACGAATATTTATTGATTAGCTACTGTGTGCCAGACATATTTTAGGTGCTTGAGCTAAAACAGTGAACAGAACAAGTAAAGATTTCTTCCCCTTTGTGAATTTAGATCCTAGAGAAGGAGAGAGAAATTGCTAATTACAACTACAAACATGCAAGTAGATATTGTCCAATCCCCTGTAGAAGGAAATGGCAACCCACTCCTGTATTCTTGCCTGAACAATCCCATGGACAGTCCATAGGGTCACAAAGAGTCAGACACAACTGAGTGACTAACCACACACACAAACAAGTGGATATCATGTGTCATTATGCTTATATGTATTACATAAAAATTAAAAGTAGCATATTGTAAGGAAGATATTTAGTGCTAGGAGGTAGTCTGCAATTTTAAATGCATGATCAAGATAGTCTTCATGAAGGACATATTAATTGAATAAGTATTACAAAAAGATAAGAGAGTCAGCCATGAGGACAGCCACATGAAGTCATGCATCCAGTGGGTTCAGGAAACAGTAAGCTGCCCAATGAGGTGGGAGCTCAGGAAGCAGCAAGAGATACTGTCCCTTCACATGGTGCCTGACAGGTTGCATTAATGACTCGTTGCTGATGAAAGTGAACCTGAGACCATTAGAGAGCTCTCATCAGAGAAAAGAGCAGGACTTGATTTATCTGTGACAGGGTCACTCTGATTGCTCAAAAGGGGTTGACTGGGGTGAAGTTGGGGCAGCAATTATAGAATTAGGGAGACGGGTTAGGGAGTGAATTTCAGTGATCTAGGTGAGAACTAAATGTGACTCACTCTGATTGGTGTTGATAAAGATAGCATGAAATGTTGAGTTCTGGATATATTGTGAAAGTAGAACTAGCATAATTTTGTGTCACACTGGTTGTGTGCAGGAAGAGAAAACTGAGGAGTTACTTAAAGTTTTTGGCCTAAGATATTAAATTCATAAGAAGGGGCTGCCCTGGTGGCTCAAATGATGAAGAATCTGCCTGCAATGGGAGAGACTCAGGTTTGATTCCTGGGTCTGGAAAATCCCCTGGAGAAGGGAATGGCTACCTATTCCAATATTCTTGCCTGGAGAATTCCATGGACAGAGGTGCCTGGTGGGCTATAGTTCATGGGGTTACAAAGAGTCAGACATGACTAAGAGACTAGTACTTTCATTTTCACTTTGATAGGATGGAGTTACCATCAACTGAGAAGAGGAATCTTTCTCTAAGAGAATAGCATGGTGGTAAGGATGGGATGATGGTGAGTGGAACTGGTATCAGGAGTTCATGTTTTACATTTAAAATTTGAGATGATTATTAAACAACAAAGTGGAGATTTGGACAGACAGGTACATATATGAGACTCAAATTAGGGACCATGATTTGGGATGCTGTTATACATTTGTGGGCATTCAGCAGTCAGAAAGCATTTAAAGCTATAGGACTGGATGTATTTATTGAGATAGTATACATTGACAGAGAGAAAAAGGGGACTTGGATTAAGCCCTAGGTACTGCAAACTTACATAGAGAAGAAAGACAGAATCAACAAAGGAGAATGAAGAGTGACCTGTCAAGTAGAAGGAACATCAAGAAAGCCAAGTCAATTGAAAACCAATGAAATAAGTGTATCAAGAAAATAGCAATTACTTTAGCAATGGATTTAGCAAGGTAAAAGTCATTTGCAATATTGCCAAAGAAAGTTTGTTAAGGTAGAATGTTGGGGAAGCTTGCCTCATTTTGGCTTGAGATGGAATGAGAGAAAATGAATAATATAGGAAGTATAAAAACTCTCCTGACACATTTTGCTAGGAAGGGAAAGAAATTAATGGAAAAAAGTATTTGGAAAGAGAGTGGAGTTTTTAAAAATGGTATTTTGAGATTAAAAAAAAAAAAAGGCAAGATGTTTCATGTCTATGGAAATGATCCTGCAAAGAACAAATGTTGCTAAGGTGGAGTGTTAGTCACTCAGTCATGTCTGATTCTCTGCAGCCCCATGGACTGTAGCCTACCAGACTCCTCTGTCCATTAACTTCTCCAGGAAAGAATATTGGAGTGGTTGCGAGAGGAGAATTATCAGACTATTGCTCTTACATGGCAGGAGGAAATGAGATCTGGTACACAAGTGGAGGTATTGGCTTGAGATAGTAGAACTGAGAGTTCACAGGGAGTGGAGTTTTATAACAGGCAGGGAGGCTGATTATGTGGGTGCAGATACAGGAGGTGAGTAGACAGAGTGAAGTGAACCCACAGAAATTATTTCTAATTGCATCAAGCTTTCCCTTAACTAAAAGGTAAAGTCATGGATTGGGACTCAAGAAAGAGAAGAAGGTTTTGGGATTCTAAAGACAGAGGAACAGATGGGACTATTGCTCTAGCGTGTATAGCCCTTTATCACTGACGGTCCTAATAGTCCTGTAAGCACTTCAGAACAGTGAGAGAGTAGATGGAGAGTGAAACTGCAGTGTGATGGTTTAGCAGCTTCGACTCACTTGACATCCAGGTCAAGAATTTAAAGAGAGATTGGTCAGTGTAGTCTGAAATACTACTCACAGGATGAACTGCAATTTACTGAAAAATTCACACAGTCTATTAGCATTTATCTGAAGACAGGCAAGTCTATAAAATTTCTAGGTGAAATCTGAAGTTGGATTTAGCTCACTATTTGAGTTGAGCACCACCTTGTGGGAAGATAGCGTAAGTGTCAAAGGGTTGTAAAAATTGCAGAAATCATCAGTAAACAGATTATCCTAATCTGTGCAGAGTTTGGATTGTGTGATTTGCCCCCCTGTCTGTTTAGGTAAAAAGGGTATGAAGAATGAAATTGCATTTTGTGAAGGGAAAAGGAAGTAAGCCTGACTTACAAGTGGCTTTTTAGGAT
>NW_011494927.1:162091-167502 GCF_000754665.1 Bison bison bison | reverse complement strand
TCTGTCTGTCTGTCTGTCTGTCTCTCTCTCTCTCTCTATATATATATATATTTTTTTTTTCCCCTAAAGAGTCTGAACAGAAGTGTTGTGCTTCACTTAAGAATTCTATGAAGACTGTATCTGGCAAATTTTCCAGATTTCAAAACAAATTAAATTTGGCAGAGATCTCTGTTCATTTCCAAGGCAAACCATTCAATATAACGGTAATCCAAGCCTATGCCTCAACCAGTAATGCTGAAGAAGCTGAAGCTGAACGGTTCTATGAAGACCTCCAAGACCTTTTAGAACTAACACCCCAAAAAGATGTCCTTTTTATTGTAGGGGACTGGAATGCAAAAGTAGGAAGTCAAGAAGCACCGGGAGTAACAAGAAAATTTGGCCTTGGAGTATGAAATGAAGCCAGGCAAAGGCTAATGGAGTTTTGCCAAGAGAACGCACTGGTCATAGCAAACACCCTCTTCCAACAACACAAGAGAAGACTCTACACATGGACATCACCAGATGGTCAACACCAAAATCAGATTGATTATATTCTTTGCAGCAAAAGAGGGAGAACTCTATACAGTCAGCAAAAAACAGACCAGGAGCTGACTGTGGCTCAGATCATGAACTCCTTATTGCCAAATTCAGACTTAAATTGAAGAAAGTAGGGAAAACCACTAGACCATTCAGGTATGACCTAAATCAAATCCCTTATGATTATACAGTGGAAGTGACAAATAGATTTAAAGGACTAGATCTGATAGACAGAGTGCCTGATGAACTATGGGCAGAAGTTCATGACATTGTACAGGAGACAGGGAGCAAGATAATCCCCAATAAAAAAAATGCAAAAAAGCAAAATGGCTGTCTGAGGAGGCCTTACAAAAAGCTGTGAAAAGAAGAGAAGTGAAAAGCAAAGGAGAAAAGGAGAGATATAAGCATCTGAATGCAGAGTTCCAAAGAATAGCAAGGAGAGATAATAAAGCCTTCTTCAGTGATCAATGCAAAGAAATAGAGGAAAACAAAAGAATGGGAAAGACAAGAGATCTCTTCAAGAAAATTAGAGATACCAAGGGAACACTTCATGCAAAGATGGGTTCAATAAAGGACAGAAATGGTACAGATCTAACAGAAGCAGAAGATATTAAGAAGAGGTGGCAAGAATACACAGAAGAACTCTACAAAAAAGATCTTCATAACCCAGATAATCACGATGGTGTGATCACTCACCTAGAGCCAGACACGCTGGAATGTGAAGTCAAGTGGGCCTTAGAAAGCATCACTACGAACAAAGCTAGTGGAGGTGATGGAATTCCAGTTGAGCTATTCCAAATCCTGAAAGATGATGCTGGGAAAGTGCTGCACTCAATATGCCAGCAAATTTGGAAAACTCAGCAGTGGTCACAGGAGTGGAAAAGATCAGTTTTCATTCCAATCCCAAAGAAAGGCAATGAAAAGAATGCTCAAACTACCACCCAATTGCACTCATCTCACACGCTAGTAAAGTAATGCTCAAAATTCTCCATGCCAGGCTTCAGCAATACGTGAAGTGTGAACTTCCAGATGTTTAAGCTGGTTTTAGAAAAGGCAAAGGAACCAGAGACCAAATTGCCAACAAATACTGGATCATGGAAAAAGCAAGAGAGTTGCAGAAAAACATCTATTTCTGCTTTATTGACTATGCCAAAGCCTTTGACTGTGTGGATCACAATAAACTGTGGAAAATTCTGAAAGAGATGGGAATACCAGACCACCTGACCTGCCTCTTGAGAAACCTATAGGCAGGTCAGGAAGCAACAGTTAGACCTGGAAGAACAGATTGGTTCCATGTAGGGAAAGGAGTACGTCAAGGCTGTATATTGTCACCCTGCTTATTTAACTTATATGCAGAGTACATCATGAGAAATGCTGGGCTGGAACAAGCACAAACTAGAATCAAGATTGCTGGGAGAAATATCAATAACCTCATATATGCAGATGACACCACCCTTATGGCAGAAAGTGAAGAGGAAGTAAAGAGCCTCTTGATGAAAATGAAAGAGGAGAGTGAAAAAGTTGGCTTAAAGCTCAAGATTCAGAAAACCAAGATCAAGGCATCTGGTCCCATCACTTCATGGGAAATAGATGGGGAAACAGTGGAAACAGTGTCAGACTTTATTTTTGGGGGCTCCAAAATCACTGCAGATGGTGATTGCAGCCATGAAATTAAAAGACGCTTACTCCTTGGAAGAAAAGTTATGACCAATCTAGATAGCATATTCAAAGCAGAGACATTACTTTGCCAATAAAAGTCCGTCTAGTTTTATTTTATTTTTAAACTTTACAATATTGTATTAGTTTTGCCACATATCAAAATGAATCCACCAACGGTATACATGTGTTCCCCATCCTGAACCCTCCTCCCTCCTCCCTCCCCATACCATCCCTCTGGGTTGTCCCAGTGCACTAGCCCCAAGCATCCAGTATCGTGCATCGAACCTGGGCTGGCAACTCGTTTCATACATGATATTATACATGTTTCAATGCCATTCTCCCAAATCTTCCCACCCTCTCCCTTTCCAACAGAGTCCATAAGACTGTTCTATACATCAGTGTCTCTTTTGCTGTCTTGTACACAGGGTTATTGTTACCATCTTTCTAAATTCCATATATATGCGTTAGTATACTGTATTGGTGTTTTTCTTTCTGGCTTACTTCACTGTGTATAACAGGCTCCAGTTTCATCCACCTCATTAGAACTGATTCAAATGTATTCTTTGTAATCGTTTTTCCAGTAGTTGTGTATGGATGTGAGAGATGGACTGTGAAGAAAGCTGAGTGCCGAAGAATTGATACTTTTGAACTGTGGTGTTGGAGAAGACTCTTGAGAGTCCCTTGGACTGCAAGGAGATCCAACCAGTCCATTCTAAAGGAGATCAGTCCTGGGTGTTCTTTGGAAGGAATGATGCTAAAGCTGAAACTCCAGTACTTTGGCCACCTCATGCGAAGAGTTGACTCATTGGAAAAGACCCTGATGCTGGGAAGGATTGGGGGCAGGAGGTGAAGGGGACTACAGTGTATAAGATGGCTGGATGGCATCACTGACTCGATGGACGTGAGTTTGAGTGAACTCCGGGTGTTGGTGATGTACAGGGAGGCCTGGCGTGCTGCGATTCATGAGGTCGCAAAGAGTTGGACACAACTGAGAACTGAACTGAACTGAAGAGCAGTCTCCAGAACACTATTTATTCCTGATGTTATCCCACATATTTGTTGCATATTCTGATAATGATGTTGGTGGGTGGGGGGCTTCCTTTGTGGATCAGATGGTAAAGAGTCTACCTGCAATGCAGGAAATCAAGGTTCGATCCCTGGGTTGGGAAGATCCCCTGGAGAAGGGAAAGGCTACCCATTCCAGTATTCTGGCCTGGAGAATTCCATGGACTGTATAATCCAGGGGTGCAAAGAGTCAGACATGACTGAAGAACTTTCACTTTCACTTCATTTTAATACCTCACTTACATCAATGGACAGATCATCCAGAATTTATGATTAGATTATGCTGAACTTTTCCTCATTACAGAAACAATGCATTTCTGAATACTGTACTCTGCCCAGTGACTTAGGCAGTTTTCTATTCTGATGGGTAGGTAACTAGAACTATTACAGGCCCTATGTGAGTTCCAAGGATTACTTCCTCTAGGAACTAATTTTGTGTAATATCCTAAAGATACTCAACATCCTTAGGACATCAGCTCTCCACAGTGTTACTTGCACATTAAAGAGTTGTTCTCCAGTAAAATCATTAATAATACATTTTAGTCAAACAAGTTTATTCATGTTGAAAAATAAATATTCAAAATATGGGCTGGTAACTCTGGACAAAAAAATAGAGGAAAAGCTACCAGATACCAAAAATATAGCAGACAGCTACAATGACTATAAATATGTGACATTAACAATAGAATAGGCATATCATTTAAACTGAAAACAAACCCCTGAAATTGAATATAATGGATAAAGGACTAACCTGATGGCTCTGAGGTTAAGACTTCACTTTCCCATGCAGGAGGTGTGAGTTCAATCTCTGATTGGAGAGCTGAGATCCCACATACCTTACAGCCAAAAAACCCAAACATAAAACAGAAGAAATAGAACAAAGTTCAATAAAGACTTTAGAAAATGGTCTGCATCAAAAGAAAAAAAAAGAAAGAAAGCTTAAAAAAAAAAGGGCACAGTGGATAAGAGATTTTGGAATAAGATTAAAGTGGTATCTCAAATTACTGGAAAAATACAAACTATTCAAAAAAGTTGTTAGGACAATGTGTAGCTATCTGAAACACATTCTTTTTACCATGGTAAAAACAAAACAAAACAAAAACAACAACAACAACAAAAACTTTAAACAGAAAGTTCCTGTCTAAGTAACAGAGAAAACTATGGCAAAATTATTTTATGACTGTGCAGTATAGAAAATTTTCCTAATAATGATGAAAAGGAATGTGAAATTGGAAGGGTTATTTATCAAGATTGATACTTTTGAACTGTGGTGTTGGAGAAGACTCTTGAGAGTCCCTTGGACTGCAAGGAGATCCAACCAGTCAATCCTCAAGGAAATCAGTCCTGAATATTCATTGGAAGGACTAACACTAAGGCTGAAACTCCAGTACTTTGGCCTCCTGATGAGAAGAACCTCACCTGATGCTGGGAGAGATTGGGGGCAGGAGGAGAAGGGGACGACAGAGGATGAGATGGTTGCATGGCATCACTGACTTGATGGACATGAGTTTGGGCAAACTCTGGGTGTTGGTGATTGACAGGGAAGCCTGGTGTGCTGCAGTCCATGGGGTCGTAGATTCGGACTTTGCTGAGCGACTGAACTGAGCCTATCAAGATAAGCAATTTTAACAACCTATCCCATGAAAACGGACTTGAACCACATTTGCAATTATAAGTCCTACCGGTAGAATCTAGCTATTATAGGAATCAAAGTGAAAGAGTTAGTTGCTCAGTCATATCTGACTCTTTGCAACCTCATGGATTGTAGCCCACCAGGCTCCTCTGTCTATGGAATTTTTCAGGCAAGAATACTGGAGTGAGTTGCCATTCTCTTCTCCAGAGGATCTTCCTGACCCAGGTATCAAACCCTGTTCTCCTGCATTGCAGGCAGATTCTTTACCATCTAATCCACCAAGGAAAGCCCTCATTATAGTTAGCAACAAATATTTGGCATAAAATCAATAATAAATAATGGTCAATTTCTTTGTTTTTTTTTTTTTTAATATAAATATATTTATTTTAATTGGAGGTTAATTACTTTACAATATTGTATTGGTTTTGCCATACATCAACATGAATCCATCACAGGTATACATGTGTTCTCCATCTTGAACCCCCCTCCCTCCCCCCTCCCCATACCATCCCTCTGGGTCGTCCCGGTGCACCAGCCT
>NW_011494927.1:160233-161991 GCF_000754665.1 Bison bison bison | reverse complement strand
CGGTGCACCAGAATAATTAAAAAAATAGGAAATAGGTTGATAATTTATATGAATATTTAGAGTTCATTGACTATATATGAGGAATTCTGTTATTGCCTTTTTGAGCTAAGAAATGTCCTCAAAAATTTAAATCATTTTAAAATTGGTAAAAAATATTAATGGTTAGAGTATGCCAGAATTCTAATCATGTGAGAATTTGATTTCTAGTATGTATAACAGCAACACAAGTAACTTCTAAGAACTTTAATTCATTTAAGTCAGGGATCCTTCAAGAAAAAACAAAACAAAAAGCACTCTGGAAATTCTTCACTTGGATAGTGGTAAATTAAACAAACAAACAAACAAAAAAATAAAAAACAGAAACAGAATATCTTCTGGGCTAGCTCAAAGTATCAGGAGGAGGAAATTTCCCAAAATGTACAATAGCATGTATGGTAAATCATAGTTTTAAAAATGAAGACACAGTAAATAATAAAGAGAGTATAAAAGAAAAGGTGTTAAAGAAAATAATGTAGCTAAGGTCATTGATCCAGTTTACATCCAGCCAGCCTTAGACAACTGAGATGGGAACAGAAATGTCAAAATATATCGAACTTGTAGGCCTTGAGGTTAGAGTTCGCCAGAGCTAGTATCAAAATGACCAAAAACCAACTACTGAAGACTTTGAATCTAATCTAAAGCCACTCTAATCTGAGGGCACCTATTACTGTGGATTTTTTATGATCCAATTGGAGGAAGGAGCTCTGGTCACATGTTCCCAGAAGGCTGGGGCACCACAAAATGTTGCTCAGATTCGGTTCAGATGATCACCCATGATGAGTTAGCTTTACTACACACCACTGATACCACAGTGGTCTCCCTACATAGTCAGATGGGCCAGGATCCTTCTCTGACACCACGCAGCAAGAACGGAAATCTTGGTAGTTGTCAGTTCTTCAGTCATAATTCAGTAGCTGGGAACACCTGGCCAATTATGTTACAGAATGCCCTTGTGAGAACCAATGCAGAAAGATCATTCTCAAAACATTTGTGGGTACAGAAGTGGTACCCAGAGCATCTGCCATTCTCAGTTATTTCCATGAAGAACTTACCTTCCCTCCCTCAAAAGCCTATGCATTTTTAATCTGACCCATCCTGTATCCTAAGTTTTCTTTCTCCTCTTCCTGTCCAGTTGTGATAACTCTTTGCCAGGACCTTCACATTCACAGAGAACCCTGCCAATAATCATCATCACATAAAAATCTTCAAACCAAACAAAAAGTTAATTTTTAGAGATAAATGTCATATATTTTAAAGGATTTTCTGTGTGTGTGTGTGTATGTGTGCATGCACACAGTTCAGTTGCTCAGCCGTGTCTGACTCTTTGAGATCCCATGGGCTGCAGCATGCCAGGCCTCCCTGTCCATCACCAGCTCGCAGAGTATACTCAAACTCATGGCCATTGAGTCAGTGGTGCCATCCAACCATCTCAATGTTTCCCAGTAAAAGGGTCTTTTCCACTAAGTCAGTTCTTTGCATGAAGTGGCCAAAATATTGGAGTTTCAGCTTCAACATCAGTCCTTACAATGAACATTCAGGACTGATTTCCTTTTGGATGGACTGACTGGATCTCCTTGCAGTCCAAGGGACTCTCAAGAGCCTTCTCCAACACCAAACTTCAAAAGCATCAATTCTTCGGCACTCAGCTTTCTTTATAATCCAACTCTCACATCCATACATGACTACTGGAAAAACCATAGCCTTGATGAGACAGACCTT
>NW_011494927.1:151559-160133 GCF_000754665.1 Bison bison bison | reverse complement strand
CAATGTCTCTGCTTCTTAACATGCTGTCTAGGTTGGTCATAACTTTTCTTCCAAGGAATAAGAGTCTTTTCATTTCATGGCTGCAATCACCATCTGCAGTGATTTTGGAGCCCCTCAAAATAAAGTCTGACACTGTTTAAACTGTTTCTCCATCTATTTGCCATGAAGTGATGGGCCCAGATGCAGTGATTTTCGTTTCCTGAATGTTGAGCTTTAAGCCAACTTTTTCACTCCTCTTTCACTTTCATCAAGAGGCTCTTTAGTTCTTCACTTTCTGCCATAAAGGTGGTGTCATCTGCATATCTGAGGTTAATGATATTTCTCCCAGCAGTGTTGATTCCTATTTGTTCTTCTTCCAGCCCCGCGTTTCTCATGATGTACACTTCGTATAAGTTAAATACGCAGGGTGACAATCTATAGCCTTGATATACTCCTTTTCCTATTTGGAACCAGTCTGTTGTTCCATGTCCAGTTCTAACTGTTGCTTCCTGACCTGCATACAGAGTTCATAAGAGGCAGGTCAGGTGGTCTGGTATTCCCATCTCTTTCAAAATTTTCCACAGTTTATTGTGATCCACACAGTCAAAGGATTTGGTGTTGTCAATAAAGCAGAAATAGATGTTTTTCTGGAACTCTCTTGCTTTTTTGATAATCTAATGGATGTTGGCATTTCATTTCTGGTTCCTCTGCCTTTTCTAAATCCAGCTTAAACATCTGGAAGTTCATGGTTCACGTATTGTTGAAGCCTGGCTTGGAGAATTTTGAGCAGTAGTTTGCTATGTGTGAGATGAGTGCAATTGTGTGGTAATTTGAGCATTCTTTGGCATTGCCTTTCTTTGGGATTGGAATGAAAATTGACCTTTTCCAGTCCTGTGGCCACGGCTGAGTTTTCCAAATTTGCTGGCATATTGAGCGCAGCACTTTCACAGCATCATCTTTCACAGCATCATCTTTCAGGATTTGAAATAGCTCAACTGGAATTCCATCACCTCCACTAGCCTTGTTCATAGCGATGCTTCCTAAAGCTCACTTGACTTCACATTCCAGGATGTCTGGCTCTAGGTCAGTGATCACACCATCGTGATTATCTGGGTCATGATGATCTTTTTTGTAGAGTTCTTCTGTGTATTCTTGCCACCTCTTCTTAATATCTTCTGCTTCTATTAGGTTCATACCATTTCTGTCCTTTGTTGAGCCCATCTTTGCATGAAGTGTTCCCTTGGTATCTCTAATTTTCTTGAAGAGATCTCTAGTCTTTCCCATTCTGTTGTTTTCTTCTATTTCTTTGCATCGATTGCTGAGGAAGGCTTTCTTATCTCTCCTTGCTATTCTTTGGAACTCTGCATTCAGGTGCTTATATCTTTCCTTTTCTCCTTTGCTTTTCACTTCTTTTCTTCTCACAGCTATTTGTAAGGCCTCTTCTGACAGCCCTTTTGCTTTTTTGCATTTTTTCCCCTTGGGGATGATCTTGCTCCCTGTCTCCTGTACAATGTCATGAACTTCTGCCCATAGTTCATCAGGCACTCTGTCTATCAGATCTAGTCCCTTAAATCTATTTCTTACTTCCACTGTATAATTGTTAAGGATTGGATTTAAGTCATATCTGAATGATCTAGTGGATTTCCATACTTTCTTCAATTTAAGTTTGAATTTGGCAATAAGGAGTTCATGGTCTGAGCCACAGTCAGCTGTTGGTCTTGTTTTTGCTGACTGTATAGTGCTTCTCCTCCTTTGGCTGTAAAGAGTATAATTAATCTTATTTCGGTGATATCCATGTGTAGAGTCTTCTCCTGTGTTGTTGGAAAAGGGTGTTTGCTATGACCAGTGCATTCTTTTGGCAGAACTCTATTAACCTTCAGCCTGCTTCATTCTGCACTCCAAGGTCAAATTTGCCTGTTACTCCAGGTGTTTTTTCTTACTTTTGCAATTCAGTCCCCTATGATGAAATGGACATCTATTTTTGATGTTAGTTCTAAAAGATCTTGTAGGTCTTCATAGAACCATTCAGCTTCTTCTGCTCACACACACACCCAATTGAATATCACAGAATTGTGAAAGTCCTGTTGGGTCATTTTGCTAATTAATTTGCAGCAAGAAACTGAAGTGAAAAAAGATGAATAAGGAGATATTGTGTCCTAGTCACACCTAAAATGCTCACCAATATTTGAGAGTAAATATATTACCTTAGGGCTTCCTGGGACCACAGTAATAAAGAATCTGCCTGCTTATGAAGGAGACAAAAGAGACATGGTTTTGATCCCTGGGTCAGAAAAATCCCTGAGGTAGGACATGGCTACCCACTGTAGTATTTTTGCCTGGAGAATTCCATGGACAGAGGATTCTGGGGGACTAGAGTCCATGGAGCCATAAAGAGTCAGAGACAACTGAGAGACTGAGCACACATACATGTGTGTATTAACAATGAGTCTGAATCTTGTGACTGAGTTGTGATAGCATCATTATGGAGACTGTACATGACAGTAAATTATACAGTCATATTCCAGAGGGCAGACAGGTCACAAATGACACTAATGTTGGCGTTTAGCTCTTCCACCTTTCAAATGCTGAATTCTGAGTTGATAAAAATATTTGGCTGAAGACCAGGCATGAAACTGAACTTCAGAACTTACCTATTTAACAGTCTTTTGAAAAAATACTCAAATATGAGAAATAATTGGCTACACATTGAAAAGTACCCTTAGGTGCCATGTATACAAACAAAGAAAATCTGTGGGAGAGGGAGAGGGTAGGGAGATTTGGGAGAATAGCATTGAAACATGTATAATATCATGTATGAAATGAGTCGCCAGTCCAGGTTCGATGCGCAGTACTGGATGCTTGGGGCTGGTGCACTGGGACGACCCAGAGGGAGGGGAGGGGAGGGAGGAGGGTTCAGGATGGGGAACACGGGTATACCTGTGGCGGATTCATTTCTATATTTGGCAAAACTAATACAATATTGTAAAGTTTAAAAATAAAATAAAATTAAAAAAAAAAAAGAAAATTTCCCAAAGGGACACACAGTCTTGAATGTGAAGATGGCCCATGCTTTGAGTGAGAGGAAGTGGGAGAAGCGTGATCTTAGAAGATGCTCTGGGTAAAAGCAGAGAGTTGGCATGAACTTACAGATGGGGAGAAAGGAAACGGACCTCGGTCCCCATCCCTGACTGAGCAGGGCACTAGAGACAGAAGCACCATTCAAGATGGCTGATGTAATATCTTCAGAGAAACTTTTATTACGTTGGGGGAATTGTGGCCTGCTAATAGGAGCCGTTTTCAGTAGCTTGATAGTAGGATTAAATCCAAAACTTCTTGTCAGGAAGCCACTGGTTGCTAAAAGAAGTTGTCACCTGGGAGCTGATAGACCAAAGTGCCTATTAGAGTGGGTAACGCTTTGGCACCAAGTGTTCTGACTAATTAAAGCATCACATCATCCATGGATACCAGAGACTGCACTGGAAGGAGGCAGTGACCACGGTTTGCCGCATACCTCAGAGAATGCACTTTTTCCTGCTCTGCTTCATGAGCCAAAGGCCGGGACTGGAGTCCCAAGGCATCTTTAAGTAAGGCTGATCTAAAGAATATATCATAGTTCTTGCCTCAGTGTAGCTCATGGCTCCAAGAAATTACACTCTAGAGAAACACTTGGCATTTTCATGTAGAAGCCTCTACATCAGGGAGTAAATACATTGTATTAAATTTTAATAAAGGCTTTTTTTTTTTTAAAGAACAGTTTTAAGTTAACAATTTAGTTGAAAGGAATGTACAGGTTTCTCATATATCCCTACTCCTATATGTAGTATCTCCCATTATGAGCTTCTCCTAGAGTTGATTTGTTCCAAATTTGTTACAAATGATGAACTTACATTGACACATAATAACCCAAAGTCCATAGTTTACTTTAGGGTTCTTTCTTGTATATTTCATTAATTTGGAGAAAAGTATAATGATATGTGTCCATCATTATATCAATAGTATCATACAGAGTGTTTTCACTGCTCTGAAAATTCTTTGCATTCCATCTATTCACCTATTCATTTCATCTATTCCCGCCAATTCATATTGAATTTCTAAATTATGAGAAAGAATAAAGGTAATATATTTTTTTGAGTCCATCACTCAATGTAAGGAATCTATCATAGTTTCAAGTACTTGCAGACAGTACTTGCCATTATATGGTACTAGGTACTAGATTTACTTAGGATTCAAGGTCCTGAAAGTTAGTCTATTTATAGAGCTCTTTAACAAATCAATGGGAAAATAAATATGATACATCTCTTCATCATTTAAACACCAGAACATATTATTCTACTTGGCTAGGGTTTTGAATCCAGGCCATCTTCAGTTGAACAAAGATCTCTGATATTATGCAATACTCTAATTAAGATCCTTCATTATAATGCCTCTTCTCCTAAATTCTAATGTAATGTATGTAAGCATTACATAATTACATACATTATATAATGTATGTAAGCACTGATGTAAGCATGCAGCAATATGGAAATGCTTTTATAAATATGTTCTTTAGTGATAGAAATATAATGATAAACCTCTAATCTAATTGTATAGATCAGATATTTTCATAATGTTTAATAAACAAGAATAAGTCTTTCTGCCTCAAAGAAATTATTTTTTCTTCACAGGACTTTGGATCACATTAGCATTGAAAAAATTATCTTACAAATGACAAGGAAAAAGAGGTTAAAATTTGACATTTTTAAACTGACATTGAAAACTATGAACTCAGGTTTTTTGGGGGATTTTAATTTTATCCATGTTCTTAATTAAAACAACAACAACAGAAGAGAACACACTTCTATTTGATTCTCTGTGAATTGTGTGAAAGTTTTTAGCTCTGTTCACAAATACTCTATTTGTCTTCTTTTTTGGCACATAACTAGATTGCATCTCCTTCCTCCCTACTGAAATTTATATTAGTTTGTAAATCTGAATATTGGCATATTATGAAACCTATTAATTACACTCCTAGGAAACATATTTTTATGTTCATAATTACTGTTCATAATAGTTAGTTAAATATCTGAATATTGAATAAATACATTTTTAAATAATCCCACAATGGAGTGTGATATACCAGTGGAAATGAATTTACAACTAAATTCAACAACCAAAATAAAACATAGTATTTTTAGATGAAAAAAATAAAAGCAATTCCAAGAAGTCTGCATCAAGGATGTAAAGTTCTGTAAAATTCAAAGCCAGGGAAAATATATATTGATAAAATTATTTTATTTTTAGGAAAAAATTAAAATACTTCTTAATTTTAAGAAGAGGTGGGCAGCAGATAGGAAAGTGTTTAAAATGTTTAATTATGGGTAATATTTTAGTTATTGAGATGGTAGTAAGTTTACTAGGATTCATTTTATTATTTACATAAATGCAAAAAAGCAGTATGGAGTAGGAAATGGCAACCCACTCCAGTATTCCTGCTGGAAAATTCCATGGATGGAAGAGCATGGCAGGTTAGAGTCTACAGGAGTTGCAAAGAATCGGACATGCCTGAGTGGACACACCTGAGCTGGTGTACATGCACAAGAAAGCAATAACATAAAAAGAATAAATGAAAGATGGTAAAATTGTTTGGAAATGAACGAATTCTACAGTTGAAATATAAATATGGGTTTCTTCTATTGGTTGTTTCTGCTTCATTTTTAGTTAACTTCATTTTTAATCAGACTGTCTCCATTATGGTAACATTAGGCAGGAGTTCCCAGTCTACATTTTCGGCAATTCTATTAGGAAAAAAAGATAGTGACTTTTCTCAATAGTGAATAAAAATTATTTTAATAAGATATTTTCCTTAATAAGTGTCTCTTTATTAGTTAGCAAAACAAATGGAAATGAATTAAAAAAAAAAAAAAGAGACTTCTACTCAGTGCTCAAGTACATTTCCATCCTCAGACCACTTGCTACTAACCTGTGGTTTCCAGGTGAAGGGAGGCTCTAGCCCACAGAATGCAACCATGGTGCCTTCCTTAGATTGCAATTAAACATAGTTTACAAGAGATAGAGAATAAGAACAAAGGGGAACCCTAGAATATTGGAGAAGGAAATGGCAACCTACTCCAGGGTTCTTGCCTGGAGAATCTCAGGGATGGGGGAGCCTGGTGGGCTGCCGTCTATGGGGTCGCACAGGGTCGGACACAACTGAAGTGACTTAGCAGCAGCAGAAGCAGCAGCAAAATACTGGGTGGAGCAGATTAACTTCTTGGTGATCCACTTTTTTTTTTTTTTTAACAAAGTAGTTTTTTTTTTTTTTTTTTTCCTCTCCTCTGTCACCCTCCCTGCTATCCATTTGAATTTTCCTCTTTTCCACGCACACACAACCCTGTCAGGTAGAAGGATCAACATGACACCTTGTGTTTCACTCTTTTTTTCCATCACCTTTTCTGTGTGATTTTCTTTCAGCTCATCTCTTTTAGCTCCCAGCTCAACAAACTCTCTATTACTGTTTTGAGAAATTTAACCGTTCTAAAATTGGCTAAACTTGTTTGAAAATTTAAAGTAAGTGCAGTAGTTAGTAGAAGGTAATGCTGTTTTATAAGTGCAGTTTTGTCTCTAGATTATTACAACTCAATTTTGTGTCAGATATCTTTGAGAATCTGACTTCTGGGAAAAGTCGACATATGGTCATACAAAGAGACAAACATATAGACATATAGTACCCATCGATGTTAGAAGGATAGGAAGAACATCAAGGCTGTCCTTGCATTCTTGAAGGGCCACGGATTCATGTATAAAGTGTAGAAAAATCACGATCATCTTAGGCATGCCAAAGTCCTAAAATCTTACATGGCCAAGTGGTGCTATTCTGAGTACAACATGTTCTACTCCAAGTTGTGGAGCTGATTAAATTATTTAAAATTTATCTCATTTTGTTTTTTCAAACATATAAATTGGGAGCACATTTACTTGTTCACCATACCATACATACTATACAGATGGCCACAGTAAATTAATAATGTGAATGTGTCTTTAATCAGAATAGTACTAAAACAATCAGATGATTATTACAAGAAGTAACTTATAAGGTTCAGCTTAAAAATACTTATTAAACACGTACATTGTACAAGGCATTGGGTTTGAATCTGGGCAGAGCAAAATCCTGAAGACTTCAAAAATTCTCCTTCTGTGAAAGAAGCTAAAGGAAGCATGCACAGTTTTGATTTTAAGCATAGTATGTGATAGCATAAGAAAAATCTATAAAAGAAGCTTTAAAGAACTGGAGAATTTCCTTCAAAGCAATCACTGATGGCTTTCATAAGAGATTGCTTTTTTAAAAATTAGTGCTTTTTTAAATTGAAGGATAATTGCTTTACAGAACTGCGCTGTTTCCTGTCAGACCTTGACCTGGACCACTGTAGGTGCTCTCAGCAGTGGGTCCTGAGTCTCAAGACAGAGTAACTAGAGATAAAATCACAGGTAAGGAGGAAGGAAACTGCTGAATGTACTGTGGATTGAATATTTGATAAAAAGCCATCATTATTGGCAAGTTAATGATTGATCATGTGTATTTATGGGCTTCCCTGGTGGCTCAGATGGTAAAGAATCTCCCTGAAAGGCAGGGGACCTGGGTTTGATTGTTAGGTTGGAAAGATCCTCCAGAGAAGGGTTTGGCAACTCGCTCCAGTATTCTTGACTGGAAACTTCCATGGACAGAGGCATCAGTCCATGGACTTGCACAGAGTCAGACATAACTGAGTGACTAACACACACACATGTACTTATAAGGTTAAAAAGCACATGTATTTATGATTCTTAATTTGTCTTGCAAGTGTATGTCCTAATGTATAAATAAGGTTGTTTTAGAAATGGACAATTTAAAGAGACTGATAACATACAAAACAAAAGCCATATACTCAAAAGAGTGGCCACAATCACAGACCATATTTTCAAGTACAACTACTTTATGATGGATCACTCATTCAAATGCATATGGAAAGGATGAGTTTATTGCACTGACTGAAATACCAAGACTTAGTTCCCTGACCATTTAAGATCTTTGCCAATGATTGCATGGTCTAAAGAGATTATTTTCTAAAAATCAGAAATATTACTTAACTTTGACACTTTCCCAGCAGGAGTTTTTGATTTGCAGGAAGATAATACATGATTCAACTACTTCGAAGGGGAGAAAATTTATTGAGGGGGAGAAAAATAGCAAATAAGGATCATTGTCTATTTGGTTTATCAGTTTGTGCTTTGGTGGCTCACAGCTTTCAAGATGGTGCACTGAAGATATGTGTGGGACTGAGGATGGATAAGAAAGCCTTCTTCAGCGATCAACGCAAAGAAATAGAGGAAAACAACAGAATGGGAAAGACTAGGGATTTCTCAAAAAAATCAGAGATACCAAAGGAATATTTCATGCAAAGATGGGCTCAATAAAGGACAGAAATGGTATGGACCTAACAGAAGCAGAAGATATTAAGAAGAGGGGGAAAGAATACACAGAAAAACTGTCCAAAAAGATCTTCAAGACCCAGATAATCACGATGGTATGATCACTGACCTAGAGCCAGACATCCTGGAATGTGAAGTCAAATGGGCCTT
>NW_011494927.1:150995-151376 GCF_000754665.1 Bison bison bison | reverse complement strand
CCAACATCCGCTGGATCATGGAAAAAGCAAGAGAGTTGCAGAAAAACATCTATTTCTGCTTTATTGACTATGCCAAAGCCTTTGACTGTGTGGATCACAATAAACTGTGGAAAATTCTGAAAGAGATGGGAATACCAGACCACCTGGTCTTCCTCTTGAGAAATTTGTATGCAGGTCAGGAAGCAACAGTTAGAACTGGACATGGACAACAGACTGGTTCCAAATAGGAAAAGGTGTTCATCAAGGCTGTATATTGTCACCTTATTTATCTAACTTCTATGCAGAGTACATCATGAGAAACGCTGGGCTGGAAGAAACACAAGCTGGAATCAAGATTGCCAGGAGAAATATCAGTAACCTCAGATATGCAGATGACACCAA
>NW_011494927.1:143223-150684 GCF_000754665.1 Bison bison bison | reverse complement strand
TTTCCTGTGGTCATGTATGGATGTGAGAGTTGGGCTGTGAAGAAGGCTGAGTGCTGAAGAATTGATGCTTTTGAACTGTGATGTTGGATAAGACTCTTGAGAGTTCCTTGGACTGCAAGGAGATCCAACCAGTCCATCCTGAAAGAGATCATCCATGGGTGTTCTTTGGAAGGAATGATGCTAAAGCTGAAACTCCAGTACTTTGGCCACCTCATGCGAAGAGTTGACTCATTGGAAAAGACTCTGATGCTGGGAGGGATTGGGGGCAAGAGGAGAAGGGAACGACAGAGGATGAGATGGCTGGATGGCAGCACTGACTCAATGGACGTGAGTCTGTGTGAACTCCGGGAGTTGGTGATGGACAGGGAGGCCTGGTGTGCTGTGATTCATGAGTTTACAAAGAGTTGGACACGACTGAGCGACTGATCTGATCTGAGGATGGGTACCGTGGTGTAAGTTTTCCAAATTATATTTAAATTTGTCACATTCAGTTTATATTTTTACTTGCAAATGGTGTTCTTTTCAACATCATATTGACAATAAAAACCTAGAGGAAAGATTTTGTTCTATGAAGTGAAGTCAGTGATAATATTTCTTTCCACACATGAAAAAACACTAACTCTTCATTGAAGGGAATAATGTTTCAAAGTTGAATAATGATTGATTGTGCAAAGACAGAAAACAATTTGAATATAGGCATTTACTGACTATCCACTGTTCCTTTTGACTAAAATTATATGTTCCTCTCTCTTCTGAATATTTGTTCTATTACAGTGATGTGGAGATTTTGGGTAATCAGATAAAACAAATTCTACTGGGGATTACAACCATGATGAGGCCTGAAAAGAACTATCTGGTGACATCTCTTCAAAGGACCTCAGTTCTAAAATGCTTAAGCAAATTATTTGAAGTTTAAACATATAAACTATTAAGTGAATACCCCTAGTAATTTATATATAAACTCTGGAACTTTGCATTTTTTGAAGGGTGTTTTCAGAAATGGGATAAAGGAAAACTAGAAATGGAAATATTTGCAATATTATTGACCACTGAAGAACATTCACTTCTATCCACTGAAGTTCACTTCTCTCCATTAGTGTATGTCAAGTAGTAAATATAAAATTGTTTCAAAGTAAGGACATTATATTTAAAGATTATAAGTGCTTTAAATTCCTCTTTTTAAGCTGTCACATATGAAATGGAATGCACAATGGAGTGGATCATATTATAGACTAATAAAAATAAACATTTATATAAGCAAATATAACAAATGATATATATATATATATATAAAATTGATATATGGAGACATTTTTAGGAGATGAGACTGAGCTGTTATTTTTACATTTATATTATGAACTTCCAAAGGCAGTAAAATATATACAAAATGCCAACTGATACACTATCCAAACATGCTCCCTTCCCCTGATTAAATGAATATGAAAAGTAATTAAGTTAATATAATGGAGCAGTATTTCTTAATATTCTTTAGGCAAAATTAATGAGAATCATGTAAATTACACAAATGGTTGTATTTGAAGAGTGCTATAGAAAAGTTTACTTTTTACAATCTTACAAGGGACTCATAATGACCCCATGAAGTTGTCATTACAAATTAAGTGTTGAGGTGCCTTAGAAACCACAACTAAAATGTCCATGGTGAAGAATATTTATCTCATTTAAAATATTCCAAAAAATCACACCTCACACCATGAATTAATTCTTTTCTATATTTTGCAGATAAAGCATTTAACACCCATCCCTTCTCTGCATTGATAAGATCATGCAGCTGAATAATAATGTGACTGAGTTTATTCTGCTTGGGTTGACACAAGATCCTGTTAGGAAGAAAATAGTGTTTACCACTTTCTTGATTTTCTATTTGGGGACCTTGTTGGGGAACTTTATGATTATTACTACCATCAAGACCAGCAGGGCACTTGGGAGTCCAATGTATTTCTTCCTTTTCCATTTATCTTTGTCTGATACCTGCTTCTCTACATGCATAGCCCCTAGGATGATTGCAGATGCCCTTTTGAAGAATGCCACTATCTCTTTCAATGAGTGCATAGTCCAAGTTTTTTCATTTCATTTCTTTGGCTGCCTGGAGATCTTCATCCTTGTCCTCATGGCTGTTGACCACTATGTGGCCATCTGTAAGCCCCTGCACTACACAACCATCATGAGTCATCAAGTCTGTGGTGTGTTGGTGGCTGTGGCCTGGGTGGGGTCCTGTGTGCATTCTTCAGCTCAGATTTTTCTGGCCCTGAGTTTACCTTTCTGTGGTCCCAATGTGATTGATCATTATCTATGTGACTTGCAGCCTTTGTTACAACTTGCCTGTACAGACACCTATGTGACCAACCTACTCTTGATGTCTAACAGCGGGGCCATCTGTACAGTGAGTTTTGTTATGCTGATGTTCTCCTATGCTATCATCTTACATTCTCTGAGAAACCACAGTGCTGAGGGGAAGAAAAAAGGCCCTCTCCACCTGCATCTCCCACATCATTGTGGTCATCTTGTTCTTTGGTCCTTGCATATTTATATACACTGGCCCTGCAACCACCTTCTCCATGGATAAGATGATAGCTGTGTTTTACACACCTGGAACACCTTTGATCAACCCTCTGATTTATACACTGAGGAATGCAGAAGTGAAAAATGCCATGAGGATGTTATGGAGCAAGAAGTTGGTCTCAGATGACAAAAAATGAATGGAAGTTTCAAAGTTTTCTTCATAGTTTGGATTGATCTAAAAGAAGCTCATAGACAATAATATCCTCTTATTGTGGAGTTAATATAATACTAACTCGTAGTGTGAAGATTACTTCCTTTAGTAAAATGGGCAATGTGCCCACACATGCTAGTTAGTATTGAGTCAAATATTTGTAGAACTGACAGCATGAGGTAAACACAGTCATGTAAGACCATGGTCTTAGTTATTCACTGCTGTCTCTGCCTCTCTTGTCTGTCTAATATCGCTGTGGTTTTGATCTACTGTTTTCCTCCCTTTCATTGACTTCTGGATTTCTCTGTTTAACATTACACTATATGATTTTATCTATAGCTTGACATATTTTTGTCTCAAAGAGTTTATTTCTTAGATACTGTGATCAAATGTCTGATCATGGACCTTCAACCTGGTTGTTCTTACTGACTTCAGCATAAATCAACAGGTTCAAATGATAATAGTATATACATATTATAAAAACAAAATATTTAATCTAAGAAACCTCTCTTCTTTTTCTTGGGTTATAGTTCAAATTTTTTTTTTTTTGTATATTTGCCTAATTGTTCTAGAAAAGTGACAGAACATTATGAGAAAATTCACCCTTTTGTAATATTTTTTCCTTAGGGGTTGACCTCATATTAACATTCTTTCTGTAAAAAAAAAAAAAAGAAAGAAAGAAAAACAACTTTTTGCTATTAAAATGATTCCTTCTATTTTGAGGGATCTATTAAGTTTTATCTTGAGCCATACCAATTATAATAGTATGTTTAAATATTACTTTATTATGATTATAGCATAGAAGCTGTAAATTAAAGAAGATATATTTACATGAGCTTTAAAGAAATGTGTACATGTAGTCAATGGTAGGGAATTTATAAATAAGAGTTAATTGAATAAAAACATTATAACCCAGAGGAGAGTATTTAGGCTTTGAAACATAGTTATACCACATATATGAATTGTTTTAGTGAGTTTTAAGACAATATAGAAAGTAGAGTAACTTAAGAAAGACAGATATTTGGATGAAAATTAAATGTATCCAGTGGAGATGGATATCATCTTTCACCACTCATTATCACTGAAATCTTTAATTGCATGGTCATTAAGAAATTTTCTGATTTGTCTGATTTCTTATTTGTATTTTTATCCATATAGAAAATTCAATAAGCGTATTTTTGTTTATTTGGAACTTCTATTCCTATTTATAAGCTAATAATTTTATTATGAGTACTAAATTTGCTTTTCTTTCATTGTACCCAGAATTTTATATTTTTTATCTTGAGAAAAGGACCAGTGTGGAAATGGAAACTTGTGAATTCTGCAATGAACTCTAGCACCTTTCTATACACATTTTTTTTTTTCCAGTTCAGTTCAGTCACTCAGGTGTGTCCGATTCTTTGCGACCCCATGAATCACAGCACGCCAGGCCTCCCTGTCCATCACCAACTCCCGAAGTTCACTCAGACTCACGCCATCAAGTCAGTGATGCCATCCAGCCATCTCATCCTCTGTCGTACACTTTTCCTCCTACCCCCAATCCCTCCCAACATCAGAGTCTTTTCCAATGAGTCAACTCTTTGCATAAGGTGGCCAGAGTACTGGAGTTTCAGCTTTAGCATCATTCCTTCCAAAGAAATCCCAGGGCTGATCTCCTTCAGAATGGACTGGTTGGATCTCTTTGCAGTCCAAGGGACTCTCAAGCGTCTTCTCCAACACCACAGTTCAAAAGCATCAATTCTTCAGCACTCAGCCTTCTTCACAGTCCAACTCTCACATCCATACATGACCACTGGAAAAACCATAGCCTTGACTAGATGGACCTTTGTTGGCAAAGCAATGTCTCTGCTTTTCAATATGCTATCTAGGTTGGTCATAAATTTCTTCCAAGGAGTAAGCGTCTTTTACTTTCATGGCTGCACTCACCATCTGCAATGATTTTGGAGCCCCCCAAAATAAAGTCTGGCACTGTTTCCACCGTTTCCCCATCTATTTCCCATGAAGTGATGGGACCAGATGCCATGATCTTCGTTTTCTGAATGTTGAGCTTTAAGCCAACCTTTTCACTCTCCACTTTCACTTTCATCAAGAGGCTTTTTAGTTCCTCTTCACCTTCTGCCATAAGGGTAGTGTCATCTGCATATCTGAGGTTATTGACATTTCTCCCGGCAATCTTGATTCCAGCTTGTGTTTCTTCCAGCCCAGCGTTTCTCATGATGTACTCTGCATAGAAGTTAAATAAACATGGTGACAATATACAGCCTTGACCTACTCCTTTTCCTATTTGGAACCAGTCTGTTGTTCCATGTCCAGTTCTAACTGTTGCTTCCTGACCTGCATATAGGCTTCTGAAGAGGCAGGTCAGGTGGCCTGGTATTCCATCTCTTTCAGAATTTTCCAGTTTATTGTGGTCCACACAGTCAAGGCTAATCCTTCCCAGTTTTTATTAATCACATCTGCTACAGTAAATAAGTCATCTGTGCTATGATATTCTATTCCCTTTGGATTTCTTGATATGTCATTATATGAAACAAAACTAATAAATATATATTTAAAAAATAGAAAATTCTGTTAAACGTGCTGCTGCTGCTGCTAAGTCACTTCAGTCATGTCTGACTCTGTGTGACCCCACAGACAGCAGCCCACCAAGCTCCCCCATCCCTGGGATTCTCCAGGCAAGAACACGGGAGTGGGTTGCCATTTCCTTCTCCAATGCATGAAAGTGAAAAGTGAAAGTGATGTCGATCAGTTGTGTCTGGCTCTTAGTGGCCCCATGGACTGCAGCCCACCAGGCTCCTCCGTCCATGGGATTTTCCAGGCAACAGTACTGGAGTGGGGTGCCATTGCTTTCTCCGAAGAATGTGCTGAGCTACCCTTAAAAATATATTCCCTTTCCTTATAAATTCCCATTAAAATAAGGAAAAAATCATAAAATTAGGTGTCAAAGCACATGACAGAAAGAACCAGACAGGAAATACCAGTTGGTAAAAGATTTTCACGTGTGTTTTGAAACATAAATATGAGTGGTAAGTAACTAAGTAACTTGGCAAAGTAGAAGTTACAACCATCTGAGAAAAGAGGTAAGTAAGACCATCAAGTTCCACAAAAAGTAGGCATGAAACATACATTGAATTACATAAAGATTATTTCCCCCGGTTACTTTCTGCTAGTCAGGTGACACTTCTCTATTCCATCCCACCAAAGATTGGAGGTCTATTATTTTTTAAAAATGAACAAAAGTGTTCCTGATATCACTGTGGAGGGCAGTGATAAAATGCACAACATAATGTACAGAGAGATTAAGTGAAAATGTACATAGGGAAATGTGAGATCCTTCCTTCTCAGGGCTCCCAGGATGTCAGCAGTCAGTATACATCATAAGCTCACCATTTCTGGGAGTAGGCACAAAGCCCAAGTAAAAGAATGGAACTGTTTGTTTGTTTTGTTTGGGGTTTTTTGGTGAGGGAATAAAATATAAGATCTGTATTATATACTCTAATTACCTTAAAATAATTATACCTTCAAATATGTACTCATTGCCTATAACATGTGTAGATTCCAAATGAGGTTTTTGTTGTTGTTGTTAACTTCCTCTGCCTTAAACATAAATAGTTTCTGCTTTCAGGTAAGATGGCAAGACTGGTGAATGGGAAGATAGAGTGATAGAGACCTGCCTTCAGATGAAAAGAAGAGGGGATGGTCACACATTGGGCCTAGCAACTTCTCTATCTTCCTCGATAATTTAGCTCTGATCCTACATCTATAACACTCATGCTCTGTAGCTGACTAGACCATTTTCTTACAACTTTCTAAGGTTAGTGGTCATCTATTAATATCTAGTTATTGACCTAAAACTATATAAAGGTCCTCATCTTTTTTTTCTGCCAAGGAAACAAACATTATATTTTTGCCTATCATTTATGCTATTCAAAACAGATTTTCCAGTGAATGTTCATTTCCCATGTGCTGTTTAACATGAAAGAATGCTAAGCAGAATTTAGTTGTTTTACTTCTTGCATATTAAAATTGCATTTATCACTTTAGAGAAAATGAATCAGGCACTGGGGTTCAATCAGGCTCACTTATTTATAGAAAATAAAGAATGTATTGCCGGGGTCCAGCCCCGGCTGATCCAGGGTATTCCAAGGAGAGACGGCATCGGCGAGGATCAGGAAACAACTGCTTAATTAAACGTTAATTAAAGATATAAAAAGTAATAGAATGAGGATAGCTCAGTGAGGAAATTCAGTGGAGAAAAGAGGCTGAGTAGCTTGGTTTATGCGGGAGACCAATAAAACTTCAAGACAAGAAGTTTGCACCACTTACGTAGGCCGCAGGCGTCCTTCCGTTCTCCCAAAGGAGAGGAGACACTGAGGCCTCCCTGGTCGGATCTTAGAAGCCCAGGCATAATTAGCAAGCATGGCGGGTTCCGCTCTCCAGATGGAGACTCAGCCAGAATTTGAGAGAAAGAGCGACATGGGGAGACCAAGTTTCGGTGAACAAGGCCCGCACTTTATTTTCCAAAGTAGTTTTTATACCTAAAGTTGTGCATAGAGGATAATGGGGGAACGGGTGGAGTCATGCAGGGACAGCAGTTCCTGGTCCTAATCGAAGCCAGGCTTTCAAACTTATCATATGCAAAAGTTCAGGTGAATTACATCATCTTCTGGCCAGGAGGCCTGTTAACATTTTAAGAAACTTATCTTTCTCTAAAGGTGATTATTCCAAAG
>NW_011494927.1:132147-143028 GCF_000754665.1 Bison bison bison | reverse complement strand
CCAATACAATTTCTAATCAATCTTTTAACTGCTCAAAGGACTCTGTATTAGACAGTTTAGAACATCTCCTGCCTCTCACAGTTGGGAGGCTCTGAACAATCACATGTGGCCGGAAAAACCTATTCAGGCAGGCTAGAGGACTTCCAAAGGAGTTTGTAGGTTGAAACACTGTCACACCCAGGAATTATTAACTGGAGCTGTAAGCTAACTCTTTTTTCAGAGAGAGGTAGTGGAGGACAGCCCCCCGTAAAGTCAGAGGTGTAGGTGAAAGCACAAAGCAGAAAGTAGGCGGACTCTGGTTTTGGGGGTAGATGCTTGAGAATTTCCAGGGGCACTCCTGAGGCTCGATCCCGCATTTGCGTATGCCAAGCCTCCTTCCTCATGACCTTTGTCATGGGTGGAGCTTCTCACGCTGGCTCCCGGCAGTGGTAGAATTCTAGTTGAGCTATTCCAGATCCTGAAAGATGATGCTGTGGAAAGTGCTGCATTCAATATGCAATATGCACTCAATATGCAATATGCCGGCTCCCGGCAATGTATCTTTTTGTTGTTTTTATAAAATCAAGTTAATAATAAGGATCCTTGTGCCTTAGGATAAACTAGAAAGTTATTAACAGTTCAGGGTTCTGGGAGTCCAGACTCCTGCCATTCTCTGAGCTTGTCTGTGATTTTTTTTTTTTAATCTATTAATTTACATTTTTAAAAATTCTCTATTGCCTTCATGTTGTCTGTTTACTCAAAATGTCTGCTTTTCCATGACTCAGGGTTGTCAAGGTAGCGATTCTTTCTCCATGTATCTTACAATATTCTCCCCTTTTTCTCGGGTGTATGGGGCTTCCCTGGTGACTCATGGTAAAGCGTCTGTCTGCAATGCAGGACACCCAGGTTCGATCCCTGGGTTCAGAAGATCCCCTGGAGAAGGAAATGGCAGCCCACTCTAGTATCCTTGCCTGGAAGATCCCATGGACAGAGGAGCCTGGTAGGCTACCGTCCATGGGGTCGCAAAGAGTGGGACACGACTAAGTGACTTCACTTCACTCGAGTGTATCCAATTCCCTATTCAGAATTCCAGACAGGAAATCTGAGTAAACTCGCATTTGAATAGACTAAACTCAAGTCATTGGTCAAACCATGTAGTAACTCCCCAAGAAGGTGTTATCTCTGGTACAAGCTGCTATGATATAGAAGAGTTGGTGCGGAGGATAATGGGGTAAAAAAAAATATATATCTAAGGCAATTTATCAAGTTTATTTAGTATGGACCATTACCCATCATGCTGGGAAAAATGAGGAAAACATTATAGTAACTAATCAAAAATTTACCTGGACATTTTAAGGAAATGTGACTTTTTTTTTTCTAGCTTTATTGAGAGACCATTGACATATGACATATGTAAGTTTTGTGATGATTCAATAACAAGTATATATTGGAAAACGAGGTCACAATAAATTTACTTAATGCATTCACTCCAAATACTATTATGGGTGTGCATATGTGTGTGCTCATATGTGGTGATAATATATAAGATCTACTCTTCTGATAACATTCTAACATATAATCAGTTCAGTTTAGTCACTTCGTCATGTCCAAGTCTTTGTGACTGCATTGACTGCAGCACACCAGGCTTCTCTGTCTATCACCAAATTCATGTCCATCTAGTCAGTGATGCCATCCAACATATAATACATTATTGTTGATTACAGTCACCATTCTACACATTAGATCACCCAAACACTTATTTTTAGGTGAGAATTTCTTTTCTTTAATTAATATTGCCCTATTTCTCCTACTTCCTGGCCCCTGGAAACCACCATTCTAGTATTTCTATAAGTTTAGCTGTTACAGATTCTGCATGTGAGAACACACAGTTTGTCTTTTTCTGTCTTACTTATTTTACTTAGCATAATGCCCTCAGGTTCCAGCCACATTGTTGCAGAAGGTAGGGTGTCTTTCTTTTATATTGTTTAAGAGTATTCCATTGCATATGCACACCACATTTTATTTTTCTATGAACCTTTTGATGTACACTTAGATTGTATCCATATTTGGTTATTGTGGATAACACTGCATTAAACATGGGGTAAAATATCTTTTTAAGACTTTTTTTTCCCCTTGCATATATATACAGATGTAGAATTGCTAAATCACATGGTAGTTGTCTTTTTAATTCTTTGAGGAAACTTCATACTTTTTCCATAGTGGCTATATTGATTTACACCACCAACAGTGCACAAGTGTTCCCTTTTCTCCACATCCTCAAACAAATCCTTGTTTTTTTATAACCCCTCCTCTAGGAAGACTTGCAGAGTTTTAGGACTTTTAAATTTGAGTAAGTGTGATGGATTAATGGAGAATGACTAGTCTGCACAAAGAGGGAGCCCCAGCACTTCAGGTTTCTTCTGCACCATTCTTTAATCCTAGGGTCTCAGAATCTCCTTACAAGCTCACACATCAAGTGATCTTCTCTATCCCATTGTTGCAATCATGTTCCTTATTCCTCTTCCGTAACGCTCTCTGTCTCCTTTTCCTGTAGATCCAGTCTCATTTAGGTTGGAGGAAGGGAAATATGGCATCCAGTAATCACCAGTGTCAGGGAATCGGAATCATACTCTGGTGTGTAGGTTAGTTTCTTTATTCATTTTTTATTTTGCATGAGCTGGAAGAAGGTGTGAAAACATTCAAGTCAACAGTGACAAAAAAGAGAGGAAAGGAAATACATATAAAAAAACAAATTTTCTATGTAACCTTCCCACCTCAGTTTATAAACAGAACCATTTTGGCAATCAAGAGTTCTAGTAGTCTCTGATTCACTCTTTCTATTCCATCAAATCTATCATTAATTTGCCATTCTGACAATGCCTTATCAAATAATGTTTTAACTTATTGACAAATATGACTGATTTCCTTATATTGTTAAATCATTAACTCAATGTTTTGTATTTATATTTTATTACCATCTAACTGTGTCTTTTACAAATATATGTTGCTTATTTAATGTCCATGCTGACCTTATCATATTTTTGTTGTTGTTCAGTCACTAACTCCTGTCCAACTTTTTGTGACCCCATGGACTGCAGCATGCCAGGCTTCCCTGCCTTTCACTATCTCCCCGAGTTTGCCCATACTCATGTTCAGTGAGTCAGTGATGCCATCCAACCATCTCATCCACTGTCACCCACTTTCTGTCCTGCCCTCAATCTTTCCCAGCATCAGGGTCTCTTCCAATGAGTTGGCTTTTCGCATTAGTTGCAAAGTATTTAAGCTTCAGCATCAGTCCTTCCAATGAATATTCAGGGTTTATTTCCTTTAGGATGGACTGGTTTGATCTCCTTGCAGTCCAACCAGCACAACACACTGATACAATTGGGTTATGTGTGTGTGTGTGCGTGTGTGTGTGTAGATTATATAGGAATTTCTTTTTATTTTTTTTCTAAAAGACTTCAACAGTTTTAAAGAAAACTGCAATGAGAATTCTATCACCTTTAACTTAGTATTCTTTGCTGCATTTCAGGTATATTGATAACAAATCTAGGTGCTAAATTTAAACTAATCTAAATTTAGCTAATAAATTAAGCTCAATTTCTAGATAATGAATCTAGTAACAGAGTAATTATTTTGATTATTTTATGTGTCTATTACTGTGTAACAGATTACCACAAAGTAATATCCTAAAATAGCACTCATTTACTATCTCACAGTGTTTCTTGTCAGGAGTTTGAATAAGTTTCTGTCATCAGTTCTGTTCGGTTGCTCAGTAGTGTCCGACTCTCTGCGACTCTGTGAATAGCAGCACACCAGGCCTCCCTGTCCATCACCAACTCCCGGAGTTCACTCAAACTCCTGTCCATCGAGTTGGTGATATCATCCAGCCATCTCATCCACCGTCGTCCCCTTCTCCTCCTGCCCCTAAACCCTCCCAACATCAGAGTCTTTTCCAATGAGTCAACTCTTCGCATGAGGTGGCCAAAGTTTCTGTCATCAGTGAGATCAAAATCAAAGATCTACTGGGCTGGGCTTTAATCTGCAGGTTCCATGGAAGAATTGCTTTCTGGCTCATTCATATTGTTGTCAAAATTCAGTTTCTGTATTTATAGGACTGAGGCCCTGATTTCCTCTCTGGCTTTCAGCTAGAGGTCATTCTCAGCAGGTTGAAGTCCCTGAATGTAACCCTCTGTCTTCAAATGTAGCAATCGTGCATGTAATTCTTCCTGATTGCACTTTAAATTTCTATAAATCCTCTTCTATTATCAGCCAGGGAAAATTCTCTGTTTTTAAAGAACTTATGGGTTTAAATTAGAGTTCAAATATGACTCAAAGTTAACTGATTAGTAACCATAATTAAATTTTTTTAAAATCCGTTATGACATGTAATTTAACACAGATGTGATATATTACCATACTTAAAGTCCCAAGGGTTCGGGCAGGAAATCTTGAGGGGCATTTTGGCATTATGCTTACTGCAGAAATATAGGAGTCATTTTTTTAAAATCATAGCTTTAGCAAGAGAATCAGAGAATGTATCATTCCATATTTCAAAAGGATAGCTCTATTATTTCTATTAAGTATGTCATCTTTCTATTCCCTATCAAAATTTTATCCATGAGAAAAGATAACATTCCCTTCGACATGGGAAGGAGCCTTGGAAGATATATGTGACATTTTAATATCAATTTAAATGAGCATTTAGGTGGCGCTTCCCTCGGTGCCTTAGGTAGAGCTTCCCTTGGTGGCTTAGACGGTAAAGAATTCGCCTTCAATGAAGGGGACCTGAATTCAATCCCTGGGTCAGGAAGATCCCCTGGAGAAGGTAATGATTACCCACTCTAGGATTCTTGCCTGGAGAATTCTGTGGACAGAGGAACCTGGTGGGCTACAGCCCATGAGAGTTGGACATGACTGAGCAACTGAGACTTTCACTTCACTTTCACTCTTATACTTCAGTGGTAAAGAACCTGTCTGCCAATGAGACTTAAAAGATGCAGGTTCAATCCCTGGATTGGGAGCATCCCCTGGGGGAGGACATGGCAACCCACCCCAGTATTTTTACCTGGAGACTCCCATGCACAGAGGAGCCTGGCAAGCTATAGTCCATAGGGTTGCAAAGAGTCAGACTCAATAGCAATAATACTATCACTAATAATAGAGAATACATATTAATTATGTATAATGAAATATATATTCTCACTGTATTTGTAATAAAGAATCTGAATCCAAATTAATTAAAAATCTTTCCCAAAGTCACATAGCTGCTTAAAAGTACATTTGGTATTCATACAGACTTTCTAGCTTTAAGCATCTTAGGTGGTATACACCTAAGATAAGTTATCCTGGACATTTGGTCTCTTACATAAAATTGCTACTTCTTCTCTTGAGTACTTAGATGCATATCTAATTAGTTTTGACACTGTTGCTCTGTCCCCTCATTGGCCATCTTCCTGTTATTATCACATTCACACACACCATGCACATACACACATGAAAATAATCATTCCTCCTTGCCATGTTTTTGACATTAAAAGCACAAAAATTAAATTGTAGGCAGTGGAATACAATTATAAGTTTAGTTCAAGTAAAATGCAAAAGTAACTTATCTGAATTGTATGTTACTTTGATATCATTAAATAATCAAAACTATGGTGGTGGTGGTTTAGTTGTTAATTTGTGTCTGACTCTTGCAACACCATGGACTATAGCTTGCTAGTTCTTCTGTCCATAGAATTTCCCAGGCAAGAATACTGGAGTGGGTTGCCATTTCTTTCTCCAGGGGATCTTCCCAACAGAGTGACTAAAGCCACATCTCCTGCTATGTGGGCAGATTCTTTACTGACTGAGCCACCAGTGAAGCCCAATCAGAATTATAAAGATTGTCTTATTCATTTAATTTATCCCTGCTATTGAAATTCTATTAGAACAGACTGTATAACTTGAATACCAGTGCATAGCTGGAGTCTTAACTATACAGTTAAAATTTTAAACATGGTTTTGAAATATTCAGCTCATTATTTTATTATTTTACTCTAAATTAAATATCCAGAAATGTTGATTAAATACTTACTATGTGTCAAGTGTGGCAGTACTTTTTACAATTGTTGTAGCATTAGAGAAGTATTTTGGCCAGAGTCAGATTCTAATATGCTAGTTACTAGTTGCCTATTATCAAATAACCTCTTTCGTGCCTCTGTGGAAACAGTACTAGGACTCTTACTGCAGTTAGCTCTTTGTCATGATGGTTTTTGATTACCCCTATCATGCTTGCCATCATTAAAATTTGAATTATTAAATACTAAATGAGAAACAGTTGACCCTGATGTCACTGAGTTCATAATCTATTGTAAAGAAAAGAGACTACCAATATTTAGCACACACATACAAAGCCCAAATCAAAACAAACAAGCAAAACCTCAGACTGTCTATGAAAGGTAAATCAAATGATCTGGTGAAATTACATACTGGGATTGGGATGTGTTGGTTTGGGGTATGGATTTATTGCTGAAAAAATAATGTAATCAGGATAAACTTTGTGGAAATGTAGATGTTTAACTTTGGTTTAATTACATTTAAAAATTTGAATATAGTTCTTTAACATCCTATTGAAAAACCCAAATGAACTTTTTGGCCAACACAGAATTATAATGAATACCTTAGGTTTTATTCCCTGTGTAAGAAAGTAAAAAACGAATTTTAAAACTTTTTGGTCACTGATTATAAAACCTACATTTGATATTTGAAGCAATCTAAAAGAACATATTTTATAAAGCACACTTGAAAAGCTAGAGTGGAAGCAGATTAAAATCACCAGGGTTTATTTTTATCTACCTTGTCAAAGAATTACTATAGGGACTGCCATTGGGATTGCACCTGGGTTCCTCCGGTGCCTTTAAATAGCCCTCCTGACTTCTTCACTGCAGATTTACCAGGAGCTCCCAAAGCCCGTGCATGTAGGGAGCTGGACTTGCTGATCGAAAGGAAAAAGACAAGAAAGAAAGGTCTATATGTGTTTGATGTATTTTCCTGCAATTTTGTGACATAATTCTCATTCTTATTTTGAGTATACCTAAAATAGATGTTAAAATATTTATTTTAAATATAATTTGTACAAAGCATGAGATTTTTCATTGCTTTTATCCCTTAAGAGATTTATTATTATTTAGATTTAGGAGACAAGTGTGCATGTGTGTGTGTGTGTGTTTATAGGTTGTCTTGAGTTTAAGAAGTCAAGGATATTCCTTCATGTTGATTGGAATTGGTGATACTAAATATGTGAGTTCTCTTTTGCTTCCTTTTTATATCTTTTCTTTCTTCCTTATTTCTTTATACTTGCATGCATAACTTTATGTAGTCATCTCTTTAAATTGCTATAGCATCACCTATCCTTATCTACTTTTTAGTTCAAGGAAATTATTTTTCCAGAAATGTGTATTTTTTAAAATATATCTGCTTGGTAACTATGTCTTTTATAGCTTTAACAGCCGTTTAAGCTTGTAAGTTGTATTATGTGACAATCTGTGATTTTAATAGGTCACATAAGAACTTGAATTCTGTTTTAACAGAAATGGACAATGGAAATGCTATCTCGAAATTCTGATGTCAAACTTGGGACAGTTAGATGCTAGGACGGGAGGCTAAGAAAATTCTGGAATGTTTTACAATATACTTTTGATAGAAAAACAATGAGAAAAAAAGTTGAAAGAATGTTAAATCATTAAACAAGACAAGAAATAAGCAAAATAAAGATGATAAAAATGATGAAAATTAATTTATAAATGATTTAGTAATTCACTTGATTTTTGAAAGGAATAATTTTTGCACCTGAAAAAAAACAGCTTGAGAACTACAGTTCTTCATTTTCTTAAGAGGAAAGAGATACTCATCAAGTGTGAGGATTTTTTATCTAAGTCATGTGATCAGGGAGTGGCAGATCAGGAGCAGAGCCTGAATCCTCTGCCTTCCTGTATCATACTTCTGGTATTTAGAATGAATAGTGACAGCATAGGAAGAAATCTCAGTGACCACAGCCAGAGAAATTCACATTATGTAACCAATAGCTATTTCTTAAAAAAATGTAGATTAGGCATATATAAATATTTATATATTTTAATTTTTGCATATATTTTCAAATTGAAAAAACAACTGCTGAAAACTAGAAAACAACAAGTAAAATATGTGGATGAAATAGTTATTCTCTTGAAGGGTTCATTTCAATTATTTCTAATTGTAAAGGAGATCATCTCTTATAAGGTACTGGAGGTATCCTTAAATAAAGTTTTAAACTTTATTTCTGTTCTTCCACTAGTAAAGTGGGTAATCTGATTACTTACTTTATATCCTGGTAGTTAATTTGGAATTTTCAGTAGTGATTAGTTTTCAAAACACTTTATGACTTTTATAGAAATCTGTACTCAGTGGCATGTTAAACTCATTGAAAAAAAAGTATTCCTTCAGCTTCCCTTGTCTTATAAATGGTGAAACATTTGTAGAATATTAGTACTTTTTGAATTAATAATGAAAGAGTTACTATTTAGCTAATTATTGCAATGCATTAGATGCCCATGCTGCTGCTAAGTCACTTCAGTCGTGTCCGACTCTGTGCGACCCCATAGACGGCAGCCCACCAGGCTCCCCCGTCCCTGGGATTCTCCAGGCAAGAACACTGGAGTGGGTTGCCATTTCCTTCTCCAATGCATGAAAGTGAAAAGTGAAAGTGAAATCGCTCAGTCGTGTCCGACTCTTAGCGACCCCATGGACTGCATGCAGCCTACCAGGCTCCTCCATTGATGGGATTTTCCAGGCAAGAGTACTGGAGTGGGGTGCCATCGCCTTCTCCGTCTGTACCTAAGTGCTTTATATGGATCTTTTAAATGGATTCTCACAAGAATCCTATGTAATAGGTACTATTATCATCACTGTTTTCAGATGGAAAAAATGCAAGGCTCAGAGAATATGTAACTCACCTAAGATTATTTAACAGTTAAGTAGCAGGCCACATCAGTTCATTTCAGTCGCTTAGTCGTGTCCGACTCTTTGCGACCCCATGAATCGCAGCACACCAGGCCTGTCCATCACCAACTCCCGGAGTTCATTCAAACTCATGTCCATCTAATCGGTGATGCCATCCAGCCATAGCAGGCCACATACTGAAATCCATTTAGTTTAACTCAAGCACTCTCCTTAACCATTGATAAGCTGTCTTTTGGGGGATATTATTGCCAATTTTAGTTTAGGAATTGAAGATTACTCAGTTCTCTTTTCTAAGAAACACTTTCTTTGAGACTGAAGAAACCAAGATGATCCTGAATAACAGGGGTTTAGTTTTTTTTTTTTTCTTTTCTTTTTTTTCATTTTTATTCCTCTTTTGAAGATTGTGGTAAGGCAGAATGAGCCTTGCTTTCTTAACCATCTCTGTCAGGATGTTCTCCATGTAGATTTTTTAAATGAATATGTAACAGAGCTGGTGTTTTCAGTTAATTAGAAGGAGTTTATATGATGACCTTTCTAGTGAGTCCTTTGCATATCAAATACCAATGGCACCCCACTCCAGTACTCTTGCCTGGAAAGTCCCATGGATGAAGAAGCCTGGGGGGCTGCAGTCCATGGGGTCACGAAGAGTCAGACACGACTCAGCGACTTCCCTTTCACTTTTCACTTTCATGCATTGGAGAAGGAAATGGCAACCCACTCCAGTGTTCTTGCCTGGAGAATCCCAGGGACGGGGGAGCCTGGTGGGCTGCCGTCTATGGGTTCGCACAGAGTTGGACAAGACTGAAGTGACTTAGCAGCAGCAGCAGCAGCAGGTGTATATATAGATGTGTTTCCCATTTTGGTATCTCAGATACCTCTTTGTGGAGAAGAGTCGGGGGCGGGGGGTGAAATGCATCAGTTTGTTATGTTTGCATATTTAATTACAGCTGATGGCATCAATGTCTACATTGGTTGCATTTGTTAAGAAAATGATGTAACCGATGAGAAATAAGTTATATGTGTTTAGTGAATTCTTGTAAAGAATTGGGTTTATATTTTACTTTAATCTTATTCATTATGTTTTGTATACTTCTTAAGTCATATTACAAAATAGGAGACTTTAAATGAATTTTAATTATGGAAGAAATACTGATATTACAGCTTCTTTAATAAAGAAATCAAAATCCTGTTTACCACCGAAATCCCCTCTGGCCATCTCTCTCTTTGTTGCTGACAAGTAAATCTTTCCTCCACACTTTTCCATGTTAATTTATAAGTACAGAGGTTCTGATAACAACTGCACAATATTCAGTGGATGTGATTTTTGTTTTTTTAACATACAGGTATTATACTTTGATTATCCCTGTGTACTTTTTTATGTTTTTATTCAAAATATATCTTAGTGATTTATATCACGGTAGATGTGCCACATGGATTCAACATCAAAATTTCTTCCTAATTTTCCTAATAAAAACATAAGACATCTTATTTCTATTCTGTTTTCAAATATTTAGGTCATTTCTTTTTTTTTTTTGAATGGAGACAAGTCTGCGATGAATGTCTTTGTGTAGTTTCAGGGAAAGTTGCTCTGGGTTTCACATAAAAATTTTATATGCACAAACTTTTTATTTTTATGAAGTTGATGAGTGGAGATAGCATCTCATTGTTTATTCTGCATTACTCTGATTTTAAGGAGATTGCGTATTTTCATACACATCTGATTGGCTACTAGTAGCTTCCTTTCTATGCATTGTCCAGTGAAATGCATTGTTCTTTTAGAAAACTGGGCTATATATCTTTTTTTGTGTGTGTGTGTAATAAAGTTTTATTAAAGTATAAAGGAGATAGAGAAAGCTTCTGACATAGGCATCAGAAGGGGGCAGAAAGAGTACCCGCTTGCTAGTGTTAATAATGAGGTTATAT
>NW_011494927.1:131330-132047 GCF_000754665.1 Bison bison bison | reverse complement strand
GGCTGCAGTCCATGGGGTCACGAAGAGGTCAGACACGACTCAGCGACTTCCCTTTCACTTTTCACTTTCATGCATTGGAGAAGGAAATGGCAACCCACTCCAGTGTTCTTGCCTGGAGAATCCCAGGGACAGGGAAGCCTGGTGGGCTGCCGTCTATGGGGTCGCAGAGTCGGACACGACTGAAGCGACTTAGCACCAGCAGCAGCAGCAGAACCACCTAATTATTTAGCATCCTCTGTTGCAAATTCACTATTTCCTGCTATTAAAGCTGTAATAAGAGTCAGTGTTGGTTCAGCAAAACAAGGAGGAATGAAAAAAGAGCAAATTTAAAATTTGATCCTTCAATAATAACAGCTATTAGATGTAACAAATGATCTTGGAATTTAATTAAATCCTATCAGAACTACAAATGTATAACTAGACTTTTTAATATTGCTACAAAACCCATGCCATGTAAAAGAAGAAGCAGATATTAGTATCAATGCAGATGTATATACTGGAGAAGGCAATGGCAACACACTCCAGTGCTCTTGCCTTGAAAATCCCATGGACCGAGGAGCCTGGTGGGCCGAAGTCCATGGGGTCGCTAAGAGTCGGACACGACTGAGCGATTTCACTTTCACTTTTCACTTTCATGCATTGGAGAAGGAAATGGCAACCCACTCCAGTGTTCTTGCCTGGAGAATCCCAGGGACAGGGAAGCCTGGTGGGCTGCCG
>NW_011494927.1:129556-131230 GCF_000754665.1 Bison bison bison | reverse complement strand
CTCTGCCTTCCTGTATCATACTTCTGGTATTTAGAATGAATAGTGATAGCATAGGAAGACATTTCAGTGACCACAGCCAGAAAAATTCCCATTATGTAACCAATAGCTATTTCTTTAAAAAATGTAGATTAGGTGTGTGTATGTATATATATACATTTTTAATTTTTTTAAATTTTTTAAAAAAAATTAAAAAAAATTTTTTTAATATTTTTAAAATTTTACATATATTTTCAAATTGAAAAAACAACTGCTGAAAACTAGAAAACAACAAGTAAAATATGTGGATGAAATAGTTATTCTCTTGAAGGGTTCATTTCAATTATTTTTAATTGTAAAAGAGATTATCTTTTATGAGGTACCAGAGGTCTCCATAAATAAAGTTTTAAACTTTATTTCTGTTCTTCCACTTGTAAAGCGGGCAATCCAATTACCTACTTTATAACCTGGTAGTTAATTTGGAATTTTCAGTAGTGATTAGTTTTCAAAACACTTTATGACTTTTATAGAAATCTGTACTCAGTGGTATGTTAAACTCATTGAAGAAAAAGTATTCCTTGAGCTCCCCTTGTCTTATAAATGGTGAAGCATCTATAGAATATTAGTCCTTTTTGAATGAATAATGAAAGAGTTACTATTTAGCTAGTTATTGCAATGCACTAGATGTCCATATCTGTACCTAAATGCTTTATATGGATCTTTTAACTGGATTCTCACAAGAATCTTATGTAATAGGTACTATTATCATCACTGTTTTCACATGAAAAAAATGCAAGGCTCAGAGAATATGTAACTCACCTAAGATTATTTAACAGTTAAGTAGCGGGCCACCTACTGGAACCCATTTAGTTGAACTCAAGCACTCTCCTTAACTATTGATAAGCTGTCTTTTGGGGGATATTATTGCCAATTTTATTTTAAGAACTGAAGATTACTCAGTTCTCTTTTCTTTCTTTTTTTTTAGTATGGAGTATTTATTAATTTTGCTTTTTAATATACTTAATTTATTATTTTTTTATTTTTTTATTATTATTATTTTTTTACTTTAAAATATTGTATTGGTTTTGCCATACATCAACATGCATCCGCCACGGGTTCTCTTTTCTAAGAAACACTTTCTTTGAGACTGAGAAACCAAGATGATCCTGAACATGAGGGGGCTAGTTTTTTTTTTTTTTTTTCTTTTTTATTCCTTTTTTGAACATTGTGGTAAGGGAAAATAAGCCTTGGTTTCTTAATCATCTCTGTCAGGATGTTCTCCATGTAGATTTTTTAAATGAATATATAACAGAGCTGGTGTTTTCAGTTAATTAGAAGGAGTTTATATAATGACCTTTCTAGTGAGTCCCTTGAATATCAAATACCTTTCATGTAGCACACCCTAATTATTTAGCATCCTCTGCTGCAAATTCACTATTTCCTGCTATAAAAGCTGTAATAAGAGTCAGTGTTGGTTCAGCAAAACAAGGAGGAGTGAAAAAAGAGCAAATTTAAAATTTGATCCTTCAATAATAACAGCTATTAGATTTAACAAATGATCTTGGAATTTAATTAAATCCTATCAGAACTACAAATGTATAACTAGACTTTTTAACGTTGCTACAAAATCCATGCCATGTAAAAGGAGAAGCTGCTGCTGCTGCTGCTAAGTCACTTCAGTCGTGTCCGACTCTATGT
>NW_011494927.1:120198-127785 GCF_000754665.1 Bison bison bison | reverse complement strand
TTACAATGTTGTGTTAGTTTCTGCTGGACAATGAAGTGAATCAGCCATAGGTATACATATATTTCCTCTCTCTTGAGTCTCCCTTCCACCTACCCATCCCACGCATTTAGGTCATCACAGAGCATCAAGCTGAGTTTCCAGTCTTTTATAGTGTGTTCCCACTAGCTAGCTAGCTATTTTACACATGGTGGTGCATATATGTCAATCCTAATCCCCCAATTTGTTTCACCTTCATTTTCCTCCACTGTGTCCACATGTCCATTCTCTATGTCTATGTCTCTATTTCTGCCTTGGAAATATGTTCATCTGTACCATTTTTCTAGATTTCTCATATATAATTATTAATATGCAATATTTCCTTTTCTCTTTTCTGACACTTCATTCTGTTTGACAGACCCTAGGTCTATCCACATCTCTACAAATGACCCTATTTTGTCATTTTTATGGCTGAGTAATATTCCATTGTGTATTTGTACCACATCTTCTTTATCCACTCACCTGTCATTGGGCATTTAGGCTGTTTCCATGCCCTGGCTATTGTAAATAATGCTGCAATAAATACTGGGGTACATGTGTCTTTTTGAATTCTGGTTCTCTCAGGGTATATGCCCAGGAGTGGGCTTGTTTGTTCATATTGTAGTTCTATGGTTAGTTTCTTTAAGGAATATTCATACTGTTCTCTACAGTGACTGTATCAACTTACATTCCCTCTAACCATGAAACAAGGTATTCTTTTCTCCACACTCCCCCCAGCATTTATTGTTTGTACATTTTTTTGATAATGGCCATTCTGACTGTTGTGAGGTGAAACCTCATTGTAGTTTTGATTTTTGTTTCTCTGATAATTAGTGATATTGAACATCTTTTCATGTGTCTCTTGACCTTCTGTATGTTTTATTTAGAGAGATGTCTCTTTAGGTTTTCTGCCCATTTTTTGATGGTTATTTGCATTTTGATATTGAACTCCATGAGCTGTTGGTGTATTTTGGAGATTAATCCTTTGTCTGTTGCTCCATTTACAAATGTTTTCTCCCGTTCTGAATGTTATCTTCTCAACTTGCTTATGGTTTCCTTTGCTGTACAAATGCTTTTGAGTTTAATTAGGACCTATTTGCCTTTTTTTTTTTTTCACTCAGCTAGGAAGTGGGTCAAAAATCTTGCTTACATCAGAGTATTTCTCCTATGTGTTCTTCTAACAATTGTATAGTGTCCAGTTTTACAAATAGGTGTTTAGTCCATTTTGATTTTATTTTTGGGTATGATATAGTAGGCCAGTTTTCCCAACACCATTAATGAAAAGACTGTCTTTTCTCATTGTATATTCATGCCTCGTTTGTCATACATTAGGTGCTTATAGGTATGTAGGCTTATTTCTGAGCTTCTATCCTGTATCATTTGTCTATGTTTGTTTATATTTTTATTTTTGTGCCAGTAAAATTCTGTCTTGATTACTTTAGCTTTGCAGTATAGTTTGAAGTCACAGATTTTGATACCTCAGCTCTGTATTTCTTTCACAAGATTACTTTGAATATTTGGGGTCTTTTTTGCTTCCATCAGGTGGTTCAGTTCAGTCACTCAGTCATGTCTGACTCTTTGAGATCCCATAGATTGTGTTTCCATACAAATTGTAAAAACTTTTGTTCTAATTCTCTGAAGAATGCTACTGGTAATTTTATAGGGATTTCATTGAATCTATAGATTGATTTGAATAGTATATTCATTTTCACAATATTTATTCTTCCAATCCAAGAACATAGTATATTTCTCCATCTGTTTGTATCGTCTTTGGTTTCTTTCATTTCAGTGTTTTATAGTTTTCTGAGTATAGGTATTTTGCTTCATTAGATAAGTTTATTCCTAGGCATTTTATTCTTTATGTTGCAGTGGTAAATGGGGTTTTCTCCTTATTTTTTCTTTCTGCTCTTTCATTGTTAGTGTATAGGAATGCAGGGGATTTCTGTGCATTAGTTTTCTATCTTTCAACTTTACCACATTTGTTGATTAACTCCAGTAGTTTTCTGGTGACATCTTTAGGATTTTCTATGTGTAATATTATGTCATCTGCAAACACATATTTTTACTTCTTCTTCTCCAACTTATATTATTTTCTTTATCTTCTCAGATTGCCATGGCCAGGACTTCACAAACTATGTTGAATAATAGTGGTGAGAGTGGACAGCGTTTTCTTGTTCATGATTTTAGGGGAATGCTTTCACCACTGAGAATGGTATTTGCTCTATATTTGTCATAGATGGCCTTTATTATCTTGAGGTAGGTTCCTTCTATGCTCACTTTCTGAAGAGTTTTTACCATAAGTAGGTGTTGAATTTTGTCAAAATTTTTTCTACTTCTATTGAGACGATTCAGTCAGTTCAGTCACTCAGTTGTGTCCAGCTCTTTGTGATCCCATGGAGTGCAGCACACCAGGCTTCCCTGTCCATCACCAACTCCAGGAGCTTACTCTAACTCACGTCCACTGAGTCGGTGATACCATCCAACCATCTCATCCTTTGTCATCCCTTTCTTCTCTTGCCTTTAATCTTTCCTAGGATAAGGGTCTTTTCTAATGAGTCAGTCCTTCACATCAAGTGGCCAAAGTATTGGAGTTTCAGCTTTAGCATCAGTCCTTCCAATGAATATTCAGGACTGATTTCCTTTAGGATTGACTGGTTGGATCTCCTTGCAGTCCAAGGGAGTCTCAAGAGTCTTCTTCAACACCACAGTTCAAAAGCATGAATTCTGCAGTGCTCAGCTTTCTTTATGGTCCAACTATCACATCCATACAGGATTACTGGAAAAACCATAACTTTGACTAGATGGACCTTTGTCAGCAGGGTAATGTCTCTGCTTTCAAATATGCTGAGTTTTTATTCTTTAATTTGTTAATATGGGGTATCACCTGAATAGAGAAGTTCCTTTAGCATTTGTTGTAAACCTAGTTTGGTGTTGCAGAATTCTCTTAGCTTTTGCTTGTTAGTAAAGCTTTTGATTTCTCTGTCAAATCTAAGATCCTTGCTGGGCAAAGTAATGTTGGTTGTAGAATTATCTCTTTCATCACTTTAAATAGATCCTATCACTCCCTTCTGGGCTGCAGAATTTCTGCTGAAAAATCAGCTGATAGCCTTATGGGGATTTCTTGTACATTGTTTTTTGCTTTTCCCTTTCAGTTTTAATATTTTTCCTTTGCATTTATTTTTTGTTACTTCAATTAATATTGTTTTGGTGTGTTTCTCCTACAGTTTATCCAGGGTGGGAGGAACTGTCAGAGCTTCCTAGACTTGAGTGGCCATTTCCTTTCCCACATTAAAGAAGTTTTCAAGTATAATCTTTTCAAATATCTTGTCAGGCTCTTTCTTTTTTCCTTCTTCTTCCTGAGACCCCTAAAATTTGAACGTTAGTGTGTTTAGTGTTGTCTCAGATTTCTCTGAGATTGTCTTCAATTGTTTTCATTTTGTGTTTATTCTGCTCCTCAGTAGTCATTTCCACCATTCTATCTTCCAGCTTAGTTACTCATTTTTTAAGCCTCAGTTATTGTGCTATTGATTCCTTCTAAAGTACTTTTCATCTCAGTTATTGTGCCATTCATCTCCACATCTTTTCCTTAGTCCTGATATGTTTTTATTGAACATTTCTTATATTTTCTCAATCTTTGTTTGCACTCTATTTTTTTGTGATTTTGGATAATCTTTACTGTCATTACTCTAAATTTTTTTCTCATGTAGTTTAAAAAATATAAGAATATATTTTCTCTTTATATATTTGGTTTTGTAGATTTTTACCTTGCTCCTTTGTCTGTAACATATTTTTTTCTTGCCTTTTTTTTTTTTGGATGGGACTGTGTTCCTGTCTTACTAATTATTTGGCCCAAGGTTTCCAGCACTGGGGTTTGCAGAGAGTTGGGTAGAGCCAGGTCTTGGTGTTGAAATGTGGACTTCTGGGAGATCTCACCAGAGTTAATATTCTCCAGTCACTCAGAGGTTCCTCCCATCTTCTTGGGCGTTGACATCCCCACCACTGTCAGCTAGGTTCCCTAAGGTGGGGAGATGCAGACTCTGCATTCTCCTTGGCTCCACCTCAATAAGTCGATTATTTTTTGCTATTATTGTCACTGTATGTCTTGTCTAATAAACTTTATGTGTGGATGAGATGTGTGTATTTTGTATACTTCTGTACCCTTATCAGCAGTTATAATGTTTGTATCATTTGGAAACACCAATATATATTTATTGACTAGATGAATGACTTTTGAAATACATAAATAATTTGAAAAAGTTGTGTGTTTCAGGTATACTAACTTACCCTTCTAAACAATCAAACCCACAGAAGCAATGGGACATGAAAATGTCACAGAATTTACCCTACCAGGGCTTTTTACTGATGAGCATATGAAAGTTGCCTGCTTTGTGCTGTTTTTACTTTGCTATATTGAGATTCTCTCAGGGAACATGCTCATTCTTCTCACCATCAGGGGAAGCTGCCTCAGTGAACAGTCCATGTACTTTTTCCTCAGCTATCTGCCCTTGATGGATGTCTGCTTCACCTCCACGGTGGCACCCAAATTGATCACTGACTTGCTGGCCCAACAGAAGACCATCTCCTACAACAGCTGCATGGCCCAGATGTTTTCTGCCCACTTCTTTGGAGCCACTGAGATGTACATATGATGTTCATATGCCCACTTCTTTGGAACCACTGAGATGTTCATATGACTGCTATGCTGCCATCTGCAGACCTCTTCACTACATGGTCATCATGAACAGACAGGTGTGCTATGTCCTTGTAATGGCTTCTGCTATGGGAGCCTTTAGCCATTCAATCATTCAACTATTAATTATTATTGGACTTCCTTTCTGTACCCCCAGTCAAATAGACCACTATTTCTGTAATGTATTCCCTTTGCTGAAGCTGACCTCCATGGACACTAGACTGTGGGTGATTGCAATCATTACCACCACAGGGGTGTTGTCCATTTTGACCTTTGTTGCCTTGGTGATTTCTTACATCATCATCCTGTCCACCCTAAGGACTCACTCATCCAAGGTCCGCCGCAAAGCCCTCTCCACCTGTGGTTCACACATCACTGTGATCTTCAGGTTCTTCTTGCCCCTCATCTTCACCTATGTTCCCATGGCTGATTCTGTCAGGAACGACAAGGTCTTTGCCATGTTTTACACCATGATTGCCCCCATGTTCAACCCTCTCATCTACACCCTGAGAAACACAGACATGAAAAATGCCACAAGGAAAGTGTGGGGCTGAGATAAACTCTCTGCAGGAAAATGAAGCCTCTGGCTGTCCTGCCCTTTGTCGGATCTAGTTTTACCCACACAATCATTAATGTTGACAAGTACAACAGATACAGAAGGATCGTGTGCTGTCATTCAAAGCTGCAACCCTGAAGAGTGAAGTCCTCCTCAGCCACTGTCCATCTGTCACTTGACTGAGACTCCCTACAAGGGGAGTGGATCAGACGCCCTTCGGGTACTTTCCAGCTCTGACATTCTGGAACATTCTGGCCTTTGTATTCCCTGACATGGCGAGTGCATTTCAGCACCTTTTTTCAGGGAAAGTTGTGAAAACTGCATGGTTGGGTTTTCTGACCTCTTTCAGGAAACAGATAATCTTGAGTGAGACATCTCTCACAGAGGTTTCTTAAAACACTTCTTTTTTTTTTTTTTTTTTTTTTTGAGGTTTCCACTGCAATACTTTAATTTTTTTTACATTAACAAATCCTGCATCTAAAACAATGTATTGCATATAATTATTCTACTTATGCTATACTTACAGAAATTCTAATTAAAACTTAGTACCTTATTGTAGATAATTAAAAGTCTTGAAAAATGAGCAATTCATCTTTTTAAATTTTATTTTATTTAACTTTACAATATTGTATTGGTTTTGCCAATGAGCAATTCTTTTCGTTTTTATAAATGCAATTCTATGACCATATTTATCACTTTATTTAAACAATCTTCATGAGTATATAAAACTTATGTTCTTTGTAAATGTGCAACATGGATTATCTCCCATTCTGTGAAATGTCATGAGCTTAAGAAGGCATATAGCTGAAGAAATGGATGCTCCTGGGATGCATTTTGTTAATCCTCGCTCTCATCATGCTAATAATGTATTTTGATGGTGTCTTCCATTAGTCAAACTAGGTAAATCTGTCTCATTTTCCCTCATTTTCATTTTACGGAGAAATAAAGGTGATTAGACTAATAAACAGGCATAGCCAGCTGACAACTGGGGCATAAACTAAAATATTTTTTGGCACATTAAGGTGTTTCCTTAATTTAGAAAAGAATCTTCAATCTTCATGAATTTTAAAGAGAATTCTGAGGTCAGGATTCTGATCTCAGACATCTCTTAGGTGTCTAGGGTCATCTAAGGCTCGGAGGGTGTGTTCACCAAGTTCTCAACTATGAGAGACACAGACTTTTATCTTCTGGTGCTCCACCTTCTTCGCCATTGATCTCACTAAGAAATTGTACTGTGTACTCTTAAAGAATTACTGTCCCTTGTTCAACAGGAATATGCACTCTAAAATGAAGTACACACATGCAGAAATTAGGTATATGTTGAAGATTCTCTCTTCTGCAATTAATCAACAAAGGGGGGGTGAAAATGAAGCTATCCAAGTGTGATTATCACTATATCCTTCTCTTCCCACATATTGTTCATGGAAAAATAGAGAGAGGGAGACTTGCTGCAGACTTAAGTATTTAGAATTTGTCCTGTGTTTATATAACCAATCTCCTTCCCATTCTCTTTAGCTAGCCTTTTACACTACTCCTTTCAATTAGCTAACTCTAAATATAATTTTTAAAAAATTAATTCAGTAATGTGCCTCAGAACCCCTACTCCCACAGTTTGATCACACCATTCTTGGATAAGTCAGATTAAAAAGCCATTCCAAACTCAAGGATTATACAATAAGCATTAAGAATCCTTGTTCATGTGTCTTTGGGTCAGCTGGGGTTCAGTTGATCTAGGTCAATCTTGACCAGGCTTCATTCCAAACCTCAGGGTGGGTTCACATATATCTTATGTTGTTTTATTTTTTCTAATGAAGAAAATGGAAGTTCTATCTTAGTCTTCTGAGACCGAATTTTTTTTTTTAATTTTTTTAAAATTAATTTTATTTTATTTTTAAACTTTACATAATTGTATTAGTTTTGCCAAATATCAAAATGAATCCACCACAGGTATACATGTGTTCCCCATCCTGAACCCTCCTCCCTCCTCCCTCCCCATACAATCCCTCTGGGTCGTCCCAGTGCACTAGCCCCAAGCATCCAGTATCGTGCATCAAACCTGGACTGGTGACTCTTTTCATATATGATATTAAACATGTTTCAATGCCATTCTCACAAATCAGCCCACCCTTTCCCTCTCCCACAGAGTCCAAAAGACTGTTCTATACTGAGACTGAATTTTACATTCTATATGTGTTATATCTGAGTGTACCACTGACTGTTATGAAACTACAGCAATGCACATCACCCTCTATACTGTGGTGCACTTACCTTGTGGATCTTTATATATATATAATATATATATATATCATAATATATAATATATACC
>NW_011494927.1:119184-119834 GCF_000754665.1 Bison bison bison | reverse complement strand
TAATTAATATAATATATAAAACAATATATAGTAATATAATATATATTATATATATTATATCACATACATAATATATATACAATATATATTATATACATTTATATATAGTATATATATATATATATATAAAGATACACAAGGTAAGTGCACCACAGTATAGAGAGTTATGTGCATTGATGTACTTTCATAACAGTCAGTGGTACACTCAGATATCACACATATAGAATGTAAAACTCAGTCTCAGTATAGAACTGTCTTTTGGACTCAGTGGGAAAGGGAGAGGGTGGGATGATTTGGCAGAATGGCATTGAAACATGTTTAATATCAAATATGAAAAGAGTCACCAGTCCAGGTTCGATGCATGGGAGAAATATCAATAACCTCAGGTATGTAGATGACACCACCCTTATGGCAGAAAGTGAAGAGGAACTAAAAAGCCTCTTGATGAAAGTGAGGGTGGACAGTGAAAATGTTGGCTTAAAGCTCAACATTCAGAAAACAAAGATCATGGCATCCGGTCCCATCACTTCATGGGAAATAGATGGGGAAACAGGGGAAACAGTGTCAGACTTTATTTTTTTGGGCTCCAAAATCACTGCAGATGGTGACTGCAGCCATGAAATTAAAAAACGCTTACTCCTTGGAAGGAA
>NW_011494927.1:102033-118873 GCF_000754665.1 Bison bison bison | reverse complement strand
TATATATATATATATATGCTAAACTTGTAGAAAAAGGAATACTTGTAAGATTTTAATTAAGTGATGAAGTTGTATTGTACTTCAAACACAAAACAAGCCAGGTTATCATGTAAGAACTGAACACATCAGACCACTGTCAAAATAAGGCACTCCCATGAGCAGTCTCCCTGAGCTCCTGTGATTGAGATTGACTCTGACAAACTTCTGTGAAGTTTATAAAATCAGTGCTGCAAACCTGAATACCCTTTCATATTGATCTTGAGAAGGCAGCTGTGAGCAGTAGAATCATGAGTGATCTTAATTCCCTGCCCAAGATTTGAACCTGGGTAGCCTGGCTGGGGTGGCTCAGATGGTAAGGAATCCACTTGCAATGCAGGATACCGGTGTTTGATCCCTGGGTTAGGAAGATCCCCTGAAGAAGGGCATAGCAACCCACTACAGTATTCTTGCAAGCAGAATCCATGGACAGAGGACTACAGTCCATGGGCTTGCCAAGAGTTGGGCATGACTAAGTGACTAAGACACACACAACCTGAATGGAAACCAGGAATCTTAGCCACCAAACGAGCTAGGGCTAAGAGGCTAGAAGCTGTTTTTCCCTGAATCTCTGTCCCCAGTGAAAAATTCCTTTGCCATGTAGGCAAAAACTGTAAATGAAGATACAAAGTTTATTATTAGAGATGTAGCACAGCAAGAAGTGGGAGAGTACATAGAGAAACTGCTTGTTAAGACAGAAGCAAGGCCTGAGACACACACTCAGAGATAAAGAGTGTGGGTGTCCCTCCGAGTGAGGGGTAGTGCGGTAAGGAGGTATTTAAGTCATTTATATAGGTCAGTTCTTTCAGGTTTTATCTACCTTTAGCCAATTATCTGCTTTCTTTTTCCACACTTGACCTAACCTGGGGCACTCCCCTGGATGAGCAAACACCCCCCTCACCCCCGCCACCCCACCAAGAAGGATCTTGGAAGATCCTTCTGGGAAGAATAAGACTCATTATAGCCTGCCATTACCACTTGGCTTTTGACCCAGATGAAGCCTTCCTGCACATGCGTAATTTCTCCCTTGTCTCACAAAGAAGAGGAGGAAGGTCCCTTAATCCTTCACTCAAACAAGGTTTTGCCACTCTTTGTCCTTGCCTTGACTATTCCTTTGGCTATTGCCATGACTATTTTCTTAAGATGCTTACAAGAGACAAACACTGGCTATTTACCCTGTTTATGTTGTTACTTTCATTTCCCAGAGCAAACAGGAAGCTGTAAATGCCTTAACTGGAGCCCACCTATCCATTGTCTCAGAAAATGCCAACAGTTTTAAGTATTCAGCCTGAAGCTCACTTTTCACCCCATGAAATGTAAACAGGAGAGCAGCTGTAAACATCTACATTGGAGCCCATCTGTCTCCTACATCAATATGTTTTGTTTCTAGGTCTTTGAGAGTATTGAATTTGTCAGCTTGTACATTCTTCAGAACTTCAGATCATCAATATAAATAACTCTCAATAGTCAAGTCTTTGATGCAGAAACATAAAGGAAAGAATATTGTGGAAAAATTTATACATGAACTACATTAATTTATTCCACAATTTTCTAAATTCAGTTCAAATTTAGTTTCCTTTTAAATAGTAGAACAGATGGGAATATATAACCCTTTGGAATTGATTGATTCAAAGACCCTTTTGTGCTCTAAGATCAAGTATCATCTAGTCCCAGTGTTTCTAAATTTTTGATATGTCACTACTTGTATAAAAATTACCGGAGGAGCTTGTTTAAAATACAGGTTTTTTTTTTTTTTTTTATACCCTTTAACATTGGTGGAGATGGTTGGCTGGTATCACTGACTTTATGGATATGAGTCTGAGCAAGTTCTGGGAGTTGGTGATGGACAGGGAAGCCTAGCGTGTGGCAGTCTTTGGGGTCGTAAAGAGACTGTGTGACTGAACTGAACTGAACCGAACATTGGTCTACTGAATCATAGATTCGCAGAATAGATACTGTCGTCTTTTCAAAAACATCTCAAGAGGATTAAAATGATCATAAGAGTTTGTATAGTACCACCTAGTTACCATCTTGAAGCTGAGATATGAGTGCTCCAATAGCTGAGATCATTGTGTAAGGCATTGACAGTGTACAGTGCTTAATGTATCAATAATATGTGTACACCACACACACACACACACACTCCAAAATCACAATCACATGTCCACATATTGACAGTAATTTAAATAATCAGACTTGTGAAAAAACAATGAAAATAAATGACAGAGAGATAATCAGTGATGGGTTTATTGCTGTGGAAAAATAAAGCTTAGGTAGGGCAAAGAGAAGAGGAAGGCGTTATTAGGGCAAGTACCAGTTTACATAAGAAAGGTACATTTGTTTGTCCAGAATGACTCTCTCTAGAATCCACAGCTAGAAATCAGGTTTTGCCAGTCAAAGAAGCAGTGATAAATGGCTCACTGTTTTCAGTAAAGCTGTTTGGTTCAAACACTGGAGAAAATATAGTTTCCCAACCATGCATTTCAGTAAATTACATTTACCCTCTTGATTAACACACAATCTTGTATTCATCACAGATGTCTTTGGTATTGTTCAGTTTTTTTAAGTGTTTCCTGTTAATCACTTTACATTAGTAGTGATGGCTGACTACAGACTACAAGAGTCAGTTATCAGAAGCATATAAATAGGATGCTAAAGTTAAAATCCAGATATTAGGGGTAATATATATATTTTTTCCAATAGACTGTTTGAGTAAGGAAAATGAGTCCTAGAGAAAGAAAGCTTTTCCCCCAAACCAGAGGGTAACAGGTCTTTTGCTTTCTAAGTCTGTGTTTTATCTCTGACATTCTGCCCACAAACCCTCCCATCCAAACCTTACAAGGTTTAGTTTTGCTGTTTTGGAGGATTTGTACCAGAATTCCTTAACTCAGATTTTGGTCATTTTTCCTGAATCCTTTCATTCAAACAACATACACATATCAAATGTTCATTATGTAAGAATCATAAATCCAAACACTAGAAAATAGTCTTAAGTATTAATACAACCATGGTGAACTCATTCTTTAAAGAAAATTGAAAAAAAGGAAAAAAAAAAAAAAATGAAAAGGGCAAAGTCTGACCATGCTAAATTTCTGAGTTTGATAGGATTTCTTTGTTCTAGATATTTCAGAAAATTATGATTATGAAATATTAGAACAAATATAATCATAATGATAAATAATAACTTGCTTCTGTAGAATGTGTTATTCTCTTATTTGTTCCCCTCAAGACATCCTGTGAGATCATTATTATTGTCTTCACTGTGCAGATGAGAAACTTTGAGATCATCCACCTTGGATTGTCACTTTTTACTATTTCCCATTAGCCTCCCAGAAAACTCTCCTGCCCCACAGTTTCTTCGTTGCATTTTTTACTTCTGCATTTCTCAGTGTATAAATCAGGGGGTTTAACATGGGGGTGATGATGGTATAAAACACAGCCACCACCTTAATCTCTGAAAAGGTAGTATCAGGACGGATATACATGAAAGTACAAGGACCAAAAAAGATGATGACCACGGTGATGTGGGAGCCACAGGTGGAGAGAGCTTTGCACCTGCCTTCTGCTGACTGCTTTCAGGGACACTGGGATGATGGTATAGGAGATTAGCAAAATGACAAAGCTCCCCAGAGCAATGGTACCACTGTTGGCTGTCACGACAACACCAACAACATATGTGACTGTGCAGGTGAGTTTTAGCACAGGGTGAACATCGCAAAAGTAGTGAACAATCTCATTGGGTCCACAAGACGGTAGTTGGACTACCAGAGACACTTGGATGATGGAGTGTAAGAACATATCTATCCAAGTTCCCAGCAGGATTTTATTGCATCTGCTTCCATCCATGATGGTCATATAGTGTAGGGGTTTACAAATAGTCAAGTAACGATCATAGGCCATTACAGTAAGGATGAAGATATCAGTACAACCAAAGAAATGTACCCCAAAGAACTGCAACATGCACCCCATGTAGGAGATCATTTTCCTCTTGGCTAATATGTCCACAATCATCTTAGAAGCTGTGACCAAAGAGTAACAAATATCCACAAAAGACAGGTAGTTGAGAAAGAAATACGCAGGAGACTTGAAAAGGTTGCCACACAAACTGTCAGTATGATGAGGAGGTTTCCCAGAAGAATGACTGTGTAGAAGAAAGAAAACACCACAAAACACACTTCTTCAACCTCTGTGTTCTGAGAAGACCCAAGAAAACAAATTCAGTTGCATTGCTTATTTTTTCCATGGAATTAGTTTAGCAGGCCAGTTCTCAAGAGACAATTACATTATCTGAAAGAAAAAGAAAAAATGTAGCAAAGACCAGCATTTATTTCTAACTCAAAACAAATGAATAACCAGAATCTATAAAAATGAAAAAATGGGTACTTACCACTGTTTAGCATGTATACCTAAAGAAATGGAAGTGCACATATTCTACATAGTTTAATCATCTTATGTCAAGATGATAGTCCTTTCATTAATTCAAATTTAGACACAAAGTCCAAAGAGATAAAGTAAATCCTCTAAGTCACACATCTATCCAACCCTCTCACTTCCCTCATGTTTCACAAAGATTCTTTCATCTGTTTCTAACAATTTGCTTCTTTCCTAACCTGTCTAATACACTCAACTGAAATTTGAAACAACTTTTGAGTTTTGGAATATGACAACATCTATATCCTGAAAATGTTCATCTTACTTTTGACACAAACACACACACCCATATTTTCCTGCCTGAATACTGCTATGAGTGTTCAAATAGCTGAGACTGGATGACATTGCAGGTTCTTCTGAAGAAACTGTGATATTTGTATACATGCATTTTTGTTCCCATATTTGATATAAAATTCTTATAGTAAAGAGTGATGTGATATAGTAGAAAGGAAAGCAAAATTATGCAAATCTGATTCTGAGATCTTGGAGCTGTACCTCTAGATAAATTGTTAAGCTTCATGGGGCTTCAGTTATCCCACTTGCAAAATGAGAACGTTTTAATTTCACTATCATCTATAACATAAAGAGTTATTTCTAGTATGAAATAATTAAAAAAAAAACACAACTCTTTCAGCTTGGAATAGCCATAAAAACCTGAAAAGGAGGCAGAAACTAAAGAAAACAATGAAAGAAACTGATGGAGTAGAGTTGCTTTACAGTGTTGTGTTCATTTCTGCTGTACAGCAAAGTGAATCAGACACACATATACACATATCCCCTCTTTTGTGTATTCTCTTCCCATTTAGGCCAGCACAGAACACTGACTAGATATCCTCGTGCTATACACTAGGATTATCATTAGGTATCAGTTTTATTCATAGCAATATACATATGCCAAGTCCAATCTCCCAATTCAACCAACTCTACATCCCCCGTCGATATTCATAATTTGTTCTCTACATCCGTCACTCTATTTCTACCTTGCAAATAAGTTCATCTATACCATTAAAAGAGTAGGATGGGTAGATACATTGTGATAAAGTCACATAATGTAATACTATTTTAGAGTCATAATGAGTGAACTAGAGCTACTCAACATAAAAAATTTTCACAAAAACTTATTGTAGAGTAAAAGAAGCCACCTCCACAAAAAGTTGCTCTGTATGACTCTGTTATATCAAATTTAAAGGGATCAAATTTAAAAGGAACTGTTGGAGGCACATCAAGATTTGTTTGATTTAAATAGAGGGGAGGGAAATCTTACCTTCAAACTCAGTGTTGGAGGATTCCCCAGGAATTGCATTGCTTTGATATTTTATATATTTATCTGTTAACATCAGTAAATAAATAGATATGACTCATTCCTTAATCTCACTAGTCCTTCATATTTACTTATAATGGATGACTCTCCAGTGGTGTAATGTCAGACACTCTAGTGAGGTCACTGTAGCATATGTACAAATAAGGGGCCTGGGGAATACCTTTGATTAAAGCCCCTCTCAAGCTGTTTTTCAAGCCAAGCTACAGATGTATTAATAAATGATTCTGTAAGTTCTGGTTTAGGATAGGATTACACAGTGTCTTAGGTAATTATCAGGAATTTTATCGAACTGAGGATACATCTCCCAAAGATCTGTTAATTCCAACTGAAGTCTGTGATCTAAGTTATGTTTTGTAGAAATGTTGTTCCTGACCTGAATTTTAGACTTTATAACATAGTCATTCCAGGTGTGTCTTCTCTCTTACAGTAGAAATAATGATAAAAACTGTAATATAATGACAACCCAATTCAGACTTGAACATATCCCTTAAAACTTTCTTATTTTGCAGGAGGGATAGCAGAAGCCCCATGAAACTTAGCAATTTATCTAGAGGGACAGCACTACTATCTTAAAATCAGATTTGCATAATTTTGGTTTTCTTTCTCCTACACTGCATCTCTCGGTATGAGAGTTTGATATCAAATAGGGGGTCCAAAAATTCATGTACATTCTCACTCTCCTTTTGTTTGTCCTCCTGAATTAAACAAAACATTTTATTCTCCACTCAGAGAGTCCTTCAATTTAAGAGATCTCAAATCATAGCAGTTTTTGACAACTGTGAATAAAGCGACTTGGTTATCATCTCAAAGAAACCGGTCATTTAAAATCAAGCCTGAGGATCTGGGGATTGTGTCTCCATTGTCCATCCTGTAAGGTCCAGGAGGAAGGCGTCTTTCTCCCAGAATCAAGATTCACCTCAAAGAATTTCTTCCTCCACGTTTGGAACATTTCAAACACACTAACACCCATTTTCTTTTGAAAGTCAAGCATTTTCCTACTCATATGTCATTAGTATCCATCTCATAGTCTGGTTTGCATGCACTTCATCATTTTATTATCATCTTAAAATTTTTATTCTCCCCCTATTTCTAAGAACATCACCTTGCAATTATATTACGAGTATGCAAAATATAGAAATTTGATAAAATTCTCGCTTTTTCAGAAACCTTTAATGTTAGTTTTAGAATTGAAAAATCTCACCAGTATTGTCCAGACCTTGGATTTTGCTTTGTTTTTCTATCACTCCTGAGATAATTTGGATGCAACTATTCAAAACGAAGTTAAGAGTGATGCCTTAAGAATTATTTTGTGAATAATTGGTTTCAAAGAATCCCTGAGTCCAGAAACTCAAAAACTGGTAGAATTTTGTTGTTCCTGGTCTGTCTCTCACCAAGTGAAATCTGCCATTTTGCAGTACTGTTGGCAACAAATGCTGTTATCTCTACTTCTTATAAGGTCATTCTAAAGGGAATGATACAAAATGTGAATGATCCTGGGGAAAACCTTTCTCCCAAAGTACCCTCTATAATCAGAACCACTTCAGAGAACAGTGAGCTTTAATTTCCAGATGTCTTTTCAGTTTGCTAAAAAAAAAAAAAAAAGAAAAAGCAAAGAAAGAAATGTTGAAAAACTTTTAACTTATTTAAGTTAAAAACCAACACAACATTGTAAAGCAACTATACTCCAATTAAAAAAAAATTAAAAAACAATTAATTTGTGCATTTAGAACAATAACACTATTCCAAACACTTCAGTAAACATAGATATAAGATTATTTTATGGAGGTTTACCTTGTTCAGTGGAATAATGTGTATGTATGCATATATACATATATGTAATATAATTTACTTGATAGTTTATATATATTTATTTAAAAGATATCTTTTTGGAGGTATTTCTCTGTTGAATTTTAATTGTCCTGCTTTTAAAAGTTCCATTTGATTGGAAAATAGTATATTCAATAGTATTAGTACCATTTTTTTTTTCTTTTTTAATATAGTTTCTGGTGATTTCTGGAGAAACTGGTGGGAACAAATTCACTTCCAACCTATACTTGGAATAATCATAGTGCGGGCTTTCATTCTTTTATATTTTGATTGCAAACTGTTATGGTTGACTCTTGACCACTGATATTCTTTCTTATTCCTCTTGTACTTCTACTCTTTCCTTTCCCCTCATTCTTTCTATACCTTCTTTCTCCTTCTTACTTTCATCTTACCTCCTTCTTCATTTATAATAAAATGTCATAAAGCAACTAGTTCATACTTTTAGGGAGAACTTATGAGTTGCCCATTGAAGCTGATTTTTTTGTCTCACTGAAGCTTTTAATAGACAATATGGATTCATTTTCCAAGCAATTTGCTAACAGGACAGGGAAAGATGTACATATTCATCAAGTTTTCTTTCCCATGAGCCAAAGTTCACCACACAGTGGCCATTTTCTCTGCAGTCTCTGGCCATGTACTCTTCCTGTAGTTGTGGGAGAAAACAGAGTCCTGAAAATACTAGGGACATTCATAGTAGCAGGAAGGAGTTTGATGGAAAACTTCTGAGCGTATTTAGGATCCACTCATGTCATGCAGTATATACCTGCTCATCAGAAACAAGGAATCTCTAGGGAAATTCCAGGAAATTTTCAGTGTTTTTCTTTCACTTTCTGCCTTGTATGCATGTAAGCTATCTATTGATATACTTTGGCAAACAGAGCTAAGTCAAAAATCAGTGGCTTACCAACACACAATTTAATCCCCAAATTAGTAGTTTAAAAATCGTAACACCACAACATAAAGGCTTAAAATAAAAACATTGTATTTGGTTATAATTCTGCAGTTTTCCTTGGATTCACCTGGGTGGTTCTTCCACTGATGCTTCCTGGCAGCACTCTGATAGCCTGAATGGAGTAGATGCTCCAAGATGGCCTCTCTCATGTGCCTTTCAGTCAGTTCTCTCTCATTCTCCAGTAGCATCTACAGGGCTCTCTCACACCATGGCTGTCTCAGGGCAGTAGTTGTTTCACAAAAGCTAAATCTTCAAGGTCTCTCAACCTAAGCTTCAGGAATCATACAATATCACTTTTCCCCACATTTTGCTCATGTATTTAAAAATTTACATGCAATATTGTTCCTGAGGGATTCCCAGATGGCTCAGTAGTAAAAGAATTCATCTGCCAATGTTGCAGACAGAGATGTAGGTCTGATCCTGGGTCTGGAAGATCCTCTGGAGGAGGAAATGGCAACCCACTCCATTGTTCTTGCCTGTTAAATCCCATGGACAGAGGAGCCTGGTGGGCTAGTCTAGGAGTCACAAAGAGTTGGACATCACTAAGCTTGCATCCATTTTTACTGACCCTTTGAGTCAGACTCCAACAAGGGTCTTCCTGTCCTTGTTGTTCAAGCCAATAGAATGAAAGGAGCTCAGTTCAGAAGCAAAGGAAGGGAAACTATGTTCTTTGAGCAAAGAATGAGAGGAATGAGCTGGCTCCAGAGCAGCCGTCCCCAGCCTCTTGAATCTAATGCCTAATGATCTGAGATGGAGTTGATATGATAATAATAGAAATAACGTGCAAATAAGTGCAATGTGCTTGAACTATTTGGAAACCATCCCCTAGTACCCAATCCCATTGTTTATGGAAAAATTGTCTTCCATGAATGTGGTCCCTGGTGCCAAAAATTTCGGGAACCACGGCTGCTGCTGCTGCTGCTAAGTCACTTCAGTCGTGTACGACTCTTCGAGACCCCATGGGCTCCAGCCTACCAGGCTTCTCCATCCATGGGATTTTTCCAGAAGAGAGTACTGGAGTGGGGTGCCATTGCCTTCTCCGAACCACTGCTAGAGCACAGTATCTCCATCACAGACAGGCTGTTGGCAGGGCTGCTGAGGCTGCCAGTGTAGAAGAGGCGGAGTTCTCGCGGGAACATCCAGATGTGTTGCTCCGCTTGCACTCAACTGGCCGCCACCATCTTGAGTCTCTGAGCTGTGTCATCTTTTGTCTCTGAGTCCTTCTCCCTACATCCTTGAGCAGAGCCAGCACAGCCTTTCAGCAGAGGAACTCTGGTCTGAAGCACCAGCAGGAGGCTTCTGCACGTGGCAGCCTGTGAGCAAGTGAAACCAGATGAAACACAAAGGAAAAGAGAAAGGTTAGTTAGTTTTTTCTTATTTTTTTAACCCTGCTTCTAATGTTATTGCCAGGGACTTCCTAATGAGCTTTGCTGGTGAAAAATCCCTCCTCTGTCTGGCTTCTTACTCTCGAGGGATGCGGAGGGGTGTTGCTCTATCTCTGTAATTGTTTCCTGCTGATTTCAGGCATCATCATAGCCCTGTGCAAAGGAGCAGAATTTCCCCTCAGCTGCCATTACGTATGTTTGGTTGTTACCAAGCTTCAGTCCTAAACGTTCATCTTCATGAGATGAACCCCAGTTTTCTAAACTTTTGGAGGGAAAGGACATCGGACACTTTAAGAAACATGAAAGAGTAAAGTATCTAGGTTTGCCTGTGGGCAAATATGCCTTGATGTCTAGCTTCACTGGCCGGGTCTGAATGTCTCTGTTCAGGCTTTGGTTGTTTTTTGGAAGAGAAGCTTCAGGTCAGAGAGGTTCACAGGGGTAGTCAAGGAGGCCATTGTCCTAGGTCGTTTCTCTGGAGGTTGAGGCTTGTGATCCCTCTTCACTTGAGTATGATGACCCCATGAAGTGACCACAGCGACTTCAGCATGGAATGTGTGGTTAGGGTCACCAAGTGGGGTTGTTCTACCTAGGAGTGAGCTGGTCTTGCAGGTTGTTGGTTTTCCTGATTTTTAGATGCCCCCAGGCTTCTGGCCAGAAGAGATAGTGAGCCAGGTCAGGGTAGCACCTAGTTACCATGTTTTGTGAGAGTTTTCACAGATTCTCCTACCTGGAGGACACACTTGAACTGTTCCATTTCAAGGTATTTAGGGTGTCCATTCACTCAGGCTAGAGGAACGTGTCTACAATATAGAAGATCAAATGCATTTAATTTTAACTTAGCCACTGGGGGTAAGCACATGCAAAGAAGGGCAGTGAGAAGCAAATTAACCCAGTTTTTGTCCTTTCTTTTTTGTTTTAGATTTACTGAGGTATAGGTGATTTACAATGTTGGGTTAATTTCTGCTGTATAGCACAGTGATTCAGTTATACACATATTTTCAGTTGATATATATATATCCAATATATATATATATATCCAATATATATATATATATCCAATATATATATATATATCCAATATATCCAATATTAGTCATTGGACTAGTGATATATATATATATATATACACACACACACACACACACTTTCATGCATTGGAGGAGGAAATGGCAACCCACTCCAGTGTTCTTGCCTGGAGAATCCCAGGGACAGGAGGAGCCTGGTGGGCTGCCGTCTATGGGGTCGCACAGAGTTGGACACGACTGCAGTGACTTAGCAGCAGCAGCAGCAGCAGCAGCAGCATAATACACTATATGGGTTTACGATTGCCCATAGGATGTATTTTTTATATATATATATATATTTGTAAATATTTATAAATATATTTATATTTATAGTGTATATAAAATACACTATATGGGTGTATGATGGCCCATAGGATGTATTCTATATATACACACACATATATATATGTGTGTGTGTATGTATATATATATAATACACTATATGGGTGTAGGATGGCATGCATAAACCAGTTTATTGTGTTTATTGAGACCCCATGGACTGTAGCCCGCCAGGCTCCTCTGTCCGTGGGATTTTCTAGGCAAGAATACTGAAGCAGGTTGCCATTTCCATCTCTAGGGGTACTCCCAGACCCAGAGATTGAATCTGCATTGCCTGCATTTTGACAGATTCTTTACTACTGAGCCACAAGGGAAACCCACATATATACCAAGAATATGAATAAATATTTAAGATGTTCCCTGTCCCAGGCTCTAAAGTTCTTTAAGGGTATCAGTTCCACCTTTTGGACAGAAGTCCTTGTGGGAAGCCTTTTTGCTTCTCTGACTTGGGTCTAGAAGGTTACTGCATATCCCACCAGGCTTTTTCCTTCTTTTGTAAACCTGTTCCTATCTGGGAACCATCCCTCTTTGGAGTTTAGAGGAGGCTCATTTCCTAGGTCAGGACATCTAGAATAGGTCATGCCTTTGGTCTCTATACAATCATGCTCCAGGTGCCCTATTTCTGTGGGTAGCAGGGCAGCACGATTTAGCTTGTGACAATTTTTTTGTGTGTGACTGTTTTTTTTTTTTTCCTTCGTAGCCACTAGGATGTCTGAAAGGGTAGCCTGAATGTGAGTCAGGCTTCTGGGGGATATAGCCCTCTTGTTCCCTTAAAATTGAATAAAGCCTGAACTTGATGTGGAGCCCATATAGTGACTGGTTAATCAAGTGTTCACTTTTCAACCTCCCCGAGCAGAGTTGTGGGAGCAGCTACTCTTAAGCAAGGAGGCCACCCCACTAAGGGGCCCTATGGACTGTAACCTGCCTGGCTCCTCTGTCCATGGGGTTCTCCAGGCAAGAGTACTGGAGTGGGTTGCCATGCCCTCCTTCAGGGGATCTTCCTGAACCAGGGATTGAACACACATCTCTTAAATCTCCTACATTGGCAGGTGGGTTCTTCACTACTAGCACCACCTGGGAAGCCTGTTTATCTATATTTTTGGCTCTGCCAGGTCTTAGCTTCAGCATGTGGCATCTAGTCCCCTGACGAGGGGTCAAGCCCACACGTCCTGCATTGAGAGTGTGAAGTATTAGTCATTGGACTAGGGAAAGCCTTGCTGGGCCCATCATTTTTCATCTATTTGAACCTCAGCTTTTGGGGGTAGTGGCCAGGGCCTGCCATTTATGACTATTTGAGTACATTCTCTCTTCTAGTATCCCTCTTGTTGGCATGGTGCAGTGTTGGGTCCTGGTTTGTTCTCCCTCAGAAGGAGCAGAGGTCAGGTACCTTTACCAGAGCTGAGAATCTCTGTGGGCATTAGTGTAGATTCCTGTGCTGACCAGTTGACACTAGAGGGAAACAGTCAGTGGGCAGACTTGAGTGTGGGCCTTTTTCTTTCTCTGACATTTCTTCCTCTATATATTGGTTACTAAACACCAGGTAGTCACTGCATTCCTTTCCAATGTCTCAGGGCTAGTGGCAGTATAAATTCAGATGCCTTCCCTGTGGTGCTCTAGGAATGCTGAAGGATTTTCTATTGGCTCCCGATTTTCTTCGTCTTATTCCAAATGACAGGTTTATTTCCTGCTGCCTGCATTCTATTTAAGATCATACTTTTATAATGGGTCAGCCTCCTCTCCATTGTCTCGGTGGTCCCAGTTGGGTTTGTTATCTGGACCACTTGCTTTCAAGGTCTGAAAATAGTGTGGCTTGCATTCTGTTCTCTTTACCTGCTTCTTCTTGGACTCAAAACAAGCCAACGGCAGCAACAACAAAAACACCATTTGATGTCAGTCCAGGTGGGGTCATGGGTCTGAAAGACTCACTTAATCAGATTTTCATCTCACATGCTAGCAAAGTAATGCTCAAAATTCCCCAAGTGAGGCTTCAACAGTACATGAACCAAGAACTTTCAGATGTTCAAGTTGGATTTAGAAAAGGCAGAGGAACCAGAGATCAAATTGCCAACAGTTGTTGGATCATCAAGAAAGCAAGAGGGTTCCAGAAAAACATCTGCTTTGTTGACTAGGCCAAAGCCTTTGATTGTGCAGATCACAAAAAAACTGGAAAATTCCTAAAAGAGATAGGGATACCAGGTCACCTGACCTGCCTCCTGAGAAATCTGTATACAGGTCAAGAAGTAATGGTTAGAAATGGACATGGAACAATGGACTGGTTCCAAATTGGGAAAGGAGTACATCAAGCCTGTATATTGTTAGCCTGTTTACTTAGCTTATTTGAGAGTTCATCATATGAAATGTGGGGTTGAATGACCAAAAGCTGGAGTCAAGATTGCAGGGAAAAATAGCAATAACCTCAGATATGCATATGCCAGCACCCTTATATCAGAAAGCAAAGAGGAGCTAAAGAACCTCTTGATGAAGGTGAAAGAGGAGAGTGAAAAAATGGGCTTAAAACTCAAGATTCAAAAACAAAGATCATGGTATCCAGTTCTATCACTTCATGGCAAATAGATGGGGAAACAATGGGAAGAGTGAGAGACTATTTTCTTGGGCTCCAAAATCATTGCAGATGGTGACTGCCACCGTGATATCAAAAGGTGCTTGCTTCTTGGAAGAAAAGTTATGACCAACCTAGACAGCATATTAAAAGCAGAGACATTACTTTGCCACAAAGTTCTGTCTAGTCAAAACTATGGTTTTGCCAGTAGTCTTATACAGACGTGAGAATTGGACTACAAAAAAACTGAAACGGATGCTTTTCAACTGTGGTGTTGAAGAAGACTTTTGAGAGTCCCTTGGACTGAAAGGAGATCAAACCAATCAGCCTACAGAAAATCAGTCCTGAATATTCATTGGAAGGACTTATGATGAAACTTAAGCTCCAGTTCTTTGGCCAACTGATGCAAAGAACTGACTCTTTGGAAGAAACCCTGATGCTCAGAAAGATTGAAGGCAGGTGGAGAAGAGGATTGCAGAGGATGAGATGGTTGGATGGCATCACTGACTCAATGGACATGAGTTTGAGCAAGCTCTGGGAATTGATGATGAACAGGGAAGCCTGGCGTGCTGCAGTCCATGGGGCTGCAAAGAATCAGATATGACAAAGTGACTGAATGGAACTGAGGGGCCAACTTTCCCCATCTCCCAACTAGTATAGGTCCAAGAAATATTGCATAGGAAGATGAAGGTGAAATGCTTTTAAATGCTGCAGTTTACTTTTAATGTAATTGTTAAAAATTTTGAATTTTACTTGATCTTCTTGCAGTTTACTTTTTCTTTGTTCCCTTTATAACTTTCTTTCCTGTATTCTTTGAAGTTTAGTTGGTGTTTTTGTCTACCCTTAAATTCTGTCTTCCCTATTTACATATTTTTAAACAGATTTTATTTTTTTAGAGTAGCTTTAGGTTTGCAGCAGAATTGAGGAAAAGATATAGAGATTGTCCATGTACCTCCCTGCCCCATTCCTGCCTTGCCTGCTCCATTTTTTTAATATTTATTTTTATGTATGTATTTATTCAGCTGCACTGGGTCTTATCTGAGGAATGTGGGATCTTTAGCTGTGGCATGACAATTCTTTGCTTAGTTGCAGAATGTGTAATCCAATTCCCTGACTATGGATTGAACCCAGGGCCCCTGTATTGGGAATGTTGAGGCTTAACCACTGGACCATACTGGAAGTCCTCCCGTCCTATTGCTCAGTTCAGTTCAGTCATGTCTGACTCTTTGCAACACCATGAATTGCAGCACACCAGGCCTCCCTGTCCATCACCAACTCCTGGAGCTCTCTCAAACTCATGTCTATCAAGTTGGTGATGCCATCCAGCGATCTCATCCTCTGTCATCCCCTTCTCCTCCTGTCCCCAGTCCCTTCCAGCATTAGGGTCTTTCCAATGAGTCAACTCTTCGCATGAGGTGGCCAAAGTATTAGAGTTTCAGCTTTAGCATCAGTCCTTCCAAAGAACACGCAGGACTGATCTCCTTTAGAATGGACTGGTTGGATCTCCTTGAAGTTCAAGGGATTCTCAAGAGTCATCTCCAACACTACAGTTCAAAAGCATCAGTTCTTCAGCTCTCAGCTTTCTTCACAGTCCAACTCTCACATCCATACATGACAAATGGAAAAACAATAGCCTTGACTAGACAGACCATTGTTGGAAAAGTAATGTCTCTGCTTTTTAATATGCAATCTAGGTTGGTCATAACTTTACTTTCAAGGAGTAAGTGTCTTTTAATTTTGTGGCTGCAGTCACCATCTGCTGTGATTTTGGAGCACCAAAATATAAAATCTGACACAGTTTCCACTGTTTCCCCATCTATCTGCCATGAAGTGATGGGACCGGATGCCGTTATCTTTGTTTTCTGAATGTTGAGCTTTAAGCCAACTTTTTCACTCTCCTCTTTCACTTTCATCAAGAGGCTTTTTAGTTCCTCTTCACTTTCTGCCATAAGAGTGGTGTCATCTGCATATCTGAGGTTATTGACATTTCTCCCGGCAATCTTGATTCCAGCTTGTGCTTCTTCCATCTCAGCGTTTCTCATGATGTACTCTGCATAGAAGTTAAATAAGCAGGGTGACAATATACAGCCTTAACGTATTCCCTTTCCTATTTGGAACCAGTCTGTTGTTCCATGTCCAGTTCTAACTGTTGCTTCCTGACCTGCATATAGATTTCTCAAGAGGAAGGTCAGGTGGTCTGGTATTCCTGTCTCTTTCAGTATTTTCCACAGTTTACTGTGATCCACACAGTCAAAGGCTTTGGCATAGTCAATAAAGCAGAAATAGATGTTTTTCTGGAACTCTCTTGCTTTTTTATAATCCAGAAGATGTTGTGATTTGATCTCTGGTTTCTCTGTCTTTTCTAAAAACAGCTTGAACATATGGAAGTTCATCATTCATGTATTGCTGAAGCCTGGCTTGGAGAATTTTGAGCATTACTTACTAGCGTGTGAGATGAGTGCAATTGTGCAGTAGTTTGAACATTCTGTGGTATTGCCTTTCTTTGGGATTGAAATGAAAACTGACCTTTTCCAGTCCTGTGGCCACTGCTGTTTTCCAAATTTGCTGGCATATTGAGTGCAGCACCTTCACAGCATCATCTTCCAGGATTTGAAATAGCTCAACTGGAATTCCATCACCTCCACTAGCTTTGTAGTCATGGTTTCTAAGGCCCACTTGACTTCACATTTTGGGATGTCTGGCTCTAGGTGAGTGATCACACCATCGTGATTATCTGGGTCATGAAGATCTGTTTTTGTACAGTTATTCTGTGTATTCTTGCCACTTCTTCTTAACATCTTCTGTTTTTGTTAGGTCCATACCATTTCTTTCCTTTATCGAGTCCATCTTTGCATGAAATGTTCCCTTGGTATCTCTAATTTTCTTAAAGAGATCTCTAGTCTTTCCCATTCTATTGCCTTCCCT
>NW_011494927.1:95829-101933 GCF_000754665.1 Bison bison bison | reverse complement strand
TTGCCTTCCCTGTGTTTCTTTGCATTGATTGCCGAGGAAGGCTCTCTTATCTCTCCTTGCTATTCTTTGAAACTCTGCATTCAGATGCTTATATCTTTCCTTTTCTCCATTGCTTTTTGCTTCTCTTCTTTTCACAGCTATTTGTAAGGCCTCCTCAGACAGCCATATTGCTTTTTTGCATTTCCTTTCCATGGGGAAGGTCTTGATCCCTGTCTCTGGTACAATGTCACGACCCTCCATCCATAGTTCATCAGGCACTCTGTCTATCAGGTCTAGTACCTTAAATCTATTTCTCACTTCTACTGTATAATCATAAGGGATACATGAATGTCTAGTGGTTTTCCCTCCTTTCTTCAATTTAAGTCTGAATTTGGCAATAAAGATTTCGTGATCGGAACCACGGTCAGCTCCCAGTCTTGTTTTTGCTGACTGTATAGAGCTTCTCCAACTTTGGCTGCAAAGAATATAATCAATATGATTTTGGGGTTGACCATCTTGTGATGTCCATGTGTAAAGTCTTCTCTTGTGTTGTTTGAAGAGGGTGTTTGCTATGACCAGTGCGTTCTATTGGCAAACTCTATTAGCCTTTTCCCTGCTTAATTCCGTACTCCAAGACCAAATTTTCCTGTTACTTTAGGTGTTTCTTGACTTCCTACTTTTGCATTCCAGCCCCCTATAATGAAAAGGACATCTTTTTGGGGTATTAGTTCTAAAAGGTCTTGTAGGGCTTCATAGAACTGTTCAACTTCAGCTTCTTCAGCATTACTGGTTGGGGCATAGGCTTGGATTACTGTGATATTGAATGGTTTGCCTTGGAAATGAATAAGAGATCATTCTATCATGTTTGAGATTTCATCCAAGTACTGCATTTCGGACTCTTTCGTTGACCATGATGGCTACTTCATTTTTTCTAAGGGATTCCTGCCCACGTTAGTAGATATAATGGTCATCTGAGTTAAATTCACCCATTCCTGTCCATTTTGCATTTCTTTTCCACTTGGCTCAGATCACGAAATCCTTACTGCCAAATTCAGAATTAAATTGAAGAAAGGAGGGAAAACCACTAGACCATTCACGTATCCCTTATGGTTATACAGTGGAAGTGAGAAATAGATTTAACGGACTAGATCTGATAGAGTGCCTGATGAACTATGGATGGAGGTTCGTGGAAAATCAGGAGTTGCTGATTCCTAGAATGTTGATATTCACTCTTGCTATCTTCTCTTTGACCACTTACAGTTTGCCTTGACTCATTGCCTTGACCCAACATTCCAGGTTCCTATGTAATATTGCTCTTTACAGCATCAGACCTTGCTTGTATCACCAGTCAAATCCCACAACTGGGTATTGTTTTTGCTTTGGCTCCATCTCTTTAGTCTTTCTGGAGTTATTTCTCCACTGATCTCCAGTAGCATATTGGGCACCCACTGACCTGGGGAGTTCCTCTTTCAGTATCCTATCATTTTGCCTTTTCATATTGTTCATGGGGTTCTCAAGGCAAGAATACTGAAGTGGTTTGTCATTCCCCTCTCCAGTGGACCACCTCTGTCAGATCTCTCCATCATGACCCGTCTGTCTTGGGTGGCCCCACGTGGCATGGCTCAGTTTCATTGAGTTAGACAAGGCTGTGGTCCTTGTGATCAGATTGGCTAGATTTCTGTGATTATGGTTTAGTTTGTCTGCCCTCTGATGCCCTCTCGCAACACCTACCATCTTACTTGGGTTTCTCTTACCTTGGACATGGGGTATTTCTTCACGGCTGCTCCAGCAAAGTGCAGCCACTGCTCCTTCCCTTGGACAAGGGGTATCTTCTCACAGCTGTCCCTCCTGACCTTGAATGTGAAGTAGCTCCTTTTGGCCCTCCCACATTGTTAACCTCCCAAAAAAGTGATGTATTTATCCAACTGATGAACTTAGGTTGACATATCATTATCACCCAAAGTCCAGAGTTTACATTAGACTTCACTCTTGGTGATGTACAACATGTGGGTTGACAAATGTACAGTAACATGTATCTATCATTATAGTACCACCCAGATGGTTTCACTGTTCTAGATGTCCTCTGTGCTCCACCTATTGATCTCTCCCAACACTTGAATCCTTGGCAACCACTGAACATTATACTGTCTCCAGAGGGTTCCTCCCCACCCCCCCAGAATGTCTTATAATGGGCATTGTACAGTACATAACCTTTTAACATTGGTTTCTTTTATTAAGAATATGCATGCAAGATTTCTTCTTGTTATTTTATGCCTTGGCAGCTTATTTCTTTTTAGTGCTGAATAATATTCATTTATCTGGATATACCATATTAACAATTTACTGAGCATGGCCCCGCCAACCAGAACAAGACCCAGTTTCCCCTTCAGTCAGTCTGTCCCACCAGGAAGGTTCCATAAGCCTCTTATTATTCTCCATCAGAGGGCTGCTGCTGCTGCTGCTAAGCGGCTTCAGTCGAGTCCAACTCTGTGCGATGCAATGGACTGGAGCCTACCAGGTTCCTCCGTCCATGGGACTTTCCAGGCAAGAGTACTGGAGTGGGGTGCCATTGCCTTCTCCACCATCAGAGGGCAGACAGACTTAAAACCACAATCACAGAAAACTAACCAATCTAATCACATGGACCACAGCCTTCTCTAACTCAATGAAACTATGAGCCATGCCATGTAGGGCCACCCAAGACAGATGGGTCATGGTGGAGAGTTCTGACAAAATGTGGCCCACTAGAGAAGGGAATGGCAAACCACTTCAGTATTCTTACCTTGAGAACCCCATGAACAATGTGAAAAGGCAAAAAGATAGGACACTGAAAGATGAACTCCCCAGGTCAGTAGGTGCCCAATATGCTGTTGGAGGACAACGGAGAAATAACTCCAGAAAGACTAAAGAGATGGAGCCAAAGCAAAAACAATACCCACTTGTGGATGTGACTGCTGATGGAAGCAAGGTCCGATGCTGTAAAAAGCAATATTGCATAGGAACCTGGAATGTTAGGTCCATGAATCAAGGCAAATGGGAAGTGTTCAAACAGGAGATGGCAAGAGTGAACATTGACATTTTAGAAATCAGAGAACTAAAATGGACTGGAATGGGTGAATTTAATTCAGGTGACCATTATTTCTACTACTGTGGGCAAGAAACCCTTAGAAGAAATAGAGTAGAAATCGTAGTCAAAAAGAGAGTCATTTTGGATGCAGTCTCAAAAATGGCAGGATGATCTTTTGTTCGTTTCCAAGACAAACCATTCAATATCACGGTAATCCAAGGCTATATCCCGATCTGTAACACTGAAGAGCTGAAGCTGAACAATTCTATGAAGACCTACAAGACCTTTTAGAACTAACACCCCAAAAAATGTCCTTTTCATTATAGGGGTCTGGAATGCAAAAGTAGGAAGTCTGGAGTAACAGGCAAATTTGGCCTTGGAGTACAGATTGAAGCAAGGCAAAGACTAATATAGTTTTGCCAAGAGAACACACTGGTCATAGCAAACACCCTCTTTCAACAACACAGTAGATGAATCTACATATGGAAATTACCAGATGGCCAACACCGAAATCATATTGATTATATTCTTTCCAGCCAAAGATGGAGAAGCTCTGTATACTCATAAAAAAAGAGACCAGGAGCTGAATGTGGCTCAGACCATGAACTCCTAATTGCCAAATTCAGACTTAAAATGAAGAAAAGAGGGAAAACCACTAGACCATTCAGGTATAACTTAAATCAAATCCCTAACAATTACACAGTAGAAGTGAGAAGTAGATTTAAGGACTAGATCTGATAGAGTGCCTGATGAACTATGGATGGAGGTTCATGACATTGTACAGGAGACAGGGAGCAAGACCATCCCCAAGAAAAAGAAATGCAAAACAGCAAAATGGCTGTCTGAGGAGACCTTACAAATAGCTCTGAAAATAAGGGAAGTGAAAAGCAAAGGAGAAAAGGAAATATATGCCCATTTCAATGCAGAGTTCCAAAGAGTAGCAAGGAGAGATAAGAAAGCCTTCCTCAGTGATCAATGCAAAGAAATAGTGGAAAACAATAGAATGGGAAAAACAAGCAATCTCTTGAAGAAAATTAGAGATACCAAGGGAACATTTCATGCAACAATGGGCTCAATGAAGGATAGAAATAGTATTGACCTAACAGAATCAGAAGATATTAAAAAGAGGTGGCAAGAATACACAGAAGAACTGTACAAAAAAGATCTTCACCACCTAGATAATCACGATTGTGTGATCACTCACACTCACCTAGAGTCAGACATCCTGGAATATGATGTCAAGTGAGCCTAGGGAAGAATCACTCTGAATAAAGATAGTGGAGGTGACGGAATTCCAGTTGAGCTGTTTTGAATCCTGAAAGATGATGCTGTGAAAGTGCTGCACTCAACACGCCAGCAAATTTGGAAAACTCAGCAATGGCCACAGAACTGGAAAAGGTCAGTTTTCATTCCAATCTCAAACAAAGGCAATACCATAGAATGCTCAAACTACTGCACAATTTCACTCATCTCACATGCTAGTAAAGTAATGCTCAAAATACTCCAAGCCAGGCTTCAGCAATACGGGAACTGTGAACTTCTAGATGTTCAAGCTGATTTTAGAATAGGCAGAGGAGCCACAGATCAAATTCCCAACATCCTCTGGATCATCAAAAAAGCAAAGAGTTCCAGGAAAACATCTATTTCTGCTCTATTGATTTTTCAAAAACCTTAGCCTGTGGATAACAGTGAACTGTGGAAAATTCTTTAAGAGATGGGAATAACAGACCACCTAACCTGCCTCTTGAGAAATCTGTATTAAGGTCAGGAAGAAACAGTTAGAAATGGATATGGAATAACAGACTGATTCCTAATAGGAAAAGGAGTACGTCAAGTCTGTATATTGTCATTTTGCTTATTTAACTTATATGCAGAGTACATCATGAGAAACGCTGGGCTGGAAGAAGCACATCTGGAATCAAGATTGCCATGAGAAATATCAATAACCTCAGATATGCAGATGACACCTCCCTATGGCAGAAAGTGAAGAACTAGAGCCTCTTGATGAAAGTGAAAGAGGAGAGTAAAAAAGTTGGCTTAAAGCTCAACATTAAGAAAACAAAGATCATGGCATCTGGTCGCATCACTTCATGGCGAATAGATGGAGAAACAGTGGAAACAGTGTCAGACTTTATTTTGGGGGCTCCAAAATCATTGCAGATGGTGCCTGCAGCCATGAACTTAAAAAACTTACTCCTTGGGAGAAAAGCTTTTATCAATCTAGATAGCATATTAAAAAGCAGAGACATTACTTTGCTAACAAAGTTCTGTCTAGTCAAGGCTATTATTTTTCAAGTAGTCATGTATGGATGTGAGAATTGGACTATAAAGAAAGCTGAGTGCCGAAGAATTGATGCTTTTGCCCTGTGGTGTTGGAGAAGACTCTTGAGAGTCCCTTGGACTGCAAGGAGATCCAACCAGTCCATCCTAAAGGAGATCAGTCCTAGGTGTACACTGGAAGTACTGATGCTGAAGCTGAAGCTCCAGTACTTTGGCCAACTGATGCGAAGAGCTGACTGATTTGAAAAGACCCTGATGCCATGAAAGACTGAAGGCGGGAGGAGAAGGGGACAATAAAGGATAAGATGGCTGGATGGCATTGCCGACTCAATGGACATGAGTTTGAGTAAACTCTAGGAATTAGTGCTGGACAGGGAGGCCTGGCATGCTGCCATCCTTGGGATCACAGAGTCAGACAGGACTTTGCAACTGAACTGATCTAAACTAAACTGACCAGTTTATCTATTCACCCACTGATGGACATCTTGATTGTTTCTAAGCTCTAACAATCGAGACTAAAACTGCTATGAATACCAGTGAATATTTTTATGTGGAGGTAAGCTTTCAAGCCAAAGCCTTTGACTGTGTGGATCACAATAAACTGTGGAAAATTCTGAAAGAGATGGGAATACCAGACCACCTGATCTGCCTCTTGAGAAATTTGTATGTAGGTCAGGAAGCAACAGTTAGAACTGGACATGGAACACAGACTGGTTCCAAATAGGAAAAGGAGTACATCAAGGCTGTCTATTGTCACCTTGCTTATTTAACTTCTATG
>NW_011494927.1:78749-95729 GCF_000754665.1 Bison bison bison | reverse complement strand
AGATGGGGAAACAGTGGAAACAGTGTCAACTTATTTTGGGGGGCTCCAAAATCACTGCAGATGGTGACTGCAGTAATGAAATTAAAAGACGCTTACTCCTTGGAAGGAAAGTTATGACCAACCTAGATAGCATATTCAAAAGCACAGACATTACTTTGCCAACAATGGTTCGTCTAGTCAAGGCTATGGTTTTTCCTGTGGTCATGTATAGATGTGAGAGTTGGACTGTGAAGAAGCCTGAGCACCGAAGAATTGATGTTTTTGGACTGTGGTGTTGGAGAAGACTCTTGAGAGTCCCTTGGACTGCAACGAGATCCAACCAGTCCATTCTGAAGGAGATTAGCCCTGGGATTTCTTTGGAAGGAATGATGCTAAAGCTGAAACTCCAGTACTTCGGCCACCTCATGCGAATAGTTGTCTTATTGGAAAAGACTCTGATGCTGGGAGGGATTGGGGGCAGGAGGAGAAAGGGACGACAGAGGATGAGATGGCTGGATGGCATCACTGACTCGATGGGCGTGAGTCTCGGTGAACTCCGGGAGTTGGTGATGGATAGGGAGGCCTGGCGTGCTGTGATTCACGGGGTCGCAAAGAGTCAGACACAACTGAGCAAATGAATTGAATTGAAGCTTTCAAGTCCTTTGGGTAAATGTTAAGTGCTGTGATTTGCTGAACTGGAATTCATAATTCATATCCATAATGCACATTCTGCTATTTTAAAGCTAAAATCCTCCCAATTATTTCATTATTTGTTTAATCTACTGATGTGTTAATGTTCACTTACATCAGCTGCTTATCTCCTTCTAGAATGTGTAAATATATCACACTTAATTTGGGTCATCAATTTTACAGTTACAAGACATCAATACAAAACAAAATATAAAGACATATATAATTCATGGGAAAAATTAAACCACTCAAAATTCAGAAGGAAATGAATTAGGAACATATATTTTACCAAAAGAATATCACTATAAGTATAAATACAATAGCCAAGGCCTTCCTATATTCTAATAAATACTTCAGAAGTGGAATTTTGTCTCCATATCCTGTCATTGTTATAAAGATCAATATAAAAACATGGTATGAATTGAAAGTATAACACCAATAAATTGAAGGGAGTTTGTCTAGATTATACCCCGTCCATTACAATATTATGATTCTATATTATTTGAATCTGTTACTTTCTGCTGAGTCAGGAAGAAAAACTCAGTTGAAGGTCTATAATAAGACAAATGTGATCAAAATGTCTAATAAACAGAACAAATTGAAAGAGGGAAAACCTGCCAGACTGTGAATATAAGTATTTAAGTGCAACTGTACATAGTAAAGACTGTAAGTCAAAATGTAAAAGGGCATGGAAAACATTATATTAAAACCACTGTGCTATGTAAGTCAGTCAAGAGATACAGAGACACAGCAGTGCAAAACACCTTAGGCAATGAAATTTACATTCCGGTATATGGATGCTGTGCCACCCTCTACATAAAAGTGACTGAACAATAATCACTGCTTGTATTTACAGTGCTTACTTTCCTGAAGGAAATGAATACTACTTCTGTATCATAGGATTATATCAACACTACAGGAATACCAGACCACCTGATCTGCCTCTTGAGAAACCTATATGTAGGTCAGGAAGCAACAGTTAGAACTGGACATGGAACAACAGCCTGGTTCGAAATGAGAAAAGGAGTATGTCAAGGCTGTATATTGCCACCCTGCTTATTTAACTTATATGCAGAGTACATCATGAAAAATGCTGGGCTGGAAGAAGCACAAGCTGGATTCAAGATTGCTGGGTAAAATATTAATAACCTCAGACATGCAGATGACACCACCCTTATGGCAGAAAGTGAAGAGGAACTTAAAAGCCTCATGATGAAAGTGAAAGAGGAGAGTGAAAAAGTTGGCTTAAAGCTCAACGTGTAGAAAACTAAGAGCATAGCATCTGGTCCCATCACTTCATGGGAAATAGATGGGGAAACAGTGGAAACAGTGTCAGACTTATTTTTCAGATCAGATCAGGTCAGATCAGATCAGTCGCTCAGTCATGTCCGACTCTTTGCGACCCCATGAATCGCAGTACGCCAGGCCTCCCTGTCCATCACCAACTCTCGGAGTTCACTCAGACTCATGTCCATTGAGTCAATGATGCCATCCAGCCATCTCATCCTCTGTTGTCCCCTTTTCCTCTTGCCCCCAGTCCCTCCCAGCATCAGAGTTTTCCAATGAGTCAAATCTTCGCATGAGGTGGCCAAAGTACTGGAGTGTCAGCCTTAGCATCATTCCTTCCAAAGAAATCCCAGGGCTGATCTCCTTTAAAATGGACTGGTTGGATCTCGTTGCAGTCCAAGGGACTCTCAAGAGTCTTCTCGAACACCGCAGTTCAAAAGCATCAATTCTTCAGCGCTCAGCCTTCTTTACAGTCCAACTCTCACATCCATACATGACCACAGGAAAAACCATAGCCTTGACTAGATGAACCATTGTTGGCAAAGTAATGTCTCTGCTTTTGAATATGCTATCTAGGTTGGTCATAACTTTCCTTCCAAGGAGTAAGGACTTTATTTTGGGGGGGCTCCAAATCACTGCAGATGGTGATTGCAGCCATGAAATTAAAAGACGCTTACTCCTTGAAAGGAAAGTTATGACCAACCTAGATAGCGTATTAAAAAGTAGAGATATTATTTTGCCAACAATGGTCCGTCTAGTCAAGGCTATGGTTTTTCCAATGGTCATGTATGGATGTGAGAGTTGGACTATAAAGAAAGCTGAGCACCAAAGAATTGATGCTTTTGAACTGTGGTGTTGGAGAAGACTCTTGAGAGTCCCTTGGGTTGCAAGGAGATCCAACAAGCCCATCCTAAAGGAGATCAATCCTGTGTGTTCATTGGAAGGACTGATGCTAAAGCTGAAACTCCAATACTTTGGCCACCTCATGCAAAGAGTTGTCTTATTGGAAAAGACTCTGATGCTGGGAGGGATTGAGGCAGGAGGAGAAGGGGATGACAGAGGATGAGATGGCTGAATGGCATCACTGACTCAATGCACATGAGTTTGATTGAACTCCAGGAGTTGTTGATGAACAGGGAGGCCTGGTGTGCTGGGATTCATGTGGTCACAAGGAGTTGGATACAACTGAGTGACTGAACTGAACTGACATTAAAAGGTAATATTTTCTGGGGACTTCTAGATCAATCTAAACTTGAAGAAAAATACAAAATTTTTCATATTATCTTCCATTTATATTTTGTCACCTGTGATCAGTTTCTTACCCCATAACATTCTCATGGCATTTTTCACTTCTGTATTCCTTAGTGAGTAAGTCAGGGGGTTGATCAAAGGTGTTCCAACTGTATAAAACACAGCTATCATCTTATCCATGGGGAAGGTAGTTGCAGGACGTGTGTAGATAAATATGCAAGGACCAAAGAACAAGATGACCACGATGATGTGGGAGATGCAGGTGGATAGGGCTTTCTTCCTCCCTTCAGCACTGTGGTTTCTCAGAGAATGCAAGATGATAGCATAGGAGAACATCAGCATGACAAAACTCACTGTACAGATAGCCCCACTGTTGGACACCAAGAGTAGGTTGGTCGCATAAGTGTCTGTACAGGCAAGTTTCAACAAAGGCTGCAAGTCACAAAAATAGTGATCTATCACATTGGGACCGCAGAAAGGCAGACTCAAGGCTAGAAGAATCTGAGCTGAAGAATGAACGCAAGACCCTACCCAGGCCACAGTCACCAAGACACCACAGACTCGATGGCTCATGAGGGTTATGTATCGAAGGGGCTTACAGATGGCCACATAGCGGTCAACAGCCATGAGAATAAGGATGAAGATCTCTAGGCAACCAAAAAAATGTGATGCAAAGACTTGGATCATGCACTCATTGAAGGAGATTGTGCTCTTTTCCCTAAGGGCATCGACAATCACTCTAGGGGCTATGGAAGTTGAGAGAAAGGTATCAGATAAAGATAAGTGGAAAAGGAAGAAATACATTGGACTCCCAAGTGTCCTGCTGGTCTTGATGGTGGAAATAATCAGGAAGTTACCCAGTAACATCCCCAGATATAAAAACAAGAAAGTGACAAACACTATTTTCTTCCTAACAGGATCCTGTGATAACCCAAGTAGAATGAACTCAGTCACATTATTGTTCAGCTTCATGATTTCATGAATGAGATGAGGGATGAATGTGAAATGGATTATCTGCAAAAAAATAAATCAATATATGGTGCAATATATTATATGATGGAATATTTTAAGTAAAACAACATTTGCTTATCAGGTATATTCTTTACAATAATTTATATTATATGTTTGTTTCTTAATAATAACATTTGTTCTTCAATTTGTAATGACCATTTCATAGGGTCATTATGAGTCTCATATAAACTTGTGAATGTTAAACTTTCTAATAAGACTCTTTAAATACAATCCCTTGTTAGACTGGACATGATTATGATTAGTTTTATGAATATATGTAATATATGGCTCCATTTTATTATTTCCTTTGTCATTTTTTGGCCATATTCAATATATTCAGAATCCCAAGTATTGCGCATCAGTCATTATTTAGGGTATATTTGACTGCCCATGGTGGTTTATGACAGAAAGTCATACATCATCCTTAGCACCTTAAAGAATATCTTGTTCATACATACCCTTATACTTTTTCCTTTATTATACATATTGATTTTAAAAGTAGCACAAACTGTCTTCTAGATACCCTAGTTTGAAAAGAGAAAAGACATATTACTTTAAATAATCTGTTGCAACGTCCAAGCACATTTATATTTAGTCCTTGATGTATACGATGAACAGAGTGAATGATCTCTGTTATTTGATAATATTTCAAAAATACCCATTACTCTTTTTTCATTCTCCAGTCTTGGAAAAGTACATTTTAAGCACTCATATTTCCTGAAGTTACATTTCAAAATGACTTCCTGAAGTTAAATTTCTAAATGAAAGAGAATTTATTAATTAATAGCTTAGGTTTTAAAAATTCAAGCTTTTACCTAAGCTTGTTAAACCTGAGGTGGTTTTCTTTTATTGGAGGATGTCACCTGGCAGTTGGTCTAGGACCTGATCATGGTTATATTCCCAGTAGAGATTGTAGTCTCAGGTACCTGAAAATCTCACATTGCTGGAAAAGCAGGAAAACAGAAGAGGAAGGGTAATGTAATTTTCCAAAAGAGTCATAATAAATAACAACTGACTTCTTCATTCAGTTTGTTTTTGTCCTGGCAAATAATTATTCAATGTAAAATGTCCCTTCTTTGGATGAAGATTTCTGTTTTCACATTTTAAAAGAAATATTATCATGGGGTCATTTCCAAGAACACCTTTTTTCTTTAGTTCTTTGTTATGAAGATGATGCTGGCAAGTGGCACTATATGCAAGTATAAATAGAAAATGAAATGTTATGCATTTAAATATCATCTGGAAGACTTACTTATTCCATTGTTCCTCTCCTCAATCCATCCAACTTTAATGCATGTCTTGAAAGTTGTGAACAGCCAAAGTGCAGATTATGACAGACTAGCTAGGGACAAGATTTCCTTTCAATATATTTTTCTCTCTCATGGTGAACTTTCTTCTCTTCAACAGAGATGAAATATCCCTTATTCCTGGAAAAAAAAAAAAAACTGTTCAGAATATATCTAATAAAGTTACTCAATTTGGGTTTTCAAATATTAAAAAAAATCTCTTTCAACTCGCATAATCTTTAACTATAAGTAAATTGAATCTTGATATATTAATCATTACAATAAGCTCCTCCTTTCCTTCACTGGTTTTAAAGAGTGATGTACCATAACATATTTAACACTTGGAAATATGCTAATCATTGGAAATAAAGTGATGTGAAAGTCTATTTCATGTCAATATTCCTTGACATCGGTCACTGCTTTGAGTGTTATAGTTTTGGGTTTGTATGTTGTCAAACGTATTTTCCTATTATTTTCCAGGACAAGTTTATCTCTCTTTTCACATTTGAACTTGTATATTTAAGATAACTTGAGAATCATAAACATATATCATCATTAACTTGTTAATAATCATGTGTCCTCATCAAATATTTAATCAGTAGTTTCAGAAAGACATTAAATGTCTCCACTCACATCTACAGCCATAAAGTCCATTTTTGTGCATTTAAGTCCCAAACAATTCAAACTACTTTAGTCACTAATTTATTTGAAAAATACTGTGTCCTCAGGCATCAGTACATTTCAGTGATTCCCCTTGCATCTTGAAAAAGGGGATTTTAACCTATTTTGTAATATACAATACTTCATGACCTAGAATATGGAGACTATAATTCTCAAGTGAACTATATCAAAGCCTTTATATGATCAGGGTGTATTCATGATGCAATGTGAGATGTAAAAGTAGTAGATACATCATGTGAAATCTCTATAATGTAAATAATGTAGCAGCCAAAGATGAAAAATAGATGTAGAATATCCAAACTCACCTTGTTCTCTTCTTTTTTCCTGGAGTGTCCTTCCATTTCTAGCTGTTTCAACCTTCTGGGAACTTCAAACCAAATTTCTGAGAAATATCCTCTAGCTAGCCTTCAGATATTTCCTGTGAGAAAGGAAATCCACTCTTTTGCTCTCTAAAGCCTTTATCTATAATTTTCTTATAGTATTAACCTTATTGCTTATAATAAGTATATGTAGGCTTACTTTAGCTTTCTTCCTGGAATGAGAATATCGGAAAACTACATGTTCTTTGAATATCATTCTCCACAGTTCCAACACAATGCTTTGTACACTGTAGTTGCTCAGTAAGAGCTTTTAACTTGATCATTTCCTATAACTCCATAAAAGGTAACATTTACCTCATTGTTTTCACATTATGTTGGTTACAAAGTCACAGTGTTATTAACTTATAGGGATCATCTATTATGTAGAGTAGGTAGACAAATATGTTCTAATTTTACATAGCCAAGAAGAAGGAAGAAAACAAATATAATTTATCACTTAACTGTTAGCAGAGTCTCTGAATTAGTATTATCTGCCTGTCCTTTTCTGTTACCAACTTTCTTAAAGAATACTGAAAAAAAAATACATACACAAAGCAACAGTGGTTCCTCTCTGCTTTCCAGAGGGACTATTTTCAGACTTAATGATGTAAGTTTTTAGCATTGTAGAGAGTTTATTCCCTAAAGTTTCTTTTCAGTCAAATTCATCCCAGATGTAATAACCTCAATGTTAGGTTTATCCAATTAGCCTGTTAAGAACAGCAAGTTAATCCACCTTGTACTCAGGAACCAGATCAAACAAGGATTTGTAGTTATTATATTTTCCTTGGTCTAAAAAAAAAAAAAAACAAACAGGGAAGAAGAGGAAAAAGACAGAGTAGTGAAGAACAGGAATAAGAAACTATGTTACTGGTAGGAGAGAAAGTGGGCCACCAAGAAACTACTATGCTCCCACAAGTGCCTTAATTACCCACCCCTGCATTAGGAAACAAAATCTTTAAGCCCTGATAATTTGTTGTTGTTGTTGTTGGTAACTACAATCCAGGGAAACCACTATGGTGCTTGAAAACATAAGTTCTATGATATGGGATCCAGATATTCCCTATCAAGGTACTACAGTCATAAAAAAAGAATAAATTTTGTCATTTACAGCAATGAATGAATGGTACTGAAATATATTATGCTAAGTGAAATAAGTCATACAGAGAAAGACAAATGCTATATGATATTACTTATATATGGAATCTAAATAACAAAGCAAGCTAATAATGGATACAACAAAAAAGAAATGTACTCACAAAAGTAAAGAACAAACTATTGGTTAGCAATGGGGGAGGGAAAGAGTTAGGGGCAAGAAAAAATAGAGGACTGAGATACCAACTATTATGTATAAGATAAATAAGCTACAAGAATACATTTTGCTACATAGGGAATTTAGTCAATATTTTATGATAACTATAAATAGTATAATCTTTAAACCCTGTGAATCACCATGTTATGTGTCTGTAATGGATGTGAGAGTTGGAGTATAAAGAAAGCTGAGCACTGAAGAATTGATGCTTTTGAACTGTGGTGTTGGATAAGACTCTTGAGAGTCCCTTGGACTGCAAGGAGATCCATCCACTCCATCCTAAAGGAGATCAGTCCTTAATATTCATTGGAAGGACTGATCTTGGAGCTGAAACTCCAATACTGTGGCCACCTGATGCAAAGAGCTGACTCACTGGAAAAGAGCCTGATGCTTGGAAAGATTGAAGACGGGAGAAGGGGAAAACAGAGGATAAGAGGATGACAGAGGATGAGATGGTTGGATGGCATCACCAACTCAATGGACATGGGTTTGGGTGGACTCTGGGAGTTGGTCATGTACAGGGAAGCCTGGCATGCTGCGGTTCATGGGGTCACAGAGTCAGACACGACTGAGCGACTGAAGTGAACATACAATATTGTACATTGTTAACTGTGTTTAATTAAAAAAAAAAGATGTAAAAACTTCTTTAGTAGGCTCTAATCGTTTATACCTGACAAGAGTATTTTCTTTCTTGAATAACTGAATCTTGAATTTCCTCTGAGAAAATATGAATAGAACTTCTTAATTTTTCACTATACAAGCTTTTAGTGATATTATTTCACAAAGTTTGGAATATGATTCTCACTAGCTTGTTTAGAAACATTTACCCCAGGCTGTAATATTTGTGTTGGGGATCTATCAGCAAATAAGATAGAGTCATTACTTTTGTTTGGAGTATTAAGTCCCCCCCCCGCCCCCAAATCAGTTTTGTCCCTAAAAGAGTTAGTACAGATCTGTAACTTCTGACCATCAACAGTTGGAGAAAGTCAACATGAAAGCAGAGCTAAGAGATAAATCAATTGTATAATAACATTCATCTGTAGAATTTACCTATGTCCAAATTATTTTACTGTTTTCCATTTTATACTTTTGTTTTTATATTTATCTAAATAATATCATAAATACTTGCAAACTTCCCAGCCATCTTAAGAATTAAAATGCTAACAGTAATTAAATCTATTCCTGACTACCTTCCTACCTGTTACTGCTTCACTCTAAAGGTAACCAATACTCTAATGTTTTTAGAGATCAGTTTTAAACAAAAATGAAAAGTACAGTGAGTTCCTTTGTGACACCCCCAGTAGCCTCTATTATTAATATCTTGATTAAAGTTATATATGTTTTAAAATAATCTATGAATTTATGTTATCACCTAAAGTCCATAATTTACATTACCATTCACTCTTGGTGTTGCACAGAAGCATAATGACGTTTAACCAACTTTACAACATCATAGAATAATTCACTATCCTAAATATTCTCTGTACTCCTAATTATGCCCTCTTATTTTCTTCTAACCCCTGCCAACCACCAATCATTTTACTGGACCCAAGGGTTTCTCTGTGCTATATAATACAGTTTGATTCATATAGTACCTCGACTTTCAGATTGGTTTCTTTCATTTAGCAATAGGCATTTATGGTTTATTCATGATTTTTGTGGTTTGATAGTTCATTTCTCTTTATTACTGAATAATATTCCAAGGCATGGGGGCTTAACATTTACTTTATCCGGTCATCTGCTGAACAACATCTCGTATATGTTTCATACAGATCTAAGTTTTTAAGTCGTTTGGGTGATACCTTCCTGGATCACTTGGTAAATCTATGTTTAGCTTTGTAAGAAAGGGCCAAACTATCTTCAGAGTGACTGTACCATTTTGCATTCCCACTGTAGTGAATGATTTTTCTCATGTTCTCAACATCTTCACCAAAATTTGATACTGTTAGTGTTTTTAATGCAGTCAATTTATAAAGTGTGCTTGTAGTATTTCATCATTTTATTTGCAATTCCCTAATAACATATGATGTTGAGAATCTTTTTGCATACTTGTTTTCCATCAGTACATCTTTTTTGGTGAGATATCTGTTCAGATCAATGCCCATTAAAAAAAAAATTAGATTTCTTATTTTCTTGTTGTTGGACTTCAGTGTTCTTTGTACATGTTGGATATGAATCATTTTGTCAGATGTGTGTTTTTATAAATAACACTTCTCAGTCTGTAGCTAGTACTTTCATTGTCCATAAATATAATTTTAATGAGGTTCACCTTAACATCTTATTTTTTAATTTTTGGTGTAAACATAACTTTTAAAAATATACTTTCTCTTTTTATGTACCATTTTAGGTTCATAGCAAGTTTGAGTAGAAAATACAGAGATTCTCCATACCATCCACCTTTCCACTCCTCACACATACAATCTTCCCCTCTATTAACATCCTGAATTAGACTGGAATTTCTAGTACATTTCTTGGAATCATTGAACCTGACACAAGACTGACACATCATAATAAACCAAATTCCATGGGGTATGTTTGGTCCCACTGTTAGTGTAGTACATTTTATGGGTTTTGATCTACATAAAATGACAAGTATTTATTATTACAGTGAAGTTGCTCAGTCGTGTCTGACTGCGAACCCATGGACCATGGAGTCCATGGAATTTTCCAGGCCAGAATACTGGAGTTGTAAGCCATTCCCTTCTCCAGGGGATCTTCCCAACCCAGGGATCAAACCCTGGTCTCCCGCATTGCAGACAGATTCTTTATCAGCTGAGCCATAAGGGGAGCACATTATTACAGAATAGTACAGTACTTTCAGTGCCTTAAATAATCTCTGTGTTCTGCCTACTCATCTTGCTTGTGAAAGCTAATGAAGGGAAACCTCATTAAAATGGTGTCAGTAAATCAAAAGGGGGAGGTCTCAGGCACATTCAGTCAGTAAGGATCCCAGCTGAAAGAGATGCACTTGCAACTCAGACAAGTATGAAACTCCTGTCATCATCAGAAGAAAGAAAGTTTCTTTTTGACTGACAATAAGTTGGCCACAAGAGACTGTGACAACTCAGGTAAAGAAAGTCACTGTAGTTCAAGCTCCCAGTTTCCTCCAGTGGACTTTTTGTTTATAACAGCTTCTCCTAACTTCCTCTTCATGAAAAGAGAATTTCCTCTCCTTTGCTTTACCAGATTTATATGTGATTCATCAGTTACTCATCCCTGTTCCTGAATAAATCTCTTTTACTGGTAAAAATATCTGGCTGTTTTATTATTTAGATTAACTCTTCCCTCTCTCCAACCCCTGCCAACCAGTGATCACTGTATTTTCTCTCTCTCTCTCTTTTTTAATGTCTTTTACAGAATTTTACATAGCTGGAATCACATAGTAAGTAACCTTTTCAGATTAGTTTCTTTTATTTGAGTATTATGCATTTAAAGTTACTTTGTGTCTTTTCATGGCTAGATAGTGGGATTTTGTGTTCAAAAACATTCCCTTGTGGATATTTCACAGTTTATTCACCTTTTCACATATTGAAGACTATCTTGATTGATTCCAATATTGTGGATATTGCACAGTTTATTCACCTTTTCATATACTGAAGAATATCTTGGTTTATCATTGGTAAATATGAGTTAAAGCTGCAATAAATATTTGTGTGCAGGTTGTTGCATAGACATAAATTGTCAGCTCCTTTGGGTAAATACCATATGTGATTGTTGGGTTTTGTAGGAAGATTAGGTTAGTTGTGTAAAATGACACAAAAGTGTCTTTCATGGGTATCCCATTAGGTAGTGCATAAGAGTTCCTGTTGCTCTGCATCCTTGTGAGTGGTTAATGTTGTCAGCATTTTAGATTTGACTTATTATTGGTGTATAAGTGGCATCTTATTGTTGTTTTAGTTTCAATTCTTTAATGGCATTTAGCACTGATTGTCTTTTGTAACTTGTCATCTGTATATCATTTTATATTTTGGTACTTTATTTTTTGAGGAAGATAATTTTTAAGGGTGTTTATTTATTTTATACAATTTTTATTGTAATAACACAACATGAGACACACCCTCTTAACAATCTTGAAGTTACACCACACAGTTTATTAACTATAGTCACAATGATTTGCACTGTCTCTGGAACTTACTCATCTTGCATAATTAAAACTTTGCCCTTGTCTTTGGCAACCACCAGTCTATTGTCTGTTTCTATCAGTTTGGCTATTGTGATGAGGAATTTGTCCTTCTATATCTGGCTTATTTCACTTGGCTTAATGTCCTCCAGGTTCATCAAAGTTGTTGCATATGGAAGAATTTTCTTATTTTTAAAGATTATTTAATAGTCCATTATGTATATATGTCACATTTTTGTTATCATTTCTTCTTTTGATAAACAGGTTGTTTTCATGTCTTGGCTGTTGTGAACAATGCTACAATAAAGATGGGTGTACAGATATTTCTTTACATTCCTGATATTAATACATTTGAAGACATAGACTCAGAAGTGGAAAGTTGAACCTTATGGTAATTATGTTTTTCAGTATTTTGAGGAACTGCCATTTTGTGTTTCCTAGGTGTTGTGTTATTTTAAATTGCTCCCAGCAGTTCACACAAGGTTCTGATTTCTCCACATATGTTCCAACATTTGTTAGCTTGATTATTTTGATAAGCCCATTTTCATTGGTGTGAGGTGATATCTCACTGGGGGTTTTGATTGAATTTCCCTGATAATTAGTGATGTTGCATATTCATGTACCAGTTGACAATGTTTATGTCTTCCTTGGAAAAATGTCTATTCAAGTCCTTTGTTCATTTATGAGTCATATTGTTAATTCTTTGTTGTTTAGTTGTAAGGTTTCTGGTACATTTATTGTAGTGTGGCCTTGCAAATAGTTTATCCCATTCATTCTACATTTTTTTTTTTTTTTTTTCACCATGTTTACGGGTTGCTTTGTTGTGTTTTGTGAAGTTATCTCACTCGTCTAACTTTGATTTTGCTGCTTTTTCTTTTGTGTCATGAAGATTTTTACCTTTGTTTTCTTCAAGGATTTTTTTTTTTCTTCCAGTTACAATACTGAAGTATTTAATCCATTCTGAATTGATTTTGTGTATGGAATAGCACAAGGGTACAATTTATTTCATCTGATATAGTTTGTTATCCAGTTTCACAATGTTTTTCTAGAAGATACTCTCCTTTTCCCACTGTAGATTCTTAACTTCATTGTCAAAGAGCTGCTTATAGTTTATGCTTGGACTTTTGGGGTCCCCATTCTGTGCCATTGGTCTATATACTTGTGTTTATGCCAGTATCATATTTCTTTAATTACTGTAGCTTGCTAATGTATTTTGAATTGAATAAGTATAATGCCTCTGGCTTTATTTTTATTTATCAGTACTTGTTTGACTAAATGGGGACATTTGTGAATTCACATGAATTTTAGAATTGCTTTTATTTACATGAAAATTTCCACTGAAATTTTGATAAGGATTTGTTGAATTTATATATCAATTTGAATAGTATGAATATTTTAAGTATATTAGTTTTTCAATCTGTGAACACAGGGGCCTTTTCATTTATCTTATCTGCTTTAATTTCTTTCATTAATTATGTGTTGTTTTCAGTGTAATCATTTTTCACTTCATTTAATACTTTCATTTGTATTATTTCTATGCTATTGTAATCAGTTTGTCTTATTTCATTTTCAAACAAAATGTATTTAGCAAACCAAGACAATTTATTTTTATGTTGATTTTGTAATTTGCCTTTTCATACTGTTCATAGGGTTCTCAAGGCAAGAGGAGAAGGGGATGACAGAGGATGAGATGGTTGGATGGAATCACTGACTCAATGGACATGAGTTTGAGTAAACTCCAGGAATTGGCAGTGGACAGGGAGGCCTGGTGTGTTGCAGTCCATGGGGTCACAAGGAGCCAGAAACGACTGAGCAAGTGAACTGAACTGAACTGTAGTTTGCAACTTGGCTGCATTCATTTATTAGCTTTGAGTTTTTTTTTTGTTTTCTTTCTTATGGTATCTTTTTGATTTTCTACATATGGGATGATGTCATCTACAGACAGAAATAGTGTCACTACTTTTATGGTTTGGAAGCTTTTTATTTCTTACCTAACAGTTCTACCTTGTGGGACTTTTAGTACTTTATTGACTATAATTCATACAAGTGGTAATCTTTGCTTTATTCCTGATCTTATAAGAACAGATTTCAGGTTTTCGCCATTGAATGTGATGTTAGCTGTTTTTCTTTTTCTCTTTTTAATTTTTAACACATGATTTTTACTATAGTGAGGGAAGTTCTTTCTATTCTTAATTTGTTGAGAGAGTTTTAATCATAATATCAACGTTGAATTTGTCAAATGATTTTTCTGTTTGTGATTAGATGATAATGAGATTTTAAATGTCCATTTTGTTAATCTGGTGTTTCACATTAATTAATGTGCTTCAGTTCAGTTCAGTCACTCAGTTGTGTCTGACTCTTTGCGACCCCGTGAATTGCAGCACGCCAGGCTTCCCTATTCATCACCAACCCGCAGAGTTCATGCAAACTCATGTCCATCGAGTCGGTGATGCCATCCAGCCATCTCATCCTCTGTCGTCCCCTTCTCCTCCTGCCCCCAATCCCTCCCAGTATCAGAATCTTTTCCAGTGAGTCAACTGTCTGCATGAGGTGGCCAAAGTATTGGAGTTTCAGCTTTGGCATCAGTCCATCCAAAGAACACCCAGGACTGATCTCTTTTAGAATGGACTTGTTGGATCTCCTTGCAGTCCAAGGGACTCTCAAGAGTCTTCTCCAACACCACAGTTCAAAAGCATCAGTTTTTCAGCGCTCAGCTTTCTTTATAGTCCAACTCTCACATCCATACATGACCACAGGAAAAACCATAGCCTTGACTAGACGAATCTTTGTTGGCAAAGTAATGTCTCTGCTTTTGAATATGCTATCTAGGTTGGTCATAACTTTCCTTCCAAGGAGTGTCTTTTAATTTCATGGCTGCAATCACCATCTTCAGTGATTTTGGAGCCCAGAAAATGAAGTCTGACACTGTTTCCACTGTTTCCCCATCTATTTCCCATGAAGTGATGGGACTGGATGCCATGATCTTCATTTTCTGAATGTTGAGCTTTAAGCCAACTTTTTCACTCTTCTCTTTCACTTTCATCAAGAGCCTTTTTAGTTCGTCTTCACTTTCTGCCATAAGGGTGGTGTCATCTGCATATCTGAGGTTATTGATATTTCTCCCAGCAATCTTGATTCCAGCTTGTGCTTCTTCCAGCTCAGCGTTTCTCATGATGTACTCTGCATATAAGTTAAATAAGCAGGGTGACAGTATACAGCCTTGACATACTCCTTTTCCTGTTTGGAACCAGTCTGTTGTTCCATGTCCAGTTCTCACTGTTGCTTCCTGACCTGCATACAGGTTTCTCTAGAGGCAGGTCAGGTGGTTTGGAATTCCCATCTCTTTCAGAATTTTCCACAATTTATTGTTATCCACACAGTCAAAGGCCTTGGCATAGTCAATTAATCTTCTTATGATGAACCAATCTGGCATTTCAAGATTTAGTCCCATTTGGTTATATTTTATGATACTTTTCATATGTTGTATATTCCTTGATCCCAAATTTCATTCTGGGTCAAAGGGCTAAGCATACCATCATCTTTCAGTATAACGTATCCAAGAGTTAAATCTAATGCTGACTATGAAAAATATATAATTGTTAATACCCAGTGAGCCTCAAGCTCAGTTAAATATAAAGTGACTGGGTGGAATATTGCTATCTTAATGTTCATAAATGTGGAAAAGTATCCTTTTTCACAAAAGTCCTCATTCAAGTGAAAATTAGAGCACCGCTTACTAAAACAGCAAAAGTATGACCAAAATACTGCTGTCATCAGTAAAGTGAAATTTTGTATGTTTATTAAAAATAATGTTCCACGGAGTATTTATAATAATTATGTTATGATATAGAACAGTAAAAATAATGGTAAAGTGTTCTCTCTAAAAACATACTGAAAAACCCAGTAAGAAGCACAATAAAAAAAAGCCACTTTTTCTGGTAGATCAAACAAAATTATATTAAACTTAGTGACAGGTATCATAAGAAGCCAAAGAAAATTTATTTTTCATAGCACGTTATTATGAAAATTTTCAAAACTACAAGAAATTTTACAAATAAGTACATGTGTGCAACCAATTACTATCAAGATACAGGCATTCCCATGAACCCTGGCATTTCCCTCATGCTGACCCCTAGGTAATTTTCACTACTTTACTCTATAAAGAAAAGTGCTGTTTTATTTCATTTTCCCACTACTAATTACTATTGCCTGTTGCAAAACTTAATATAAATGAAACCACAAAGAACATACTGTTTTATGTAAGGTGTCTTTCATTCAAATAGTTTTGGAATGATCATTGCTCATGTGTATGTCAACAGTTTATTCCTTTTTACTTCTAAGAAATATTTCATTGTAGTCATAAAATTTTTTTTTCTTTTTGTTATTCATATGCACTTGACTTACTTTAAGTTCATGACTATTACATACAAAGCTACTATGAACATTACAGCTTGAGTCTTTGTGAACACATTTTTTTTTTTTTTTACCTTAGGTGCTAAGAATGGAATAGTTGAGAATACTCTAAATGCATGTTTAATTTTAAAATGAAGAATCAGAAATTTATCCTCTTTGGATGTGTAGTTTTATATTCCAATCAACAGTGAAAACTGTATCCATAAGCAGAATATTTCTCTCCATAAACATGCTACTGACCTGGCCCAAATTACCATAACCTCTTTTCTAATTGTTATAATATCTTCAGAATTTACTCCAGATGCTCTATAAAGCAGTCAAAATAATCCTTCAGTTCAGTTCAGTCTCTCAGTCATGTCCGACTCTTTGCGACCCCATGAATTGCAGCACGCCAGGCCTCCCTGTTCATCACCAACTCCAGGAGTTCACTCAGACTCATGTCCATCGAGTCAGTGATGCCATCCAGCCATCTCATCCTCTGTCGTCCCCTTCTCCTCCTGCCCTCAATCCCTCCCAGCGTCATACTTTTCCAATGAGTCAACTCTTCGCATCAGGTGGCCAAAGTACTGGAGTTTCAGCTTTAGCATCATTTCT
>NW_011494927.1:77912-78649 GCF_000754665.1 Bison bison bison | reverse complement strand
TTTTAAGCCAACTTTTTCACTCTTCTCTTTCACTTTCATCAAGAGGCTTTTTAGTTCCTCTTCACTTTCTGCCATAAGGGTGGTGTCATCTGCACTTAGTGCCTATGAAAACTACAATAAAAAGATAAGACCCCCTCTGGACAGGAGAATCTTGAAGATCACATCCAGGTTACTCATCGCCTAAGAAAAAGCATACTCTAATCACCCCTTCCTCCGGACAGGTCATAAATTCTCCTTGTATCTATCGGAGTGTAACCACAGGCATGCTGATTATTAACTGTTTGAACACCTAACACTTGATAACACTTGAATAATGGGGTTATTGTGATTGTATTTACCCTTCCGTTGTTTTATGTAAGTCTCAAGAAAATTGGGGTGGTGGGTTCGGACATGTACACATGGGGTATAAAAGATTTTCACAAATGCTGGTTGGGTTCCTTGGCTAAGAGGAGACTCTGCCTTGGGCCCGCTGGTGTAATAAACTGCACTCCACTATCTGCATTGTCCTTCTGAGTGAGTTTATTTCCCGGAACGCATGGCTATAACATTACAACATTTCAAAAAGGAAAAACAAAAACAAACAAAAAAAGCAAAGCAACAAGATAGATTTAACATTAACCCCACTTCACTGAACTCTGAAGTTTGCATAGATTTCTTAAACCTTCTAGATAAAACTATGATACCTCCTGAATCAATCATTGGTCCATTCTAGTCACAAAAACTTAAATTTAAAAAAT
>NW_011494927.1:72757-77812 GCF_000754665.1 Bison bison bison | reverse complement strand
TCATAGGGCCTGGACTCCATCTTAGGCCTGTTCATGCTGATCATGCTCGGCCACCTTTCCAATGGACTCTGAACTCTGTGTTTACTGCCTATGAAAACAACAACAGAAGGATAAGACCCCCTCCAGACAAGGGAAGGGGAAGTATCTTGAAGATCGTATCTAGGTTACTCATCGCCTAAGAGAAAACATACACTAATCACCCCTTCCTCCAGATAGGCCATACATTTTTCTGTATCAATCGGAGTGTAACCTCGGGTTTATTGATTATTGGCTAATTATTTGACTGTTTGAGCACATGAGCACATAGCACGTGAATGATGGGGTTATTGGGACTGTATTTTCCTCGGTTTATGTAAGTCTCAAGGAATTTGGAGCGGTGGGTTCAGACATGTACACATGGGGTATAAAAGATTTTCACAAATGCTGGTTGGGGTCCTTGGCTAAGAGGAGACTCTGCCTTGGGCCCGCTGGTGTAATAAACTGCACTCCACTATCTGCATTGTCCTTCTGAGTGAGTTTATTTCCCGGAACGCATGGCTATAACATTACAACATTTCAAAAAGGAAAAACAAAAACAAACAAAAAAAGCAAAGCAACAAGATAGATTTAACATTAACCCCACTTCACTGAACTCTGAAGTTTGCATAGATTTCTTAAACCTTCTAGATAAAACTATGATACCTCCTGAATCAATCATTGGTCCATTCTAGTCACAAAAACTTAAATTTAAAAAATGTGTAAGTGGAAACCCAGGACATAGTTAGGCTAAAGTCTCTGTCAGAAACCACAAACCGAGTCAGCTCCGAATTGTCATAAATAAGCCACTCAAAAATGTAACAAGAAATGTTAGGAAATTATGTAGGAAGAAATTTCATATTCTTTCAAGTGTGAGCACTAACAGTGCATCTCAACTCTTAGCCATGTGAAATAATAGAAGAAATGTATTTAGGAGCATGTCCTAACATTGCCACTTCTTATATCTGTGAACTTGAAAACTGGCTCTGTGAAATGAAGACATTAGCTTCATTGTTCTAATAGCCCTTTCCACTATTATGTCTTTTTCAGAATAAAAATTAGCTTAATATTGCTTAATGTTTTACTGACCTTCTCCCTTGAGTTATAAAAATATGTCTTTTTTTTTATCCAGTCATCCTGAAGTATTATTTTATGACTTTGATCTTATTTTTCCAGAATCTGTTATTCCACCCTCAGTTTACTCACAGATCCTCCTTGAATTTCCTGGTCCCTTAAACAAAAAATTTCCTAGGCTATAGAATTCACAATAAAGCATATTTTAAAAGCAACAGCTAACTAATATTTTCTTAACCCAGTAGTTAAAAATATATTGCAAGAAATACCACATGTTTATGGAAGCTCCTGGTAAGGAAGAAAAAGACATAATTTACTCACATATTTTCCTCTGCACTTATTTTGAATCTATTCTTCTTGCACAGTTTCTGTCCTGTCTTCATTGAAATGATAGTCATCCTTTAATTGCTCAAGTGATTTCCTTTCAAGTTTCTAACTTGAATGCTACTGCTGAGTTTCACTTTCTAATTTTCCCTGATCTGTAAAAAAATAGTACAACATTTACATAATCTTAGTAACTACTGTCCCCTACAACACCATCAAATCAAATAAATGATGGGGGTTTATTCCACAGAAAAAAAGCTTGAGGGTAAGAAGAGTATTCTGTTATCCAAACTAGTCAAATGGAGTTTTATAGACTCTGTATTTATATTAGCACATAATTCCTGAGGGGTTTAGGCACAAAACTCTGTAAAGTTTTAGGTAAACTCTATATCCTAAAGGTACATATATTTCTTCCCAAAAGGTTGCTTACTTAGTTCAAGTTAATTATGTATATTGGGTTTCCCAGGTGGCTCAGTGGTAAAGAATCCACCTGCCAATTCAGGAGATGTGCGTTTGATCTCTGGATCAGAAAGATCTCCTGGACAAGGAAATGGCAACCCACTCCAGTATTCTTGCCTGGAAATCCCGTGGAAAGAGGATCTTAACAGGCTAAGTCCATGGGGTTGCAAAGATTCAGACATGGCTTAGCAACTAAACAGCAACAATAATTATGTGTATGTTCTCAAATAATCCACTCACCAGTGTCCTGAAGTGGACTACAAATGCCCTGCAAAAGAGGTAAACCTGCAGCATGTTAGAGTCCCTTAATGACTGAGATCTGCTCTTTATGCAATTTGAGTTTCTTTTCTCCTTGCTATTATATGAGGAAACCTGTAGTCAGTCCTTCTGTTAAGTACTTTTCATCCATCCTCATGTAGTGTTTTCATCTTTGTCTCCAAGGGGGCAAAATGAATGTTCTTTAATGTACTTCCAGTTAAGATGAATTTTTCTGGAAAATTACATATATATAGAACTTTCTTTCATATCTTTCTACGTTTACAAAAAACTTATTAGACTAATTTGTTAACAATGGAGTCAAGCATTGTGTAATTTTGCTCTCATAATTTTTCAACAGCTTTTCCTCTTTTTACATCTATATGCAAAACTATGCTTGGTTCTGCTCTGCTCTGTGAGCCTCATTAATAATAGCAAATATTTACTATCTGTAAGGTATGAACCAACTGATGAAGTTTAGCTTATTAATCTTTATAACAACCCTAAGAGATAGAGAACTCTTTTCAGCTCCATTGCACAGATGAAGAAACTGGGATGTAGAAAAGTATGTTAAGAAGTGGTCCTCAAGAGATAGAAGTTACAGTAGTCTTTGATGATAAATACAGAAAGCACTAAACCTAACTTTCCTCTTATTTTTTCTTTTTTTCATTATAGTATTCATTTTAATATAATAGTGACTTAATTACTATAACCCAGATGATTTTTAGGCATGTAACCCTGATCACATCATCTCAAAATCCAACAAAATTAACTACATTTTCAATTCAGTTTTTTGTAAGTAGAATAATTGGTGTTTGATTAGTAGCTATTTTTAATCTGGAAGTACTATTTATGTCACTTTATAAAACAGTACCAGTGGAATAATTAACCTGTGAAATAATTTATTATTCTCTAATTCCACATATATCTCATCTAGCTGTCTCTCCCCCCACCTTTTTTTTTTGTTGTTGTTGTTATTTTTGTTAAGATGCAGAGAAGGCAATGGCAACCCAGTCCCGTACTCTTGCCTGGAAAATCCCGTGGACGGAGGAGCCTGGTAGGTTGCAGTCCGTGGGATCGCTAAGAATCGGACACGACTGAGCGACTTCACTTTCACTTTTCACTTTCATGCATTGGAGAAGGAAATGGCAACCCACTCCAGTATTCTTGCCTGGAGAATCCCAGGGATGGGGGGAGCCGGATGGGCTGCCATTTATGGGATCACAGAGTCGGACATGACTGAAGTGACTTAGCAGCAGCAGCAGCAGCAGCAGTTTTTAAGATGTGGTTAGAATGTTTAATGCTAAGCTCTTCTTACAGCATTTTTCATCTTTACATCCCTCAGCATATAGATTAAGAGATTGAACATAGGAGCAATAATGATGTAAAGAGAGAAGAATACTAAATGAAACACGGTATGTTGGACTGAATTGTGGAATATAAAGAAAATATAAATAAATTGCTACATCAAAGAGATATATGATTCCCATTCTCACTGCAGCATTATTCACAATAAGCACAACACGGAAACTACCCAAGTGTCTACTGTCAGATGAATGGATAAAGAAAATGTGATATATGCATATATGTGTATATGCATATACAAAAGAAGGAAATCTCACCATTTTAATAACATAGATGGAACTTGAGAGCATTATAATAAAAGAAGTAAGACAGACACATAAAGACAAATACTATATAATTGTATTTATATGTGAAATCGTAAAAAAAGAAAAGCAAACAAACCTGAATTCATAGACTCAGAGAACAGATTGTCGGTTGCCAGAGGTGGGTGGAAGGAGCATAACAAAATGGGTGAAGAGAGTCAAAAGGTCCAAAGTTGCAGTTATCAAATTTATTTATAAAATAAATAAATCCTTCCTGGATATGTAATGTATAGAATGATGGTTTTAGTTAACAGTACTGTATTTTACATTTGAAAGTTGTTAAGAAAGTAAATAATGAACATTCTTATCACAAGAAAAAATGGCAAAGTTGTGGGGTGATGAAAGTCAATGGCTTATTTTGGTGATCACTTAAATATATCAGTTCAGTTCAGTCTCTCAGTCGTGTCCGACTCTTTGTGAGCCCATGAATCCCAGCACCCCAGGCCTCCCTGTCCATCACCAGCTCCCGGAGTTCACTCAGACTCACGTCCATCGAGTCAGTGATGCCATCCAGCCATCTCATCCTCTGTCGTCCCCTTCTCCTCCTGCTCCCAATCCCTCCCAGCATCAGTCTTTTCCAATGAGTCAACTCTTCGCATGAAGTGGCCAAAGTACTGGAGTTTCAGCTTTAGCGTCATTCCTTCCAAAGAAATCCCAGGGCTGATCTCCTTCAGAATGGACTGGTTGGATCTCCTTGCAGTCCAAGGGACTCTCAAGAGTCTTCTCCAACACCACACTGCAAAAGCATCAATTCTTCAGTGCTCAGCCTTCTTTACAGTCCAACTCTCATATCCATACATGACCACTGAACAAACCATAGCCTTGACTAGACAGACCTTAGTTGGCAAAGTAATGTCTCTGCTTTTCAGTATGCTATCTAGGTTGGTCATAACTTTCCTTCCAAGGAGTAAGCGTCTTTTAATTTCATGGCTGCAGTCACCATCTGCAGTGATTTTGGAGCCCCCAAAAATAAAGTCTGACACTGTTTCCACTGTTTCCCCATCTATTTCTCATGAAGTGATGGGACCAGATGCCATGATCTTCGTTTTCTGAATGTTGAGCTTTAAGCCAACTTTTTCACTCTCCTCTTTCACTTTCATCAAGAGGCATTTTAGTTCCTCTTCACTTTCTGCCATAAGGGTAGTGTCATCTGCATATCTGAGGTTATTGATATTTCTCCCAGCAACCTTGATTCCAGCTTGTGCTTCTTCCAGCCCAGCGTTTCTCATGATGTACTCTGCATAGAAGTTAAATAAGCCTG
>NW_011494927.1:68726-72657 GCF_000754665.1 Bison bison bison | reverse complement strand
AGTGTGTGAGATGAGTGCAATTGTGTGGTAGTTTGAGCATTCTTTGACATTGCCTTTCTTTGGGATTGGCATGAAAACTGACCTTTTCCAGTCCTGTTGCCACTGCTGAGTTTTCCAAACTTGCTCGCATACTGAGTGCAGTACTTTTGCCGCATCATCTTCCAGGATTTGAAATAGCTCAACTAGAATTCCATCCCCTCCACTAGCTTTGTTTGTAGTCATGGTTTCTAAGGCCCACTTGACTTCACATTCCAGGATGTCTGGCTCTAGGTGAGTGATCACACCATCATGATTATCTGGGTCGTGAAGATCTTTTTTGTAGAGATCTTCTGTGTATTCTTGCCATCTCTTCTTAATATCTTCTGCTTCTCTTAGGTCCATACCATTCCTGTCCTTTATCGAGCCCATCTTTGCATATAATATTCCCTTGGTATCTCTAATTTTTTGAAGAGATCTCTAGTCTTTCCCATTCTGTTGTTTTCCTCTATTTCTTTGCATTGATTGCTGAGGAATTGCTTTCTTATCTCTCCTTGCTATTCTTTGGAACTCTGCATTCAGATGCTTATATCTTTCCTTTTCTCCTTATTGGGCACCCCAGTAATGGGCTGACTGTGATGGTGACCAAGGTGAGCACATTCCGTACCATAAAGACAATGTAAATGACCAGAAACACAGCAAATATGACTTTCTGCATCTTTGGATTCTGTGTGAGTCCCAGTAGAACAAACTCTCACGTTGTCATGTATATCATGCTTAATTACATTACCTGAAAAAACATCATAATAGGTCAATCTTGAATTCATTATCCTTTTCATGTAATAAATGCCAAATTCTATTGAGCTGTGAATTTTGAAGAGTATTTTTTTTTTCTTTTGATATAGGAAAAAATATTTCTGATCTCTTAAAGTTAACTCAAATCCCCTCCTAGGATATGTTTATAGTTGGAGACATGAGGAACTCTATGAACACACTGGTTGGAGACCATCTGTGCTCACTTAATCATGAGAGATGATGACCCAGAACCTAATGTGAATCAATAGGTCTTACACATAGTAGTAGCAGGGCTTCTCAGGTGTTCAGTGGGAAAGAATTTGCCTACCAATGCAAGAGACAGGGGAGAGGCAGTTTCAGTTGCTGAGTTAGGAAGATTCCCTGTAGAAAGGAATGGCAACCCATTGCAATTATTCCCTTTAAAATCCCATAGAGAGAGGAGCCTGGTGGTCTACAGTCCGTGCAAATGCAAGGAGTCAAATATGACTGAGTGAGCACATAGTAATAGCTAAGCCCAAGAGGTTGAAAATGAATGTAAAGGCTATGAATGTAAAGCCAGTGGATTTTTCTGTTACTCTTAGGAAATAGGAAACCATGCAAGGTAATTGAGACTGTGAGTATAAGGATGATAGAGATTTGTAAAACAGGGAATGTTGCATGGAATTCCAATAATGATATATGTGTGATTTGTATAAGGGGATGAAATTTAAAAAAACAAAAAACACTAGAATCACTATATATGAGTTGACATAAAGTGTAACAGAGTGTAATGAGAGTGTAACAGAGTGTAATAAAGTGTAATGAGAAAGTACTGAAAAGATACAGGAGGCACTGTAATGAAATTAACATGTTTCCTAACAGTTTCCAGTAACTTTGTAACAACTTATAAATACACTTTAATGATAGATTACTATATGGATGGCATGACTGCGTGCATGCTAAGTTGCTTCAGTCGCGTCCGACTCTTTGTAAACCCACGGACTGTAACCCAACAGCCTCCTCTGCCCTTGGGATTTTCCAGGCAAGAATACTGGAGTGGGTTGCCATTTTCTCCTCCAGGGGGTCTTCCAGACCTCGAGATCGAACCCACGTAGCTTACATCTCCTGAATTGGCAGGCGGGTTCTTTACCACTATCACTACTTCATACTGTGTGGTGATAGAAAAAGAATGGACACATTGAGCAAATAGAGATCAATGCAAATTTAAGTTCAGAGCCTCAGCCCAAGATGTGTGACTGTTAATACTGTCATGAAAGCCCATTTGGGCAGTGAGCATTGGGGACAGCTGGGAGGTATGGGTTCTCAGCACTGCCAGTGAGAATTTCAGGCTGGCAAAGCTTCCTGGGCCCTCCATCTACTTTTGTTCTAACAACCCCATTTCTAGGAGTTTATCCTGAGGAAGCAGATAAAGGCACAAAGAATTGTGTGCAACGATGCTGGTTGTACAGTTATTTACAAGATAAGGAAATATTCCATCATGAGGATTGGATTTAATGACTCACAGAATAGGAGGCAGCTATTAAAGCAATGAATACAGACAGACAGACCAGACAACAGGAAAATGACGAGGCAGAAATACACATACTCGCACAAAAATATGCCCACACTATTAAGTGTCGTGTTGTGCGTAGTCACTCAGTCATGTCTGACTCTTTGTGACCCCATGGACTGTAGCTCACCAGTCTGCTCTGTCCATGGGGATTCTCCAGGCAAGAATACTGGAGTGGGTTGCCATGCCCTTCTCCAGGGGATCTTCCCAATCCAGGGATCAAACCCAGGTTTCCAGCACTGTGGGTAGATTCTTTACTGTCTAAACAACCAGAGAGTCCCAAAAATGCTGGAGGGTGCAGCCTATCCCTTCTCCATGGGATCTCCTTGACCCAGGAATCTAACTGAGTCTCCTGCATTGCAAGCGGATTCTTTACAAGCTGGCTTACCAGGGAAGCCCACACTATTGAGTAACACTTTAAAAATCAGATGTAAGTATGATCTATTGCCATTTCAAAAAATACACTTACTCAAATCAGTTCAGTTCAGTCGCTCAGTTGTTTCCGACTCTTCGCTACCCCCATGAACTGCAGCGCGCCAGGCCTCCCTGTCCATCACCAACTCCTGGGGTCCACCCAAACCCATGTCCATTGAGTCAGTGATGCCATCCAATCATCTCATCCTCTGTCGTCCCCATCTCCTCCTGCCCTCAATCTTTCCCAGCATCTGGGTCTTTTCAAATGAGTGAGCTCTCCACATCAGTTGGCCAGAGTACTGGAGTTTCAGCTTCAACATCAGTTCTTCCAATGAACACCCAAGATTGATTTCCTTTAGGATGGACTGGTTGGATCTCCTTGCAGTCCATGAGACTCTCAAGAGTCTTCTCCAACACCACAGTTCAAAAGCATCAATTCTTTGGTGCTCAGCTTTCTTTATAGTCCAATTCTCACATCCATACATGACCACTGGAAAAGCCTTGGCCTTGACTAGATGGACCTTTGTGGACAAAGTAATGTCTCTGCTTTTTAATATGCTGTCTAGATTGGTCATAACTTTCCTTCCAAGGAGTAAGCGTCTTTTATTTATTGGCTGTAATCACCATCTGCAATGATTCTGGAGCCCAGAAAAATAAAGTCAGCCACTGTTTCCGTTGTTTCCCCATCTATTTGCCATGAAGTGATGGGCCCAGATGCCATGATCTTAGTTTTCTGAATGTTGAGCTTTAAGCCAACTTTTTCACTCTCCTCTTTCACTTTAGTCAAGAGGCTATTTTGTTCTTCTTCACTTTATGCCATAGGGGTGGTGTCATCTGCATATCTGAGGTTATTGATATTTCTCCTGGCAATCTTGATTCCAGCTTGTGCTTCCTCCAGCCCAGTATTTCTCATGATGTACTCTGCATATAAGTTAAATAAGCAAATAAACCATCTAAAAAATGCACATACAGCCATTAACTGCAGTTCATTATTTCTGGAGAAAATAATGGGGGATTTGGAGGTGGGTGGTCAGAAAAAAAGGCCAGTTTTTTTCCAAAGAGTACACTTCTGGACTGTTAGTCCACCAAGCCACAGATAATCAGAGGTGAAATGTGAAATATTAGTAGACTTCAATGAAAAGTAATAAGTGCTTGCAAAGGGTACAGAAATATATATATATATATATATATATATAT
>NW_011494927.1:67925-68626 GCF_000754665.1 Bison bison bison | reverse complement strand
AATGGGCCATTTGGCTTTAAAACACAGATGGAGCTGCCTGTGAAACAATCTACATCTGTGTAGAGAAATAATCTGGACTAAATCTATGTGAATGGTATCATTCCATCCGTATAGCAGATAAGAAACAATCATAGTACATAATGCTAATAATATGTCATTAACCTAATTTGACAGATGAAAAATTTGACTCATCAAGATGAAGAAATTTGAAAGACACAGTTCTCTAACCTCTGATGCATTTGCTTTGCCATCAGATACTTATTTTAATAGTTAAGACTAATCATGACAATGAAAATGAAATTTGAATACACTTCACACATGAAAATACATGATTATTAATTGATACAAATCATCACTTGTTTAGTCCAAAAATGGGTATGTTGAACTCTTCCTTGGAGCAACTTCTGTGCATAATATGGATCTCTTTGGCTTCTTTAAAATTGGAGATGACTGTTTCTCAGTTTAATGTAGGGTTATTTTCTTTCTTTCTTTTTTTTTTTTCTGTATTATTGCAAAAAAATGTTAAGTCTTCCTAATCCTGGGTGCATAGTCATAAAAATAGGTAACATTCCTCTGTGTGTCTTCAGAAGTGTGCTGGATACATTTGTATTCTCCTAACAGCTTATGAGATGGCTAGATGGCATCACGGACTCGATGGACATGAGTCTGGGTGAACTCCGGGAGTTGGTGATGGACAGGTT
>NW_011494927.1:63681-67457 GCF_000754665.1 Bison bison bison | reverse complement strand
TACGGACTCGATGGACATGAGTCTGGGTGAACTCCGGGAGTTGGTGATGGACAGGGAGGCCTGGCGTGCTGTGATTCATGGGGTCGCAAAGAGTCGGACACGATTGAGCGACTGAACTGAACTGAACAGCTTATGAGGTGGATTATACTTCTCACTTGATATTAAAAGAAATAAAAATGTAAGCTTGCCAGAAATGCACCCCAGATCAAGTTGCAAGTGGGAAAAGGCAAGATTCTAGTCTGGTATTTCTGATTGCCAGACTAATATGCTCAGTCACTGGGACTATCATTTTCAACATTTTGCAGAAGGATAAGGTGAATTCTGATGCTGGGAGGGATTGGGGGCAGGAGGAAAAGGGGACGACAGAAGATAAGATGGCTGGATGGCATCACCGACTGGATGGACATGAGTTTGGGTGAACCCCGGGAGTTGGTAATGGACAGGGAGGCCTGGCGAGCTGTGATTCATGCGGTCCCAAAGAGTCGGACATGACTGAGTGACTGAACTGAACTGAATAATTTTTACTAAGCATCACCATTATTGAAGAACTTACCTTCTGGTCTTAGATTATATTAATGATATATGAGGGTATTCAGAAATAATCCCATCTTCAAATTGACCTACTTTTAGGATAAGGAACTTTTAATATGAAAGATGTGACACATTCAGAAAGAAGTTATTCAGATAACTCAATATCAAATCAATAGTAGAAAAATCGTTCTATATGTTTACATATTTCCTTCTAGCCTAAAGAGCCAATGAAATTTCACAAAAAACCTGGAACCTGAATTTAGAATAAATTGACTTAGAAAACCATAGAGAAATGATCGTCCATGGATCAGTTCAGTTCAGTTCAGTTGCTCAGTCATGTCCGACTCTTTGCGACCCCATAAACTGCAGCATGCCAGGCCTCCCTGTCCATTGGGTAAACTCCCAGAGTTTACCCAAACTCATGTTCATTGAGTCGGTGATGCCATCCAACCATCTCATCCTCTGTCGTCCCCTTCTCCTGTCTGCTCCAAAAGTCAGCAGGCAGAAAATGTGGTGGAAAGACCTCCAAATGGGTCTTTCAACTCTTGACAAGTCTTTCTCTGGAAATGTAAATAACAGATAAAGACATTTTCAATTGCATGTGTGGATATTTAACAAGGTTCCAATATAGGTTCAAGGACTTTGTTTTATAGCTGCTGTTTTCTCTCCCAGGAATTATCTGCTTTGATGGAAAGGTATTTTCTTAGAAGCAGGTATTCTGAAGAGACATGCTTGAGAAACACACATTCTTGAGTTGGGAATTGTATTCCCTGCACTTGCAGCTAAAATAGGTGAATCCCCTTTATACGAGCCTGGTTTTCTAAGGACAAATGCCATGTGAATGACAAGGAGAGCAGTATTCCAGCCTTGGGACCTGCAATGTAGTTAATTTGTGCACTCACGTCAGAGAGAGAACTCCTTTCTTATTATCAGTATTAAAGTTCCTGGAAACCTAGTACTGATTTCTTGAGAGCTGGAGCAGTGAGGCCAAAAAACTAATGGCAGCCATTTAAAAGTATTTGAATACAAAACTTGTTTTGCACAATCATTAGAAGGCTATTAATATAGAGAAACTAGAAAGTATCCAGTAAGTTATGTCTGGGACAGTTGTGATAGTCATTATGGAATACTAAGTGACATTACACACGTGGGTAGATACATAAAACACAAGAAATTAGTTCTGATTTCAAAGTGAATTATTTGACATCTCTGTCACTTGGTATCATTTTGGTCATTCTAGCAAGTATTAGTGATAAACTTTTGAGGTTTTAGTTTGCTTTCTTGATAACTACTGAAGCTGATAATTTTTAATGCTATTATATTTTAGGCAATTTCTACTCCTTTTTGTGGAAGGTTTTTTGTTTTTGTTTTATTTTAAAGACCTCTGTGCAATTTGAAATAGAATAACAGAATACAGAACAGTCTTCTGGACTCTGGGAGAGGGCAAGGGTGGGATGAATGGGAGAATGGCACTGGAACATATATATTACCATATGTGAGATGGGTCACCAGTGCAGGTTGTATGCATGAGACAGAGTGTTTGGGGCTGGTGTACTCGGATGACCCAGAGGGATGGGACGGGGAGGGAGGTGGGAGGGGGTTTCAGGATGGGGAACACATGTACACTTGGGGTGGATTCATGTCAGTGTATGGCAAAACCAATACAGTAGTGTGAAGTAATTAGCCTCCAATTAAAATAAATAAAATTATATTAAAAAAAGACCTCTATGCAATTTAAAATAGGAGTTCTGGGTGTCTTATCACTAAACTATAGGTGAGATATATATATATATATATATATATATATATATATATTATAGATATAGTTCTTATTTCATGTATAAATAAAAATTTACACATAAATTTATATGTAATGTAAAATTTTCTACATATGAATATAGATACAATGTTTTTCTACTCTGTGGATAGCCTATTTACTTTAAAAATGTATGATCTTTAATGATCAGAAGGTTTAAAATGTTGACAATGTTAAACTTTTTAGTTTCTTTATGGTTCTTGATCGTATTTTTCCTACATATTTTTTTATAGGTTTAACTTTGATATCTTGATCTCTTTTTGAACTAATTTTTGTCTATAGCATGAGGTAGTGGTTGAGAGTCCTTTTTTTCATATAAGGATATCCAGTGATCTGCTGTAATCTGCTGAAAAATATATTCTTTCTGCTTTAATTACTTTATTTTTGTAAAACAATTCATCTTTTTAAGTCTATTTCTGAACTTTCTATTATGTTTCAATTATTTTTATGTTTATTCTTATATCAATATTTCACAATCTTGCTTTCATTCATTTCAGTTCAGTTCAGTTCAGTCGCTCAGTTGTGTCCGACTCTTTGCAGACCCCATGAATCCCAGGACGCCAGACCTCCCTGTCCATCACCAACTCCCGGAGTTCACTCAGACTCACATCCATCCAGTTGTTGATGCCATCCAGCCATCTCATCCTCTGTCGTCCCCTTCTCCTGCCCCCAATTCCTCCGAGCATCAGAGATTTTTCGAATGAGTCAACTATTTGCATGAGGTGACCAAAGTACTGGAGTTTCAGCTTCAGCATCATTCCTTCCAAAGAAATCCCAGGGCTGATCTCCTTCAGAATGGACTGGTTGGATCTCCTTGCAGTCCAAGGGACTCTCAACAGTCTTCTCCAACACGACACTTCAAAAGCATCAATTCTTCGGCGCTCAGCCTTCTTCACAGTCCAACTCTCACATCCATACGTGACCGCAGGAAAAACCATAGCCTTGACTAGACGGACCTTTGTTGGCAAAGTAATGTCTCTACTTTTGAACATGCTATCTAGGTTGGTGATAACTTTTCTTCCAAGGAATAAGTGTCTTTTAATTTAATGGCTGCAGTCACCATCTGCAGTGATCTTGGACCCCCCCCCAAAAATAAAGTCTGCTACTGTTTCCACTGTTTCCCCATCTATTTCCCATGCAGTGATGGGACCAGATGCCATGATCTTCGCTTTCTGAATGTTGAGCTTTAAGCCAACTTTTTCACTCTCCACTCTCACTTTCATCAAGAGGCTTTTTAGTTCCTCTTCACTTTCTGCCATAAGGGTGGTGTCATCTGCATATCTGAGGTTATTGATATTTCTCCCATAAATCTTGATTCCAGCTTGTGCTTCTTCCAGCCCAGCGTTTCTCATGATGTACTCTGCATAGAAGTTAAATAAGCAGGGTGACAATAGACAGCCTTGACGTACTCTTATTCTTATTTGGAACC
>NW_011494927.1:38708-63453 GCF_000754665.1 Bison bison bison | reverse complement strand
TTATTGTGATCCACACAGTCAAAGGCTTTGGCATAGTCAATAAAGCAGAAATAGATGTTTTTCTGCAACTCTCTTGCTTTTTCCATGATCCAGCGGATGTTGGCAATTTGATCTCTGGTTCCTCTGCCTTTTCTAAAACCAGCTTGAACATCAGGAATTTCACCATTCACGTATTGCTGAAGCCTGGCTTGGAGCTTTTGAGCATTACTTTACTAGCGTGTGAGATGAGCGCAATTGTGCAGTAGTTTGAGCATTCTTTGGCATTGCCTTTCTTTGGGATTGGCATGAAATCTGACATTTTCCAGTCCTGTGGCCACTGCTGAGTTTTCCAAATTTGCTGGTATATTGAGTGCAACATTTTCACAGCATCATCTTTCATGATTTGAAATAGCTTAACTGGAATTCCACCACCTCCACTAGCTTTTTTTTTGTAGTGATGCTTTCCAAGTCCCATTTGACTTCACATTCCAGGATGTCTGGCTCTAGGTCAGTGATCACACCATTGTGACTATCTGGGTTGTGAATATCTTTTTTGTACAGTTATTCTGTGTATTCTTGCCACCTCTTCTTCATATCTTCTGCCTCTGTGAGATCCATACCATTTTTGTCCTTTATCGAGCCCATCTTTGCATAAAATGTTCCCTTGGTATCTCTAATTTTCTTGAAGAGATCTCTAGTCTTTCCTATTCTGTTGTTTTCCTCTATTTCTTTGCATTGATCGCTGAGGAAGGCTTTCTTATCTCTTCTTGCTATTCATTGGAACTCTGCATTCAGATGCCTATACCTTTCCTTTTCTCCTTTGCTTTTCGATTCTCTTCTTTTCACAGATATGTTTAAGGCCTCCCCAGAAAGCCATTTTGCTTTTTTGCATTTCTTTTCCATGAGGATGGTCTTGATCCCTGTCTTCTGTACAATGTCACGAACCTAGTCCATCGTTCATCAGGCACTCTATGTATCAGATCTAGTCCCTTAAACCTATTTCTCACTTCCACTGTATAATCATAAGGGATTTGATTTAGGTCATACCTGAATGGTCTAGTGGTTTTGCCTACTTTCTTCAATTTAAGTCTGAATTTGGCAATAAGGAATTCATGGTCTGAGCCACAGTCAGCTCCTGGTCTTGTTTTTGTTGAATGTATAGAGCTTCTCCATCTTTGGCAGCAAAGAATATAATCAATCTGATTTCGATGTTTACCATCTGATGATGTCCATGTGTAGTCTTATCTTGTGTTGTTGGAAGGGGATGTTTGCTATGGCCAGTGCATTTTCTTAGCAAAACCTTAATAGTCTTTGCCCTGCTTCATTCCGTATTCCCAGGCCAAATTTGCCTGTTACTCCAGGTGTTTCTTGACTTCCTGCTTTTGCATTCCAGTCCCCTATAATGAAAAGGAAATCTTTTTTGGGTGCTAGTTCTAAAAGGTCTTGTAGGTCTTCATAGAACCATTCAACTTTAGCTTCTTCAGCATTACTGGTTGGAGCATAGACTTGGATTACTGTGATATTGAATGGTTTTCCTTGGAAACGAACAGAGATCATTCTGTCATTTTTGAGATAGCATCCAAGTACTGCATTCGGAGTCTTTTGTTGACCATGATGGCTACTCCATTTCTTCTGAGGGATTCCTGCCCGGAGTAGTAGATATAGTGGTCATCTGAGTTAAATGCACTCATTCCTGTCCATTTTAGTTCGCTAATTCCTATAACGTCGATGTTCACTCTTGCCATCTCTTGTTTGACTACTTCCAATTTGCCTTGATTCATGGACCTGACATTCCAGGTTCCTATGCAATATTGCTCTTTACAGCATCACACCTTGCTTCTATCACCAGTCACATCCGCAGCTAGGTATTGTTTTTGCTTTGGCTCCATCCCTTCATTCTTTCTGGAGTTATTTCTCCAGTGATCTCCAGTAGCATATTGGGCACCTACTGACCTGGGGAGTTCCTCTTTCAGTATCCTATCATTTTGCCTTTTCATACTGTTCATGGGGTTCTCAAGGCAAGAATAGTGAAGTGGTTTGCCATTCCCTTCTTCAGTGGACCGCATTCTGTCAGACCTCTCCACCATGACCCACCCATCTTGGGTTGTCCCACGGGCATGGCTTAGTTTCACTGAGTTAGACAAGGCTGTGGGCCTAGTGTGATTAGATTGACTAGTTTTCTGTGAGTATGGTTTCAGTGTGTCTGCCCTCTGATGCCATCTTGCAACACCTACTGTCTTTCTTTGGTTTCTTTTACCTTGGACTTGGGATATCTACTCATGCCTGCTCCAGCAAATCGCAGCCGATTTGCTGGAGCTCCTCACCTTTGACGAGGGGTATCTCCTCACTGCCGCCCCTTCTGACGTTGAACGTGGAATAGCTCCTCCAGGCCCTCCTCTGCCCACAGCCACCACTCCTTGGAGGTGGGTTTGCTCCTCCTGGCTGCCACCCCTGGCCTCGAGTGTAGGATACGCCTTCCCAGCCACCGCCCCTGGCCTAGGACCTGGGGTAGCTCCTCTTGGCCACCGCCCCTAACCTCGGGCGTGGGGTAGCTCCTCTCTGCTGCTGCTCCTGACCTTGGACGTTTAGTTGTTCTTATGTTTTTATTTTATATTAAAATACAGTTGATTAACAATAATGTGTTAGTTGCATGTATGCACCAAAGTGATTCAGTTATAACCATACAAGTATCTTTTGTTTTTAAATGATTTTCTTATTTATATTATTACAGAATATTAAGGAGAGATCCCTGTGCTATACAGTAGGTTCTTGATTATCTATTTTGAATAGAGCAGCATGTACATATCAATCACAAACTCACGGTTTCTCTCTCCCCTTTTCCCCCAGTTATCATAATTTTGTTCTCTAAGTCTCTGAGTGTTCCTATTTTATAAATAAGTTTTATTTGTATCTTTTATCTTAAGATTCTGTATATAAGCCATATCATACGATATTTGTCTTTCTCTGTCTCACTTACTTCACTTTAGTATGATAATCTCAGATCCAACCTTGTTGCTGTAATTGGTATATTTTTTCTTTTTAATTATTGGGTAATATTCCATTATATATATATACTGTACCTTGTTTCTCCATTCACCTATTGATGGCATTTAAGTTGCTTCCAAGTCTTGGCTATTGTAAAGACCACTGTGATGAACATCAGGCTGTATGTAACCTTTTGAACCATGGTTTTTGCCTAACATATATCCAAGATCCGTATGCTGGGTCATATAGTAGGTATATTGAGTTTTTAAAGGAACCTCTATATTGTTCTCCTGAGCTATTGTATCATTTTACATTCACACCAGCAATGAAGGTGAGTTCCCATTTCCCCATACCCTCTTCATGTTTATCATTTGTAGACATTTTTAATGATGACCATTCTGAAAGCCCTGAGGTGATATCTTATTGTAGCTTTAATTTGCATTTCTCTAATACTTAGCAATATTGAGCGTCTTAAAGGCAATGCCAAAGAATGTTCAAACTACTGCACAATTGCACTCGTCTCACACGCTATTAAGGTAATGCTCAAAATTCTCCAATATGTGAACCGTGAACTTCCAGATGTTCAAGCTGGTTTTAGAAAAGGCAGAGGAACCAGAGATCAAATTGCCAACACCCGCTGGATCATGGAAAAAGCAAGAGAGTTCCAGAAAAACATCTATTTCTGCTTTATTGACTATGCCAAAGCCTTCGACTATGTGGATCACAATAAACTGTGGAAAAATGTGAAAAAGATGGGAATATCAGACCACCTGACCTTCCTCTCGAGAAACCTATAGGCAGGTCAGGAAGCAATAGTTAGAACTGGACGTGGAACAACAGACTGGTTCCAAATAGGAAAAGGAGTACATCAAGGCTGTATATTGTCACCCTACTTATTTAACTTCTATGCAGAGTACATCATGAGAAACGCTGGGCTGGAAGAAGCACAAGCTGGAATCAAGATTTATGGGAGAAATATCAATAACCTCAGATATGCAGATGACACCACCCTTATGGCAGAAAGTGAAGAGGAACTAAAAAGCCTCTTGATGAAAGTGAAAGAGGAGAGTGAAAAAGTTGGCTTAAAGCTCAACATTCAGAAAACGAAGATCATGGCATCTGGTCCCATCACTTCATGGGAAATAGATGGGGAAACAGTGGAAACAGTGGCAGACTTTATTCTTTGGGGGGGCTCCAAAATCACTGCAGATGGTGACTGCAGCCATGAAATTAAAAGACACTCCTTGGAAGGAAAGTTATCACCAACCTAGATAGCATATTGAAAAGCAGAGACTTTACTTTGCCAACAAAGATTCATCTAGTCAAGGCTATGGTTTTTCCTGTGGTCACATATGGATGTGAGAGTTGGACTGTGAAGAAGGCTGAGCGCCGAAGAATTGATGCTTTTGAACTGTGGTGTTGGTGAAGACTGTTGAGAGTCCCTTGGACTGCAAGGAGATCCAACCAGTCCATTCTGAAGGAGATCAGCCCTGGGATTTCTTTGGAAGGAATGATGCTGAAGCTGAAACTCCAGTATTTTGGCCACCTCATGCGAAGAGTTGACTCATTGGAAAAATTTTTGATGCTGGGAGGGATTGGGGGCAGGAGGAGAAGGGGACGACAGAGGATGAGATGGCTGGATGGCATCAACAACTGGATGGATGTGAGTCTGAGTGAACTCCGGGAGTTGGTGATGGACAGGGAGGCCTGGTGTGCTGCGATTCATGGGGTGGCAAATAGTCAGACACGACTGAGCGACTGATCTGATCTGATCTGATTAGATTTTCTATTTACATCCAAAGCCCTCTGATAAATATGAAAAATTGGTTTGGCATTTAATTACTCAGAAAAAAATACCAATAATTTTATGCCCTCACTGCTCTAAGTCTCTAGTAATCAATATGCAGTTTTCAGAAAAGTTTTAATACTGATAAACAGATAAAGTTTTCTGTCTGAGATGTATCCTTAAGTTAACTGGAATGATGCTGGAATGATGCCATAATTGGTATTCACATGACATTCAATTTTTTTAGAACCCAGGTTCAGATAGAGAAAGAGGACTCACATATTTTGGTTGCAAGTGCAGAGAATACAATTCCCCACCCAGAATGGGTGTTTCTCAAACATGTCTGTTCAGAATACCTGCTTCTGAGACAAAGCCTTTCCATCATAGAAGGTAATTAATTCCAAGGAGAGATAATAACATCTACAAGAGGAAGTCCTTGAAAGTTTGTGGAAACCTGATTAAATATCCATGCATTGCAGGCAAAAATTCTTTTTTATTGTTTACATCTCCAGAACAAGATTCATCAAGGTTGGAATGATTCACTTTTATGTATTTCCACCACTCTTTCTTCTTCTTGTGTCTGGTACTACACCATTTTATAGAAGATGATTTCTGCATAATGTTCAAAATTAATCTATTCTAAATTCAAGTCCCAATTTGTGAAAACTTTATAGGTCTTTCATCTAGAAAAGATTTAGATTAAAATAAAATGACATGTCTACTGTGACACTCAATAATCTGACTAGTGTCTTTATGAGTATGTCATATCTTTCAAACTGAAAGTTACTTAGCCCAAGTGGAAGTCAATTTAAAACGGAATTAGTTCTGAACACCCTCAGATATCACTAATATCTTCTAAAGATCAGAAGGTAAGTTTATTAAATGCTTATAAACAATTACTTTATATATTTATATATATATGTATTAATCATGTTATAACACTTTTCAAATATAGCCACAGACCATTACATATTCACCCTTTCCTTCAAAAGACGGTTAGTTAATATCACTAACCTAGTTTGATAGATGAAAAACTTAAGACTCGTACAGATTGAGAAATTTAAGGGAGCCAACTCTCCATCTCTAGATATTCTTCTTTGCCAGGACACACTTCTTTCAATAATTTAGATTAATAATGAAAATGAAAACAAAACTTAATACACTTCACACTCAGAAAGCCACAAATGTCTTAAAAGATAAAAGTCATCCTCTTTTTATTTCAAGCAAGCACATGGATAATTCTTTTAGGGATCAACTGCTATAAATGGTATGAGTCCCTGTGGCTTCTTAAAAAACAAAAAACAAAAAACATTGTAGATGTTTCTTCCCCAGTTTATTGCATGGTTAAATATGTTTCTCTGTTTTATTACTCAAAATGTCAAATCTTTGTACCTTCTGGGTGCATAGAAAGTCATAAAAATAAGTGAAGATCCTTTGTGTTTTCACAACAGTATGATGGATATGTTCATATTTGTTTCCTCAATTAATGCTCATAACAGCCTGTGAGGTAGACATATTGTTCTCACTTGATACCAGGGGAAACAAGAATGTAAGGTGTCAGGAAATATACCCCAGATGAAGGGGTTTTAAGTGGGGAAAAGCAAGATTCTGGTATTGTCTCTTTGATTCTCAAGCCAATGTGTTTCACCACTGGGATCATCATTTCAGCATTTTACAGAACAGTCTGTGCATGATTTGTAAGGAAATTAAGGGAAGAAGAAAATGAGGTGAAGGAGATGGAAAAAAAAAAAAACTAATTTGACTTTAATGAAAGCAGTGCCACATGGTTATTAACATTTGGGATTCCAGTGTGTTATATTGTGCATACACGTGTCTGGTATGTGTATTTTCATTGTCAATGAAACTGCTTTGTATATACTTACCTCTGAAATACTATTTAAGCAATTATGATTATTGTAGTCATGTCAAAAGGAGTTTACTAACTCAACATTGTATATTTTAACCTAATATAAAGGATGTGTTTTAAGAATTTGCAGTAAAAAAAGATGAGAAGTATAATCTGAAATAATCTTAGACCTGCCTTTCATTAGTTGCTTGATTTGGGGCAGGATCTTTATCTTCTCTATTCTTCTATGTCCTGATGTGTAAAATAAGTATAAAAATGATGGCACTAATCATCTGGCAGGTTTATAACAAGGGTTAAATAACCAAATGTCTGAGAAAAAATTTTAGCACATACTAAGTGTTCATTAAATTTTCTAAAAAACAATTTTATTGAAGTATTGTTGATTTAAATTGAGGTCTGGCTTTCCAGGTGGTGCCATGGTAAAGAATCTGCCTGCCAATGGAAGAGATGCAGGATACATGGGTTCAATCCCTGAATCAGGTATCCCTGAATCCCTCTGTATCCCTGAATCCCCCATAGAAGGAAATGGCAACCCACTCCAGTATTCTTGCCTGGGAAATCCCATGGACAGAGGAGCCTAGTGACTATAATTCATGTGTTTGCAAAGAGTCAGACATGACTGAGTATGCTTGCACTCCCACAATACTATCATTAATATTACTGCTAGCTTTAGTCTCTGAGATTATGTGCCAAAATGAGAAAAAAAATACCATTTACTATTTGTTTTCATATAGCACCCATGGAAATCAGTCATTATATAATTTTATTAGCTACTACAAAGTTATTGGATTTAGGTAATTGGTTTAGCAACTGTATTACAGAAGTCCCAGGATTTCACTATTCTTCCATTACCAGTGCACTGACAGAGTTAATATTAACTAGTCTCATAACAGTTAATATAGTTAATATTAACTCTGTCAGTGCACTGGTAATGGAAAAATAGTGAAATCCCGGGACTTCTGTAATAGGCTTCCATCCCCTTAGTGAAACTCAGCTCACTCCGTCCTAGCACACAAAAATCTTTACTAGACCTACATACAAGATTCTCTCTCAAAAGCCTCTTCTTCACTACATTCATATTCTCAGATTCTTACCATCATATATAAGTAGTATTCAGCAGATTGGAACATTATCTTTTATCACAAAAAAGTCATAAGAATCTAGGCATGTGTTATTTATTAGGTAGATATGTTTAATGAACTCAAGGTTAAACTAAAACAAGATCTTTCCCTCCCCACCCCCCAGGTTATGTGGTTAACAATAACATGAGATACATGGAGAACAGGAACAATGTGACAGAGTTCATTCTACTGGGGCTGACACAGAATCCAAAGATGCAGAAAGTCATATTCATAGTCTTTTTGGTTGTCTACATTGTCTCTGTGGTAGGAAATGTGCTCACCATGGTCACCATCACTACCAGCCCATTATTGGGGTCTCCCATGTACTTTTTCCTGGCTCATCTCTCTTTTATTGATGTCTGCTATTCCTGTGTCAATACCCCTAAACTGATTGTAGATTCACTCCATAAGAAGAAAACCAGCTCTTTCATTGAATGCATGTGCCAGATCTTTGGAGAGCATTTATTTGCAGGTGCTGATGTCATCCTGCTGACTGCAATGGCCTATGACCGCTATGTGGCCATCTGCAAGCCCTTGCACTACACGACCACCATGAACTGGCAGGTGTGTTGGTTGCTAGTGGGAGTGGCATGGGCAGGAGGCTTTCTTCATGCAACCATTCAGATCCTCTTTATCTTCAGGTTACCCTTCTGTGGCCCTAATGTCATAGACCACTTTATGTGTGATCTGAACCCTTTGCTCAAACTTGCCTGCGCTGATACCCACACTCTAGGACTCTTTGTTGCTGCCAACAGTGGGTTCATCTGTCTGTTAATCTTCCTCCTCTTGGTTGGCTCCTATACAGTCATTCTGCTCTCTTTAAGGACACGGAGCTTGGAGGCGAGGCAAAAAGCCCTTTCCACCTTGATGTCCCACATTACAGCGATCCTCTTGTTCTTTGTGCCAAGCGTTTTTACTTACATGAGACCAGCAGTTACTTTACCTATTGATAAAGCAGTTGCTGTATTCTACACTATGATAACTCCCATGTTAAATCCCTTAATATATACCTTGAGAAATGACCAGATGAAAAATGCCGTTAGGAAATTGTGTAGTAGAAAAGTGATTTCAAGTAATCGATAAAATGTGCTTGTGTTCCAATGTTCATTCAACTGATGCAAATGTCAAAAGGACATTATTGGTGAATGCACATAATCAGTTAAGAATATCAATGAGATAAAGAAAATAATAACCAACAGAAATCATTGCTTCTGCAAAAAGGGGAGAAGAAAGTAATTCAAGAAATGATAGAATGACCTAGCAGAGGACAACTCATATTATTTAAAATGTTCTGCAAAATCAGAAACTGATTTTACTAGTTTCATCACTGTATATACATTCATAAGCTTTAATCCCAGTAAAATGAAATAAAATAGATAATTCATTGACATTTAGCAGTCATTTCTATAATAACACAAGAGATAGGCATTCTTTTTATTCCTATTTTAACAGGTGAGTAATAAACATAAAAGAGGATGATCCAAACAAAAAAATTGAAGATCCAGTAATCAGAGTATAACTTCCTCTCATTCCATGTTCTTCACTGCTGTGATATACTGCCAGACAATGCAATAGTAAGGTAATATAATTATACTGTTACCATTTATTGGGACAACAGCAATCCTGGACTAATTATCTATCTTTCTCTCTCTCTATATATATATCCAAATATATATTTGTTATATATTTATATATTTAATTGGCTCTTTTTACTAGTATATGTACTGTCTTTTATTAAATACATATATTCATATGTATAACTAAATCACATATTTTCACTTACTCTGTTCATTTTTTATGTATCATAGTGGGTTGTAATATGTTGATTGTAACACCATGTTATGTAACTACTTTTGAAATACAAAATGAATGGGTAATTTAAACTCTAACGCATAAATAACAATGTTACACCATATTAAAAAATCCTTTTAGCATTAAGAAACATTAAAAATAAAAAACGTGATGCATAAAAAAGCACCCCCCCCAAATTCTGTATTTTCATGTCAGCAATTTATATTTATAAACCATCAGAAAAGAGGATGATTTAAATAAAAGAATATTTTAATTCCAGACAGTAATTTCAATGTATTCTTTAAACAGTCCTATTCCATGAAATACTTGCAGACTTCCTAGCAATAATTTCTGCAAATAGCACAATTTTGGTTTATGATAAATGTTGAATGGATAAACATTATTAGAAAGGAAAATGAATACATTCAGTAAAATATAGGGAAAAAGAAAATAGTAGTGGAGAATAGGAATTTTTTTCTCATCTTTTTCAGAATCTAGGAAGAATTCTAGTTATGTCTATTTTGGAAGCCACAAGTTGTTTTAGTCCTGCTTATGTAAGAAAAAAAATTGAAAGTATGTTATCACATTAAAAAAAATCTTTTACACTGATATCTTCTCTGTTCTTAGAATTTATTAGTTTATGAATATTGTTTGATTTGTTATATTTTTCTTTTTTCAAATTAATTTTTTTTTAAACTTTTAATTTTGTATTAGAGTATAGTGAATTAACAATGTTGTGATAGTTTCAGGTGAATAGCAAAGGGACTTAATAGCAATACATATACATGTACTAATTCTTTCCCAAAGTCCCTTCCCATCCAAGCTGCTATATAATATTGAGCAGAGTTACATGTGCTATTCAGTAGATCCCTGTTTGTTATTGATTTTAAATACAGCAGTGTGCACACATCCATCCCATGTACATGTTGTATTTTTCTGTTATTAATTTTTATTTCTAAATTTTTATTACTTTTTAAATGAAAAATGGTTTTAAAAATATGTAGCTCTGTCTATACAGAAAACAATTTCAGTGAAAATATTTTCCATTCAGTTCTTTTGTCCTTCGTTCATTAAACAACAAATATTTTTGAGCTCAAGAAATATAACAATGGTCCATGGGGTTGCAAAGAGTCAGGGACTTCTGAAGTGACTGCACATGTGCACGTAGATGACTTTGATCAGTGGACAGAGGAAGGGGAGTTTTGTGACTTTTATGCCAAGAGTTCTGCAATGATAAGCAGGCATCACACCAAAGCAGACAGTTGCAGAACTAATAGCCCTATTCATTATTTAAAAAAAAAAAAAAATCCTTGAAGGTCAGTAGAGATGGAAATCCTCCCAGTTAGTACAAGTTCAGGCACTACACCTGGTTTTTCATCTTGATTGGAAAAAGACATGTCAGATGTGCAATATGTATTGATTCATGGATTTTGACCAACAATTTGGCTGGATGTTAGGAACGAGGAAAGAGCATGTTTAGAAAATTGGGCAAAACCAATTTGGTCAAAAACCCAAAATTCTAAGGTCAGTTGTTTATAATATGTAAGCAATTGTTTGAGGCATGTGGGGTAAGAATCTCAGCACAGGGAACACGTCGGATTAAGGAGAGTATAAGGTGCCACAGGAGTCTGGTGGCTACAGTCCATGGGGGTTGCAAAGAGTTGGACACAACTGAGTGATTAACACTTTCACTGCATCAACAGGCTACTTGCAACGGGCCTTAAACTTCCAAAGTAAAACCTTTCAAGATAGATTCAATCATAAGAGCTGAATTCAATCATAAGTAGGTTGTTTGAAAGAATTGAGAGAGTAAAGAAAGCATATTGCATGAAGAATAAGAAGTAGCTTGAAAAATAACAAATTGTAATAAAAAAAGTCACTTTCAAGAAAGTCTAAATACAATAATTTTTTTTTTTTCAACTGTTGGAAGAAAAGAAGCAACTGTAAGTAAAACATATGGTGGTGTTCCTATCTTTAAGATTTAGGAAAAACTGTAGAAAAGTTATTTGTATACATGCTGTATCACAAATGTATCATGGAAATTATAATTTGGGGGTTCATACTACACACAATTATTGAAAGCAAAACATCAAATACAGTTAAATGATTTGGGAACCAAAAAAAAAAAAAAAACCCAAAACAAAAATGGTGACAGTGCTTAGAAATTTCATCAAAAGACCTTGTGCGTGTGAAGGAAGGGCCCATCGATGGATTTTATGGTTTTCAGTGACCAGAGCCCAGATACTGATCAGGTCAAACAGGGGTCTCCAAGGTCCTTGCTTCCTTCTAAGAAAAATGTTAAGTCATTTCCTTGTTCCCAAGGAAAGAGTTCCTGGGGAAGCAATAGTTACTTTCAGAGAGAAGGTTTCTCCATCTGCCTTTCCCCTTTTATAGCTGTTGAAACCTATAAAAGGTTACTCTAAGGAAATTTTAAAAGTCTTATAAATAGAAACATATCTCACATTCATAGATTAAACAATTAGTATAATTAAGATAACATAATTCCTCACAGTGATCTGTAGACTCTATAATTTCCATCCAGATACTAATGTTATTCTTCTTTTTTTTTTTTCCCAGAATGAAAACATTGATCCTAAAATTCATAAGGCACTCCAAGAAACCTTAAATAGCTAAAGAGCCTTGAAATAGTTTTGAAATGTTCTTTATTAAGAACAAATTGGGAGGACTCACACTTCTTGCTGAACTTAATAAAAGCTACAGTAATTAAAACAATGTATTAGAATGAGATGACAAAGATCAAAAGAATAGAAATAAAGGTCCAGAAATAACCCTTATATCTACTGGCAATTATTTTTTCACAAGGTTGCCAACACCATTCCATAGGCATTGAATACTATATATACAGGTAGTACTGAAAAACTTTTGTATCAAAATTAAAAAAAAATGAATTTGGAACCCTACCTCACACCATAAATGGATACTAACTCAAAAGAGATCAAGGATCAGATGCACATCTTAAAATATAAAATTCTTGGTAGGGAGAAATATTCATAACCTTGAATAAGCCACAAATATCACAAGGAAAATAGAAGAATTAGATTCAATCAAAATTAAAAACTCTTGTGCATCAAGAGACACTATCAAGAAAATGAAAGCTAGAAGCACTGTTGATGGGAATGTAAAATAGTGATAAGATGTTGGTCCTCTCTATTGTTTTGTTCACTTTCTTTTCATTTATTATTTTTTTTTCTGATCTTCATGATTGCTTTCTATTAACTTTGGTATTAAACAAATTAAAGTGAATGAAATATGCCAAGTTATTTAATAATAATTCACCATGATCATATGTAAGTTACACCAGGAATAAAATATTATTTGAAGTGAAAAACATAATCAATTATATTCACTAAATTAACAGAATAAAAGAGGATAATAACATCATTTCAGTTGTTGTTCAGTTGCTAAGTTGTGACTAACATTTTGTGATCATTTCAATAGATGCATACAAATTAATACACTTCTATTTGTATTTATGAATGAAAATATTTATGAATAAATATCCCACAAGATAGTTATTACTAAATAAGGAAAGGAAAAGTGTTTACTCAACCTGATAAAAAAGGCATTGGTATAAAAACTATAGCCACCCTCATACTTAATGATGAATTCTCTCTCAAGATTGAAAACAAGTCTCTCCTTTCCAAATTCTGTTCTACATTATAAGACTCCAGCCATTGCAACAAAGTAAGAAAAATAAAGGACACACAGATGGGTAGAGAAGAGCAAGATCATGCAAATATTTTTATGGGCAGATAACATCCTTATATAGTTAAAAATTGTGAAGGCCTCTACAAAAAATAAAATAGACCTAAGCAACTAACTAAACAAGGTGACAGGATAGAATTTCAACACAAAATATCAAATGGATTTCTATAAAAGCAATTAAAAATATAAACAAAATGTTATGTAAAATACTACAAAACGTTAACTTTGATGATTGTATTATGAGCACATTTAAAAATATAGTCAAGATTTATATATGAAAACCATAAAATACTATTGAAAGTAAATATCTAAGTAAAGGGATATATATGCCATGTTGATAGATTAACAGATTCAATGTGTTTACCATATCAATTTTTATAATTTTAAAGCAATTCCAATAAATATAGCCCACAGATATTTGAAGAAACTAAAAATAATGTTTTGAAATTTATCCTGAAATATAAACTTTTTATTTATTTATTTATTTTTACTTTACAATATTCTATTGGTTTTGCCATACATCAACATGAATCTGCCATGGGTGTACATGTGTTCCCAATCCTGAGCCCCCCTCCCACCTCCCTCCCCATACCATCCCTCTGGGTCATCCCAGTGCACCAGCCCCAAGCTTCCTGTATCCTGCATCAAACCTGGACTGGCAATTCATTTCTTATATGATATTATATATTTTTTAATGCCATTCTCCCAAATCATCCCCCCGCTCCCTCTCCCACAGAGTCCAAAAGACTTTTCTATACATCTGTGTCTCTTTTGCTGTCTCCCATACAGGGTTATCGTTACCATCTCTCTAAATTCCGTAAGTATGCGTTAGTATACTGAATTGGTGTTTTTCTTTCTGGCTTACTTCACTTTGTATAATAGGCTCCAGTTTCATCCACCTCATTAGAACTGATTCAAATGTACTCTTTTTAATGGCTGAGTAATATTCCATTGTGTATATGTACCACAGCTTTCTTATCCATTCATCTGCTAATGGACATCTAGGTTGCTTCCATGTCCTGGCTATTATAAACAGTGCTGTGATGAACTTTGGGGTACACATGTCTCTTTCAATTCTGGTTTCCTCAGTGTGTATGCCCAGCAGTGGAATTGCTGGGTCATATGGCAGTTCTATTTCCAGTTTTTTAAGGAATCTCCACACTGTTCTCCATAGTGGCTGTACTGAAATATAAACTTTTAAAAGAAATAGGGATGAAAAAGAACTCTCAATAAAATAACAAAATTGGAAAATGATTCTACCAAAATTGAAGACTTAGTATAAACTTCTCATAACCATGTTGTATAGTACTGAAACATAATAGACTATACTTAAAAAATGTAAATGTAGAGTTTCTTTAAAAAAAAAAAAAGACATCAAGTTAATTCAATGCAAAATAAGAGATTTTTCAACAAATGCTGATTTTTTCACAAGTGTTTATTTATAATGTCAGGTCTAAAATATTGATCTACCTCCACATCAGGTACGTTTGTTCTAGAATTTTTCCAGGCTTAAGTTTAACATCTAGTTATTTGACTCATTTTGCATTAATTTTTGCATAAAGTAGTGGTTGAAGTTCATTGTTTTATTATATGGATAATCTAGAATATATAATAGTGCTAATTAGCATTATTACTAAGAAAATGTGAAGTTTCTTTTATAGGTACATTGTGGAGAAGGAAGTGGCAACCCACTCCAGTATTCTTGCCTGGAAAATCCCATGGAAAGAGGAAGCTGGTGGGCTACAGTTCATGACGTTGCAAAGAGTTGAACACTGCTGAGGACAGACACACATAGGTACTTTGTATATATATGGTATGTATATGTGTATATATATAATGTAAATACATTTATATATAAAAGTTTACACATACAATTTTATATACTACATAAATTTGTGTGTGTGTGTGTGTGTGTGTGTGTGTATATAAAGAGTCATGTTCGACTCTTTGTGACCCCATGGACTGTAGCCTACCACACTCCTCCATCCATGGGATTTTCCAGGCAAGAGTACTGGAGTGGGTTGCCATTTCCTTCTCCAGGGGATCTCCCTGACCCAGGGATTGAACCTGGGTCTCCCACATTGTAGGCAGATGCTTTACTATCTGAGCCAGCAGGGAAGTCATACACACACACACACACACACACATATATATATGTACCTATATCTAGAATATATAAACCATCTTTACAACAACTTAGTAATAAGAAACTCAGATATCATTCTTAAATTGTGCAAAACATTTGAAAAGAAACTTCCAGAGGGGGGAAAAAAATAGATACGTGAATGGCCAATAAAGTATTTTTTAAAATGTTCAACATTATTAGTCATCAGGGAAAACAAACTAAAACCTTAGTAATCTATCACTGCACATGTTCTAAAATGACTAAAAGGGAAAAAAAATCATGCAAAGTGATAAGAATGGTGAACAATTCTTGTATTTGAATTTAGAACTCCCTTCTTGAGCTTTAAATATCTCTCCACATGTTTAATGTTGCCTAGGATTCCGTAATGATCATCACATGGATTCCTGAGATGATGTATCTGGAGCCTTTTATAGTTTCCATTTATTCTAAAAGTACTATGATAATTGCAAAAAACTGGTTTGACACCAAGTATTTTAAAACCACTGCCATTATTATGTCCTCATTGCTTTTGTCTCTCTTGACAATGGATACCAGGTTTCCAGTAATACCTTTGTATGGATAAGACGGAAGTTTTCTTTCCAAAATAAGTGCACAGGTTGACTACATCATAAGCTGCCAGGCTGGAATTAAGCAATCCTTGCTAGTCACAGGACATCAACCTTCTTAGAAAGCTTGGTTCAGATAGAATAAGGGGACTCGCATGTTTTGGTTGCAAGCAGGGAATACAATTTCCCACTCAGGAATGAGAGTTTTATAAATGCATGCCTCCAGAATACCTGCTTCTAAGACAAAGCTTTAACATCAAAGCAGATAATTAATTCACTGGAGAGAAAATAGCATCTACAAGACAAGAACGTTTATGGAAGTCTCTTTAAATATCCATGCATTACAGATGAAAATGTCTTTTCTGTTTTCATCTCCAGAGCAAAATTCATCAAGGGTGCAATGACACATTTGCATATGTTTTCACCACTCTTTCTGCCTCTTGTCTGTAAGACTAAAACTACTTGTTTTAGCCATTTCCCCATAATGTTCCAAGCTAATGCATTCTAAATTCAAGCCCTGGATTTTCTTTGTAAACTTTGTGAGTCTTTAGGCTAGAAGAAAAGACTTAAAAAAAAAAAAAAAAGGATAATATTTCTGCTGTGAATAATCTGAACAGGGTCTTTTGGAATATGTCATATCTTTCATACTGAAAGCTACTTATCCCGAGATGAGGCAGGATAATTTGAAAATGGAATTAGTTCTGAGCACTTTGAAAATCATTAATATCTTCTAAGACCAGAAGGTAAGTTGTTTGATAGTGTCAATTATAGAGCTTGTGATTTTCTGTATACAGTAATCATTCTGTTTCAACAGTTTTCAAATATAGTAATAGAGCATTTTAACTTCACCCCATTCTTCAAAAGGTAGTTTGTAAATATCATTAACATAATTTTACAAATGAAAAAATTGTGGCTCATAGAATTTAAGAAATGTTTAAGATCTAACTAAATATCAGATATAGTTCTTTGGCCATGAGATACTTCTTTTAATGATTAAGACTAATCATGTGAATGAAAATAAAACTTTAAATATAATTTACACATATATAAATAAACATAAATATTAAATTATATAAATCATCACTTGTTTAGTTCAAACATGAATGTGAAGAACCTTTCCTGGATCAACTGCTGTGAATAATAAGGGTCTCTGTGACTTCATTAAAAGTAAAATTGGAGATAACTCTTCCTCACTTTAATTGGTTAATTTATTTGTATTATTGCACAAAATGTCAGTTCTTCCTACTGCTGCATTCATAAGTAGAAGAATAAATGAAATGCCTTTATGTGTTCTCCACAGTGTGGTGGATATATTCATACATGTTTCCTAAATCACTTTTTATAACAACCTGTGAGGTAGAGGCTATTGTTCTCACTTGATTAGAGGAAACAAGGATGGAAGCTGCAAAGAAGTGTACCCCAGATCAAGAAGTTGTAAGTAGGGGAAAGCAAGATTCTTATCTGGTCTTTCTGAGTCTCAAAACAGCATACTCAACAACTGGGATTGTGATTTTCAACATTTTGCAGAAGAATCTGTGAGATTATATTTTATAGGGGAATTGGAGAGAGACAAAAAGGCTAAGGGAACACAAAAATAAAGTGGATCTACAAAGAAAGCAGCACCATATGTTGTTGTTGCTGTTGTTGTTCAGTCGCTCAGTCATGTCCAACTCTTTGTGATCCCATGGGCTGCAGCATGCCTGGCTTCCCTGTCCTCCACCATCTCCTGGAGCTTACTAAAAATCATTAATTAATTAATATTTGAGGATTCAAAAAAGCTATATTGTGTGTGTATGTGTGGCTGTTCCTGTGTGTCTGTTGTATTTGCTTGATATACATTTGCTTCTAAAGTTATTAAAATAATTCAAGTCATCATGGTCACATCAAAATAATTTACTAGGTAAATATTGTTTATTATGATATAATATAGAGCATTTGAAGCACAGTCAGTATTCATTAAGTTTTAGTTAATGATTATTATTATGACTAAAAGTAGTCTTTACAATTTTTAATCCTGTGCAAAATAATGAAATAATACTATCCACCTAGGTTGCCATCATGCCATGATGATGTCAGTCATTGGAAGTATGTTTGTTAGCATTATAAATTTACTGGAATTAGGCAACACATTGATCATTCAATTACAGTAACTGTGTCCTTTCATTTCCTTCTCATCAACAATGCTCTGTTAAAATTTATGCCAATTATTACAATTAGTCTGATAGTGAGGTTCCCTTATCTATCCTCCTTCACTTTCCTGAACTTCCACCTACTTCATAAAAGTCACACAAAGACCTCTATTTGAGTTATAGCCAGCATTCCTTCTTTCTCAAATGCTTCTTCATCTTTCCACTAGTATTCCAATTACTTTCCCTGGTTTCTCATTTTCTAAGATTAAAAGGAAAACTCTTTAACTTTGAATTTATAGTCTTTGCATCCATTTTCTATTTCTTTTTTCAGGCTTAGTTGCCACTACACATGAGACCTACTGCTTCTACTAAGGCCCTAAGTCATCTCACATGATTCAGTGTACAGAGATACCCTCTTGCCTCTGTGTTCACTAAATTCCTCCTGATTCTAAGCATTATCTTCTGCCAGGAAAGAATTTGAGTAATTTTTCAAGATATCAGAAGCTTTTTTTTTTTTTTTTTAAATCTCAAATAAACTCACAAGGATACAGAACTCAATAGAACTTAGGTATTTATTATCAGAGACAATGATTCAAGGTTACATTATGAAAAAGTGACATTTTTTCATGTAATGTAATTAACCATAATATGAGATATATGGAGAAAAGGAATAATGTGACAGAATTTATTCTACTGGACTCACACAGAATCTGAAGGTGCAGAAAATCATATTTGCTTTGTTTCTCATTGTTTACATTGTCTCTATGGTAGGGAATGTGCTCACCTTGGTCACCATCGCCACCAGCTCATTATTGGGGTCCCCCATGTACTTTTTCCTGGCTCATCTCTCTTTATTGATGCCTGCTATTCCTGTGTCAATACCCCTAAACTCATTATAGATTCACTCTATGAGAAGAAAGTCAGCCCTTTCAATGGATGCATGACTCAAATATTTGGGGAACATTTCTTTGGAGGTGCTGATGTCATCCTGCTCACTGTGATGGCCTATGACCGCTACGTGGCCATCTGCAAACCCTTGCACTATACGACCATCATGAATCGGCGGCTGTGTGGACTGCTAGTGGGAGTGGCGTGGGTGGGAGGCTTTCTTCATGGAATAATTCAGATCCTCTTCATCTTCAGGTTACCCTTCTGTGGCCCTAATGTCATAGACCACTTTATGTGTGATCTGAACCCTTTGCTCGATCTTGCCTGCACTGATACCCACATTCTAGGACTCTTTGTTGCTGCCAACAGTGGGTTCATCTGTCTGTTAAACTTCCTTCTCTTGATGGGCTCTTATGTGGTCATTCTGCACTCCCTAAGGACCTACAGCTTGGAGGCGAGGCAAAAAGCCCTCTCCACCTGCATCTCCCACATCACAGCAGTTGTCTTCTTCTTCGTGCCCTGCATATTTGTGTACCTGAGACCCGCAGCTACTTTACCTCTTGATAAAGCAGTGGCTGTATTTTACACTATGATAACTCCCATGTTAAATCCCTTAATCTATACCTTGAGAAATGACCAGATGAAAAATGCCATTTGAAATTGTTTAGTCAGAAAGCTATTACAGATGTAATATAAATGTGCCTGGACACCAAAGTCAGTTGAAGAGAGGGAAAGTTCAAAAGGATATTTTTGACCAAAGAAAGAAACTAGTATAAATCATAAGTTCTACAAAGAGGGCAGAATAAACGGGTGTAGAAATGGGACAAAAAAACAGGCTTTTGCAAATTTGGAAAACTACCAATTTTTTACCTATTTATCTATCTTCATTACTGTTTATGGATTCAAAACTATTTTTCTAATAAAACAAAGTGACAAAATATGCTGATATTTATTAATAATCTCAATTACAATCGAAAGTGTAGACATAGCTATTATCTCCATATTACAAGTGAGCGAACAAACAGCAAGGAATATGTTTCAAAGCAAAAATACTGAGGAACCAGTGACCAGAACCTACCTGTACTATCAGACCATGTTCTTAAATGTTGTGATGTATGACCAGGCCATAATAATCAACAAGCAACATAGTTACATTTGTTAGCATTTATAGAAACAGTTCTGCTGAAATATATATTTATATAGATATGTATCATACATTAGTATATACACTATCATAATGTATATATATATATTTAGTTGTCATTATATATGAATAAATGCTAATGATTTTAATAATACTGACCACTTTTAATGTGTCATAGTTGATGGTTTTATGGCAAGTAGTGTGTTATTGTGGTGTTTAACTATTCTAGGAATATAAAAGCAATGGACCATTTAATATCTAAGTAATAAATGATATACTATATTTCAAAATTTCCTATTGCATTCAGAATCACTTTGAATCACTCATGTAGCCATCTTATCCTGATAAGGAATCAGAAGGAGGGATGATGTAAATAAAATAATGCTTAATGTCAGATGGGAATTTCAATGTATTAAGTATATAAATAGTCATACTGCATAAAGTATTTGCCTACTTGCTAACATTTTTTTTTACAATTAGCCCAATGTCTGGTTCATAATAAGTGCTGAATAAATAATATAAGTGTAAACAAAGATGAATAACATTAATAAAATGAAGGTAAATAAGGTAGTGATAGAGATTAGGAAACTTTTTCTACTTTTATGTGTTTCAGAGTCTGGGATGAATTCTAGTTTTGTCTCCTTGGAAACCACTATTTTTATTTATTCCCACTTAAACTATGAAAAAGAAAGAAACTAAAGCTGTTTCTATAATCAAATGAGCAAATTATTTACCTTTTATTCTTTGTGCTATTACCAAGATTTCGTTATAGAGTTACTGTGGGCTTTTTCTGTTATTTGTTAATCAGTTTGCTTTTGGGTAACACTATATTATGAAAAGTTTTTTTTTTTTTTTAATAAGTAGCTTCAGTTTTATACAAAGTAATTTCAGTATAAAGGTATTCCATTTATCACTTTCATTCTTCATTCATTAAACAAAAAATAGTTTGGGGTCCAAGGAATGAATAAAGCACATTAATATTTGCTTGGGTTTCAGTGATAAAGTGGAGGAGGAACTGGCACCCCACTCCAGTACTCTTGCCTGGAAAATCCCATAGATGGAGGAGACTGGTTGGCTACAGCCCAATTAGGGCTTATGAAGAGTCGGGTTACTAAGAGTGGGGTTATGAAGAATCGGACACAACTGAATGATTTCACTTTCACTTTTCACTGTCATGCATTGGAGAAGGAAATGGCAACCCACTCCAGTGTTCTTGCCTGGAGAATCCCAGGGACGGGGGAGCCTGGTGGGCTGCTGTCTATGGGGTCGCACAGAGTTGGACATGACTGAAGCGACTTAGCAGCAGCAGCAGCAGTGATAAAGAGAAATTCAAGAGATGCCTTCACAAAGTTTAGGACTACTGCTGCTGCTGCTGTTGCTGCTACTGTTAAGTCACTTCAGTCGTGTCCGACTCTGTGCGACCCCATAGATGGCAGTCCACCAGGCTCCCCCTTCCCTGGGATTCTCCAGGCAAGAATACTGGAGTGGGTTGCCAGTTCCTTCTCCAATGCATGAAAGTGAAAGGTGAAAGTGAAGTTGCTCAGTCATGTCCAACTCTTAGTGACCTCATGAACTGCAGCCTACCAGCCTTCTCTGTCCATAGGTTTTGCCAGGCAAGAGTACTGGAGTGGGTTGCCATTGCCTTCTCCTTAGGACCACTGAGAGACCCTCAAAAGTACAGGTGATTACAATGCAGTTTTACAAAAATAAGACAATGGAAGCGCAGGATGCTATAAGGGCATGCTTGATGGATATACAACAAAGACTTTGGAATTAGAAAGTTTACAGAGTGAAAAAAATCTCCAAACTGAAACTAAAAGTATGAGAAGATGTTACCAGAATAAATAGGCACCAATTGAAGTAAGAGTGTTCTTGGAGATGGAATATATAACAAAGGCTAGAAGGTGAATATAAGAATGCAGAAATCCTAATAATTTTGATAGAGTTGTGGTTGTGAAATCAACTATTCATTTAAAATTGTTTATTGTATTCCCACTATATGCCAGGAAACACGCTGGGCATTTAGCTTATAAAGGGAAAATAGCAAGAGACAGAAATAGGGAAGTTAAAGAAGGGTCTCGTAATTGTGTCGAGGCTTGATGCTATGTATTATATGGAAAATACTGGATGGTCTTTTAAGCTAGCTAATGATGCAGTTAGAGTTGAGATTTAGGTGATGACTCCAGATACAGTACAGAAAATAAATTGAAGGGAGCAAGACAGGCATCAGAAGAGCAGTTAGAAGGTAACTTTAATTATTTAGGTATGAAATGATAGAGGGTTGAGCTGCAGTGGTACCAATGATGACACAGAATGTGGAGGACATATTGCACCTGGTCATATCTCTCTCACTGGGCCAGTGTATCCAGGAATAGCTGCTGTATGGCTGAGCAGCTAAGAACTCACAACCCCATTGTTTCTGTACATTTGCACCAGAGAAAATTGGAACTGCTTCACTGGGGATTATTCTCACCATCCCAGGGTCCACCACCGGCCAATAAATGATTGGATTGGGGGTGAAAGACTGGTCCTCTTGCATTAAGGTGGAACGAGTATCATAGTACAATAAATACTGCAGAACTCTCAGGCCTCCTGGGTAAATCCAGACACTAATTGAGACTCTATTCTTTTCCCCTGTACTACAGCTTCCCTCAACATTTCTCCTTAGAAATTACTTTTATAAATTTCCCTCTCTGTATTTGCACCTAAGAAGACCAAAGTAAAATGAAGAAATAGAGAAGGGTTCGAGAAATATTCCAGATTTATAGGCAAAATAATTTCATATATAAAATGAAGATTTGAGAAAGAAGAGTCATGATGAAATCCAGATCCTATCATAGATCACTGGAGGTTTGAGTAACCCAGGAAGAAAAAACAAAAGAAAACCAAGTCTTTGCCAATAGAAGAGGTCTCCCCACATCCAGAGGACATGACCTCTCATCTGCTATCTGAAAGATTAACCCTGTATTGGTTGAGGAAACTGCAGCCATTGTCAAAGACAGTATTACGTTTCTGAATAAGTGAAAAATAATATTACCCAATGATCCAGTTTTTCCCGTTCTGGGCATATTCCCAAAAGAATTGAAATCAGGAATTCAGATATTTGTAGGGTAGTTGCACTACTCAGAGCAGCCAAAATGGTTAAGGAACCTAAGTACCCATCAACACATGAACAGATAAACAAAATGTGGTATACAGTTAAAACAATATAATTCAACACTTAAAAATAATGAGTCTCTGACACATGCTACAACAGAAAAAATGAAGATGAGTTAAAATATGCCATTCAATTTTCATAAACTTTGTATTTTATAAATGGTTTATATTTATAGCAGGTTGTAAAAAAAAAAAAAAACCCACAGTTTTCATGTACCCTATATTCAGTTTCACCTGTATTCATCTCATGTTAGTGAGAGGGTAACAGACAGGAAGGCCAGGGGTCTCCAAATGGAGAAAATAGGCTGCAAGTGTCAGACATTTTTGTCTCTCTTAAGTGGCAGGAGGAAACAAACTAGCAATATTTTTTTCCTTCCCTAAACAAATTTAAAAGGAGGTTTCTCTTAAAATACTGTGTTGCCATAATGACACCTGGTTTCACCTGAAATTAACTATTCTCAAACCTTGAGTTAACCAATGCATTTTTCTTATGGAAATGTTTGTCTTAAGCTATGTTAATGGACTATGCATTTACCCCAGACCTCTGTCTTCAAGTCGGTTCCACCTAATGGCTCAGAACCTGCTTGACAAATCAGTATGTTATACTCAGATATTATTCCCCTAATCTATGTAAACAAAACGATTTGTATGGTAATCTGCCCTTCTACAAGATTCAAGTCAATCATTTTATGGCCCGGGATGAATCATCTGGTGCCAAGATTATCCCAAAATGCATTTTATGGATGAGGGGCCTGGTGCCATTCTGAGTTTTAAGACATTCTTTTCTTTCATTAACAGACTGCTAGTGACTTCAAGTGGGCCTTAGAAAGCATCACTACAAACAAAGCTAGTGGAGGTGATGGAATTCCAGTTGAACTATTCCAAATCCTGAAAGATGATGCTGTGAAAGTGCTGCACTCAATATGCCAGCAAATTTGGAAAACTCAGCAGTGGCCACAGGACTGGAAAAGGTCAGTTTTCATTCCAATCCCAAAGAAAGGCAATGCCAAAGAATGCTCAAACTACCGCACAATTGCACTCATCTCACACGCTAGTAAAGTGATGCTCAAAATTCTCCAAGCCAGGCTTCAGCAATATGTGAACCGTGAACTTCCTGATGTTCAATCTGGTTTTAGGAAAGGCAGGGGAGCCAGAGATCAAGTTGCCAACATCTGCTGGACCATGGAAAAAGGAAGAGACTTCCAGAAAAACATCTATTTCTGCTTTATTGACTATGCCAAAGCCTTTGACTGTGTGGATCACAATAAACTGTGGAAAATTCTGAAAGAGATGGGAATACCAGACCACCTGACCTGCCTCTTGAGAAATCTGTATGCAGGTCAGGAAGCAACAGTTAGAACTTGACATGGAACAACAGACTGGTTCCAAATAGGAAAAGGAGTTCGTCAAGGCTGTATATTGTCACCCTGCTTATTTAACTTATATGCAGAGTACATCATGAGAAATGCTGGACTGGAAGAA
>NW_011494927.1:38286-38608 GCF_000754665.1 Bison bison bison | reverse complement strand
GGGACGACAGCGGATGAGATGGCTAGATGGCATCGCTGACTCAATGGACATGAGTCTGGGTGAACTCCGGGATTTGGTGATGGACAGGGAGGCCTGGCGTGCTGCGATTCATGGGGTCGCAAAGAGTTGGACACGACTGAGCGACTGATCTGATCTGATCTGAGTGACTACATAACTTCCAGCTGAAGACTAGCAGGGGGGTACTCTTTCTGCCCCCTTCTGATGCCTATGTCAGAAGCTTTCTCTATCTACTTTATACTTTAATAAAACTTTATTACACAAAAGCTCTGTGCAATCAAGCCTCGTCTCTGGCCCCAGATTG
>NW_011494927.1:13700-37644 GCF_000754665.1 Bison bison bison | reverse complement strand
GCCCCAGATTGAATTCTTCTCCTCCAGAGGCCAAGAATTCTGGCGTCTTTTCGTTTAGTAACAACCTTTCATTAGTATGGTGCATTCATCACCACTATCTAACCACTGATATTACATTAACTTTAATTAAAATCTGTAAATTAATTAGATTTATTAGTTTTTATTGATGCTGTATTTATCCTCCAGAATCTGATTCAGGAAACCATCTTACATTCAGTTGTTAAGTTTTCTCCAGCTCCTCCAAACAATGAAAATTTCTCTGGCTTGTCTTGTCCTTGATAGTTTTAAGGGCTAGGCAGATATTTTGTATAAAATTTTGCATTGGGGTTTTCTGATATTTAATTTGCCATTAGAGCAGATTTATGGTTATTGGGAGAAAGACCAGAGACATAAAGTTCCACTTTCATCATATCATATCAGTGGGTACATACTCTCAATGTGACTTACCACTGTTGGTGTTAAATTTGATCATCTGACTCAGGTAGTATTTGTCATATTTATTCATTATAAATTTACTCCTTTCCCTAATTCCATAGTGTTGTCTTCAGAGTGAAGTAACTTAAATGTGTGCTCAGCTGACACTGAAAAATTGGAGCAACTGAGGACAAAGTATCTGCATAAATTATTTGGAATTTTGTGTATTTTCCTCTATCTAGTAATTGGTCCAGTTATTTATATCATTATAACTCATGGGTATTTATTTTATACTTTGGATTACATTTCAGTTGTCTGTTATTTGCTTTGTTGCTGAACTGTTTTTCCAGTTTGGGCACTGGGGGGCATCTTTTCTTTGACTTCTGTGTTCCTTTGGCTTATTCTCATCACTGTGCAGATGTGTGTGTTTTAGCATTTCCTTACTTTCTGTTGCTGCAAGATGCTCTGGTTCATGTTTACATTCCTTACTACAGACCTAGAATCTGCCAGTTTTTTTTTTTTGTTTTGTTTAAAATTTTTTATTATTTCAAACTATGCTGAAATCAATAATCTTTTGCATATATCTTAGTATTTATGCAAGAGCAATTCTATTTCTTTTTTATTTTATTTTATTTTATTTTTAAACTTTACATAATTGTATTAGTTTTGCTAAATATCAAAATGAATCCGCCACAGGCATACATGTGTTCCCCATCCTGAACCCTCATCCTTCCTCCCTCCCCATACCATCCCTCTGGGTCGTCCCAGTGCACCAGCCCCAAGCATCCAGTATCGCGCATCGAACCTGGACTGGCAACTCGTTTCTTACATGATATTCTACATGTTTCAATGTCACTTTCCCAAATCTTCCCACCCTCTCCCTCTCCCACAGAGTCCATAAGACTGTTCTATACATCAGTGTCTCTTTTGCTGTCTTGTACACCAGGTTATTGTTACCATCTTTCTAAATTCCATATATATGCGTTAGTATACTGTTCTAATGAGATGGATGAAACTGGAGCCTATTATACAGAGTGAAGTATGCCAGTTTTTTTTTCAGAAGTCTTGATTCATTACTTGAAGAATGATATCAGTAAACAAGATGTGTGTTTTGGAAGACCATCTTTGTTTTTATTCTAGTCCAAATATGTCATTTAGGGCCCATGTAAACATCTTCAATTGAAGGTATAAACCACATTTTTTTCCATAAGTAATAAGAAAAATTGAAAATTAAGTTGTTTATCACATGTGGTTCATTTCTCTTAATTGGTAGGGAAGGGATACTTTAGGGAATCACCTTCTGCAGAATTCTATATTTTGCATCATTCATGTTTATGTACTCCTCCAGGGAGGCAAAAGAGAAGTACTTTCCTGGTCAAAGTCTTGTGTGAGGGTGGCTTTCAGAAAGTGTGGGTGAATCTGGAATCCACTTAGTCTGTCTTTTGGCATGCTGGTGAGGACCTAAGTCTCCTTGTGAGATCAAGGAGTTCCTGTTCCAGATGAAAAGTTTTTTAAGATCATTTAAAATGATTTTTCTTCTGAGTCAAGGGTATCCAAATTGCCTTGGGATGAAAAAAGAGCAAGTGAACATCCTAACTTCTGCATGAATTCCTACAAACCTGGTAAGATCTTAAAAACCTCAATAGCATCTGAATATAGTATAGTGTGAAACACTACTAGACTATGTATAGGTTATTTTCTTAAAGCTTCCATTCACTCAACAGATACTGGTTAAGACACTACTCTTTTTTAGGCATTCAAATTCAATACTTTATGAACAAAAATTCCTATCCTTACTTAACACTTAACTTCCTAACATACAATGCTGTCCTCCTATTTTGTTTACTTTAAAATCTACTTTACAGGCCATTGCACGTGTAGTTGCTTTTTTTTTTTTTAAGATTTTTTTTGATGCTGACCACTTTTTAAATGCTTATTTACTTTGTTACAATATTTCTTCTTCTTTTTTTTATGTTTTGGTGTTTTGGTCACGAGGCATATAGGTTCTTAGCTACCTGACCAGGGATAAAATCCCCACTCCTTGCATTAGAAGTCAAAGTCTTAACCACTGGACCACCAGGGAAATCCCTGTTATGTTTCCAATAATGACTTAACAACTGGTATAAATAAAACTGCCACCTCTTATTTATTCAGTTCCCTTCACATAGATTTTAAAACCAGTCTCATCTTTTGCTCTCAGATAAAAGGTTGCAATGATGGCCTTTGACTCTGTGAGTAAAAGTATCTGCAGGCAATGGAACCACTAGACCCATATGCTGAGTGCAGTTGTAATATTATAGATGCTGAAAATCATCCCTTAAGAGACTGAGCATAGTTAGCCTCCTAACAAAGATGTCTAGATTGACTACAACCCACAACTTGTCAATGCTATATATCAACAGACTGCATCACAAAGATTGCTTTATTAAAAAATGGGTTAAAATGTTACCTAATTTGATATTTAATTTGAATGTATTTAACTGTGAATGAAATTAAGCATCTTTACCTATGTTTAGTTGTATAGCAAGAAGAGTCTTTGTTAAAGTGGATTCTTTTGCCCATTAATTATTTTTTCTAAGATTAATAAATGAAATCTATTTATATTTAAAATTATGCTTTTGTCTGGCATGTGAGTTGTAAATATACTTTACCACTTGGGCATATATAATCTGTTACTGCCTGCTTGTTTGGAGACTATAAAGGCACATAAGACAGATTGTTCAGTGATTAGCATACAGCTAGATATGAAAAAATGCTCTCTTTATTTTTATCTTCCCTTACTTGAGGTGACAGTATAGGCCATTAAAAATATACATTACAAGAATTCAACTGAAAAGTTACAGGTATTACTTGTAGATTTCTGGGTTTACTTTATAAATTCCTAGTACTTAACCATAAACCTGAAATATTTTTTAAAAGTTCTGAATATGGTATATGTTCATTTTTGAAATTTTTCCTTCATTTTAGACACAGTGAATCCCTGAGTTTAAATTTAACTTTGAACAATATAGTATAATTTGAAGAATAAAATTTAAAAAAAAAAAATGAGCTGAATTTAAGATTGTCAACATCTGGAGACTTTCCTGGTGGCCCAGTGGTTAAGATTGTGCCTTCCAATGTAGGGGGTGTGGGTTTGATCCTGGTCAGGAGCTAAGATTACACAAGCATTGCAGCGGGGAAAAACAAAACAAAACAGAAGCAATATTGTGATAAATCCAATGAAGACTTAAAATCCTAAAAGAAACCACATTAAAATTGAAAAATATTAAAATTGTAAAGATGTTCAAGCTGGTTTTAGAAAAGGCGGAGGAACAAGAGATCAAATTGACAACATTCGCTGGATCATGGATAAAGCAAGAGAGTTCATGAAAAACATCTATTTCTGTTTTATTGACTATGCCAAAGCCTTTGACTGTGTGGATCACAATAAACTGTGGAAAGTTCTGAAAGAGATGGGAATACCAGACCACCTGACCTGCCTCTTGAGAAATCTTTATGCAGGTCAGGAAGCAACAGTTAGACCTGGACATGGAACAGCAGACTGGTTCCAAATAGGAAAAGGAGTACGTCAAGGCTGTATATTGTCACCCTGCTTATTTAACTTCTATGCAGAGTACATCATGAGAAATGCTGGGCTGGAAGAAGCACAAGCTGGAATCAAGATTGCCAGGAGAAATATCAGTAACCTCAGATATGCAGATGACACCACCTTTATGGCAGAAAGTGAAGAGGAACTAAAAAGCCTCATGTTGAAAGTCAAAGAGGGGGGTGAAAAAGTTGGCCTAAAGCTCAACATTCAGAAAACTAAGATCATGGCATCTGGTCCCATGACTTCTGTCGGGGGCCTCATTAGGCATTACTGACAAAATGGAGGCACAGCCCCAACTCCCTCTCCTTGTCCCACAGGCACGGGCCCGGGATGAAGGAGTTATGTCTTGTGATTCTGACTTGTTTTTTCCTCTCCTCGGCTGAGTTGACTGAAAAGAATTAAGGTTCTTATGGTTCTTGAGAGGAGCATGAGAAAGCACAAAGCCTTCTGCAGCTGTGCTCAGAGAATAATTTATAAAATTAGTCATTGACATTCATTCAAGGACCTTTACAAAAAAGTGTTCCAGGATGAGCATGTAGGCCGCAGCTTGAGGCCATGGGAGGGATTGTTATCTGAAACCTATTTGTGAGGGAAATGTTTATGGCAAAGGAGTTTACTGAATTTAGGGCTTAGGAATAATTAAAAGAGTTAGAAGCTAAAGATTTAAGGAATGTTGTAATGTTAGCATATTTTACTATAGCTTATAGAGATTAGGAATTTTGGAGATATTAGTGGTTAGAAGGCTTTGTAGAGAAAATGAGCTCAGGATACTAGGGACAAACAGGATTTAGAAAGAAAAAAATAAACTGAGGGATGTGGTATGTAGCCCAGACATTAACATGAGCTACAGTGTATTCACAAGGACACATGAGAAGAAGTAGAAAAGAGAATCACTGAGGCAGGAACTCCTTTTGAGGGGCAGCAATGATTTATAAGACAACAAATTTGGGTCAGGGGGAACTGAAAATGTCAAACCTCTGACCTAATGCTTCTGTAAAAGTATAAAAGAGAATCTTAAGCTTGAAATAAATATGCAGTCAAGAAAAATGAATGAGAGGCTGAATTGTGACTCACTGACACCTCCCATCCCTTCAGACTGATTCCCTGGTTGCTGGAGCTGGACTCCAGCAGACTTCTTGGGAAATAGATGGGGAAACAGTGTCAGACTTTATTTTTGGGGGGCTCCAAAATCACTGCAGATGGTGACTGCAGCCATGAAACTAAAAAATGCTTACTCCTTGGAAGAAAAGTTATGACCAACCTAGATAGCATATTCAAAAGTAGAGACATTACTTTTGCAACAAAGGTCCATCTAGTGAAGGCTATGGTTTTTCCAGTGGTCATGTATAGATGTGAGAGTTGAACTGTAAAGAAGGCTGAGAGCCGAAGAATTGATGCTTTTGAGCTGTGAAAAGACTCTTGAGAGTCCCTTGGACTGTGAGGAGATCCAATCAGTCCATCCTAAACGAGATCAGTCCTGGGTATTCATTGGGAGGACTGATGCTAAAGCTGAAACTCCAATACTTTGGCCACCTCATGCGAAGAGTTGACTCATTGGAAAAGACCCTGATGCTGGGAGAGATTGGGGGCAGGAGGAGAAGGGGATGACAGAGGATGAGATGGCTGGATGGCATCACTGACTTGATGGACATGAGTTTGGATGAACTCCGGGAGTTGGTGATGGACAAGGAGGCCTGGCGTACTGTGGTCCATGGGGTCACAAAGACTTGGACAGAATGGAGTGACTGAACTGAAGAAAAATTAAACTTAGTCAAGACAACAGATTAAAATAAATTTAATGATAGACTGGATCAACTGGCTGTGTACTCATTGCTAAAATTTTATGCTTTTTTTTTTTCTCTCCACTCAGTCTACTATCATAGGTTTATATGTGTGTAATGCAGTGTGTTTATGTGCATATATTTTTATGTGTGCTTTGTTGTAGTTCAGTAACTAAATTATATCTGACTCTTTACCACTGCAGCACACCAGGCTTCCCTGTCCTTTTCTATCTCCCAGAGTTTACTCAAACTCTTGTTCTTTGAGTCGGTCATGCCATCCAAGCATCTTATCCTCTGTTATCCTCTTCTCCTCCTGCCCTCAATCTTTCCCAGCATCAGGGTCTTTTCAGTGAGTCAGTTCTTCTCATCAGGTGGCCAAAGTATTGGAGCTTCAACTTCAGCATCAGTCCTTCCAATGAATATTCAGGACTGATTTCCTTTAGGATTGACTAGTTTGATCTCTTTGTTGTCCAAGAGATTCTCAAGAATCTTCAGGTTTTATTATGAAAGACATTCTGAAATGTTTTGACAATCATTACTCAAAGCAATATTGACTAGAAGAGTATTTTATCACTGGACATTTTGTTGAAGATGTGACAGCATATTGCGTAAATTAGGTAAACAATTTCTCTACTTATGCAATAGGGAACATTGCTGTGATGGACTGGGTGGCAGAAGCGCACTGGCTGACACGAACTGCGCAGAAGTGTGGCTGAGAGGAGCTACCCCTTGACCAAGGTCAGGGGCGGCGTCTGACAGGAGCTACCCCATGACTGAGATCAGGGGCAGTGGCTGGGAGGAGCTTTCCCATGGCCGAGATCAGGGGTGTTGCCTGAGACGAGCAACCCCATGTCCAAGGAGCGGTGGCTGCGCAGGTGCAGGAGGGCCAAGAGGACCTACTCCACCTTCAAGGTCGGGAGGGGTGGCTGTGAGGAGACACCCCTTGTGAAAGGTTAGGAGCAGTGGCTGTGCTTTGCTGGAGCAGTGGTGAAGAGATACCCCACGTCCAAGGTAAGAGAAACCCAAGTAAGACGGCAGGTGTTGCAAGAGGGCAGACACACAAACAAAAATCACAGAAAACTAGTCAATCCAATCACATGGACCACAGACCTGTCTAACTCAGTGAAACTAAGCCATGACGTGTGGGGCCACCCAAGATGGGCGGGTCATGGTGGAGAGGTCTGACAGAATGTGGTCCACTGGAGAAGGGAATGGCAAACCACTTCAGTATTCTTGCCTTGAGAAACCCATGAACAGTATGAAAGGCAAAATGATAAGATACTGAAAGAGGAACTCCCCAGGTTGGTAGGTACCCAATATGCTACTGGAGATCAGTGGAGAAATAACTCCAGAAAGAATGAAGGGACGGAGCCAAAGCGAAAACAATACCCAGTTGTGGGTGTGACTGGTGATAGAAGCAAGGTCCGAAGCTGTAAAGGGCAATATTGCATAGGAACCTGGAATGTCAGGTCCATAAATCAAGGCAAATTGGAAGTAGTCCAACAGGAGATGTCAAGAGTGAATGTCGACATTCTAGGAATCAGCAAATTAAAATGGACTGGAATGGGTGAATTTAACTTAGATGACCATTAAATATACTGCTGTGGGAAGGAATCCCTTAGGAGAAATGGAGTAGCCATCATGGTCAACAAAAGAGTCCAAAATGCAGTACTTAGATGCAATCTCAAAAATGACAGAATGATCTGTATTGGTTTCCAAGGCAAACCATTCAATATCACAGTAATCCAAGACTATGACCCAACCAGTAATGCTGAAGAAGCTGAATTTGAATGGTTCTATGAAGCCCTACAAGACCTTTTAGAACTAACAGCCAAAACAGATGTCCTTTTCATTATAGGGAACTGGAACACAAAAGTAGGAAGTCAAGAAACACCTGGAGTAACAGGCAAATCTGGCTTGGAATAAGGAATGAAGCAGGAAAAGGCTAATGGAGTTTTGCCAAGAGAACACACTGGTCATAGAAACACTCTCTTCCAACAACACAAGAGAAGACTCTACACATGGACATCACCAGATGGTCAAGACCAAAATCAGATTGACTATATTCTTTGCAGGCAAAGAGGGAGAAGCTCTATACAGTCAACAAAAACAAGACCAGGAGCTGACTGTGGCTCAGATCATGAACACCTTATTACCAAATTCAGACTTAAATTGAAGATAGTAGGGAAAACGACTAGACCATTCAGGTATGACCTAAATCAAATCCCCTATGACTATACAGTGGTAGTGAGAAATAGATTTAAGGGCCTAGATCAGATAGATAGAGTGCCTGATGAACTATGGATGAAGGTTCATGACATTGTACAGGAGACAGAGATCAAGACCATCCCCATGGAAGAGAAATGAAAAAAAAGCAAAATGTCTGTCTGCGGAGGCCTTACAAATAGCTGTGAAAATAAGAGAAGTGAAAGGCAAAGGATAAAAGGAAATATGTAAGTATCTGAATGCAGAGTTCCAAAGAATAGAAAAAGGAGATAAAAAAGCCTTCCTCAGCAATAATGCAAAGACATAGAGGAAAACAACAGAACGGGAAAGACTAGATCTCTTCAAGAAAATTAGAGATACTAAGGGAACATTTCATGCAAAGATGGGCTTGGTAAAGTACAGAAATGGTATGGACCTAACAGAAGCAGAAGATATTAAGAAGAGGTGGCAAGAATACACAGAAGGACTGTACAAAAAAATCTTCACGACCCAGAAAATCACGATGGTGTGACCACTCACCTAGAGCCAGACATGCTGGAATGTGAAGTCAAGTGGGCCTTAGAAAACATCACTACCAACAAAGCTAGTGGAGGTGATGGAATTCCAGTTGACCTATTTCAAATCCTGAAAGATGATGCTGTGAAAGTGCTGCACTTAATATGCCAGCAAATTTGGAAAACAGCAGTGGCCACAGGACTGGAAAAGATCAGTTTTCATTCCAGTCCCAAAGAATGCTGAAACTACTGCACAATTGCACTCATCTCATAAACTAGTAAAGTAACGCTCAAAATTCTCCAAGCTAGACTTCAGCAATACGTGAACCGTGAAATTCCATATGTTCAAGCTGGTTTTAGAAAAGGCAGAGGAACCATAGATCAAATTTCCCACATCCACTGGATCACGGAAAAAGCAAGAGAGTTCCAGAAAAACATCTATTCCTGCTTTATTGACTATGCCAAAGCCTTTGAGTGTGTGGATCACAATAAACTGTGGAAAATTCTGAAAGAGATGGGTATACCAGACCACCTGACCTGCCTTTTGAGAAATTTATATGCAGGTCAGGAAGCAACAGTTAGAACTGGACACGGAACAACAAACAGACTGGTCCCAAATAGGAAAAGAAGAACGTCAAAGCTGTATATTGTCACCCTGCTCATATAACTTATATGGAGAGTACATCATGAGAAACGCTGGTCTGGAAGAAGCACAAGCTGGAATCAAGATTGCTGAGAGAAATATCAGTAACCTCCTATATGCAGATGGCACCACCCTTACGTCAGAAAGTTAAGAGAACTAAAAAGCCTCTTGATGAAAGTGAAAGAGGAGGGTGAAAAAGTTGGCTTAAAGCTCAACATTCAGAAAACGAAGATCATGGCATCTGGTCCCATCACTTCATGGGAAATAGATGGCTAAACATTGGAAAGAGTGTCAGAGTTTATTTTTTAGGGCTCCAGTTCACTGTAGTTGGTGATTGCAGCCGTGAAATTAAAAGATGCTTACTCCTTGGTAGGAGTTATGACCAACCTAGATAGCATATTAAAAAGCAGAGAGATTGCTTTGCCAACAATAGTCCATCTAGTCAAGGCTATGCTTTTTCCAGTGGTCATGTATGGATGTGAGAGTTGGACTGTGAAGAAAGCTGAGCGCCGAAGAATTGATGCTTTTGAACTGTGGTGCTGGAGAAGACTCTTGAGTGTCCCTTGGACTGTAAAGAGATCCAACCAGTCCATTCTAAAGGAGATCAGTCCTGGATGTTCTTTGGAATGACTGATGCTGAAGCTGAAACTCCAATTTTTTGGCCACCTGATGCGAAGAGTTGACTCATTGGAAAAGACTCTGATGCTGGGAGGGATTGAGGGTAGGAGGATGACAGGATGAAATGGCTGGATGGCATCACTGACTCGATGGATGTGAGTCTGGGTGAACTCTGGGAGTTGGTGATGGACAGGGAGGCCTGGTGTGCTGCAATTCATGGGTTCACTGTGTCAGACACGACTGAGCAACTGAACTGAACTGAACTGTACTAAATATCAATATGTCCTTGATAGAAATTGAAGATAAGCTACAGTGAAAAAGTTATTCACTCTTGCAAAGTAACTCAAACTAATATTCATGGCATTTGAAGAATTATTTACTTTTTTATTATTTTAATTTCTTTTAATATTATTTTCAGATGACTTTAAGAAACAGGTTGAGTGAGTATTATGAATTCCATTTAATTCAGATAAAACATTGCACTGCAGATAATGGGTATGCATTGGAAGGTGGCAGTCCCATGATCATGTGTACCTATTAGGGCTCTATCGCTCTAGTGGTAAAGAGCCACCTGCCAAAGCAGGAGACAGACACTGGTTTAGTCCCTGTGTCAGGAAGATCCCCTGGAGAAGGAAATAGCAAGCCATTCCAGTATTCCTGCCTGGAGTATTCCATGGACAGAGGGCCCTGGCGACTACAGTCCATGGGATCACAGAGTGGGACATGACTAAAGTGACTTATCACACATGTAGCATTCATGCCATTTTCTTTCTTCTTTTCTCCTGCAGATATTTTCTCAGCAGAGCTTTGCCCTCTCCACATGAATCAATGCAGCAAAATAACAATGTAATCGAGTTCATATTGTTAGGATTGATTCAAGATCCTAAGAGACAGAAAATGGTATTTGTAATCTTCTTCATTTTCTCTGCAGGAATGTTGATGGGTAATTTGCTTATTATTATGACCATAAAAATTCAGCCAGACACTTGGGAGCCCCATGTACTTCTTCCTATTTCATTTTTCTTTGGTTGATACCTGCTTTCCAACTTCAATAGCCCCAGATTAATCATGGATGCCCTGTATGCAAAGAAAAGCATGTCTTACAATGAGTGCCTGACTCAGATCTTTGCACTGCATTTATTTGGATGCATGGAGATCTTTGTCCTGGTCCTTATGGCCATGGATTGGTATGTGGCCATCTATAAGCCCTTGAATTATGCAACCATCATAAGGCGGCAAGTCTGCATCATCCTGATTGTTCTTGCATGAATAGGGTCTTTTACACATTCTATGGCTCAGATTATTCTGGCCTTTAGATTGTCCTTCTGCAGATCCAATTTGATTGATCACCATTGCTGTGATATGTAGCCACTGTTGAAACTTGCCTGCATGGATATTTATGTGATGAACTTACTGGTGGTGATTAATAGCGGGGCAATTTGTGCAAGCAGTTTTAGAATTCTGATGATCTCTTACATTGTTATTTTGCATTCACAGTGCAGAAGGGAGGAAAAAGTCCCTCTCCACTTGCACTTCTTTGTCCGTTTATATTTATATATACTCGGCCCCCAGCCACATTCCCCATGAACAAGATTGTGGAAGTATTTTACACAATTGGAACACCCTTCCTCAATCCACTCATCTACACACTGAGGAATACAGGAGTGAAAAATGCCATGAGAAAGTTAAGACATGTCAGAATTATCTCAAAAAGCAAAAGATGAGTTGTGGGGCTGGATTGACTGTTTATTGAGTCATGGTTTTAGTGAATCTGTACAAATTATTATATATGACAATGTTTGACTCTTGTGGGAGTAGCATAATTAAAATCAAAGTATGCTTTGCTTTATTATTATTATTTTTTTTAATTCACAGGCAAGATGAATGCCAAGGCTTCTCATTCTTTCATGGACCAAACGTGCCAATTCTAATCATGATCCCCTGTCAACGTTTATTTTTCAATCGGTTCAGTTCAGTTAAGTCTCTCAGTTGTGTCCAACTCTTTGCAACCCCATGGACTGCAAGACACCAGGCTTCCCTGTACATCATCAACAGAGTAAAAATAAACATGAAGGGTTTTTTTTTTTTTTAATTTTAATATATTTGTACCTTTTGGGACATTGCAAAGTTCGGTGTCTAAACTGGTGTCTCAAAAGTTTCATGTGATGCGTTAAGAGGCCCATATGTATAAAAGAGAAGAGAAGTGCCATAATTTTGTTACAGGCTCATCTAGTCTAAATATCCCTCATTCCAGTACACAAACAGGCAAAGACACATACACTTACTATACAGGGGTTTGTGGTTATTTGTACTTCAGATGATTGAATGGATGAACAAATGTAAGAGATAAAACAGAAAAGAAAATAAGCTCACATGCAGATGAAAACATAAAGTTTAGATAATAGAATAAGATGTTATACAGGGAAAGAAAACTTAAAAGTTTTTATGTGGTTCAGAAGTAATTGCAGCCAAATTAAATAGGGGAAATGGTGTAATTTTAAATGATTTTTGGAAGATGCTATTAATATAAACAGAGTATATAATTGTTCATAGTCATCTGCCCTCAAAAGTGATTCACCTAAAGGAGAAACTCTCAATTCTAAGTATAATTTCATTTCTCTCACGAAGAAGTAGAATTCCTGATATGTTTCCAGTGCTTTTTTGCTATCTCAGTTATGTCTCAAATATATTATAAAGTTGAATATGTCTTTCAAAAACATACAAAAAGCAAATTCAGAACAAATAGCAATTCTCTGAAGTTCCCAGAGTAAACTCATCCTCGAGATTGTTCTGCTAAGAAATATAAGAAGGAAGGTTTCAAAACAGTTCCATATGTCTTCCTTATCTCTAATCTATAATAAATGACTCTTCCACTTTATTTAAACATCTGCAATGTGAACTAAAACACAAGAAACATTAGGAATTGATGAAGTGGTCATGAACTGGTTTTATTCTAGCTTTGAAATGGGGAATAAAATATAATGATTAAGAGCATTAGGTTTGGATTCAGTCTTGGTGAATCCAAATCCTTGTTCTATCACCTCATAGACCTGTAACTTCAGGAAAGATAGATGGACTTATAGGCCTCAGTGTTTGTCTATAAAATGGAAATTAAAATTATTTCTATGTTATTGGCTTGTCATAAGGGTTCAGGATTGCATACATAACAAAATCTAGTATGTGCTATTGTTATCATAAATGAATTTTAAATATAATTACTCAAATGTCTGTTTTTAATTAATGGCAACCACATACGTTTGCCAGCAATATTTTTTTTTTTTACTTCCTTTCATTCTATGTATCTTTAATTCATTTTTTGTATTATTGAAATATTTTTTGATTTTATTTTATTCAGAGAATACAAGTTACAGTTATAATGGAAGGAAAATCAAACTGAAGATATCCATCAAGCATTGGTTTTGTGTATGTGTGTGTTGTTTTGACGTTTTGAAATATATTGGTACGTTGTCAGTTTACAATGTTCTGTTGGTTTCAGGTATATAGAAAAGTGAATCTGTTATGTATATACATATATCCACTCTTTTTGTTTAGATTATTTTCCCATATAGGCCATAACAGAGTATTGAGTAGTTCCCTGTGCTATACAACATGTCCTTTTTAGCTATCTAGTTTATATATGGTAGTGTGTACATGTAAATCCCAAGCTCCCGAATTATCCCTGCCGCTCCTTATTCCCTGGTAAACATAAATTTATTTTCTACATCCATGACTCTACTTCTGGCTTATAAATAAGTTTATTTATACCCTCTACCAGTCCATTCTGAAGGAGGTCAGCCCTGGGATTTCTTTGGAAGGAATGATGCTAAAGCTGAAGCTCCAGTACTTTGGCCACTTCATGTGAAGAGTTAATTCATTGGAAAAGACTCTGATGCTGGGAGGGATTGGGGGCAAGAAGAGAAGGGGACGACAGAGGATGAGATGGCTGGATGGCATCCCTGACTCGATGGATGTGAGTCTGAGTGAACTCCGGGAGTTGGTGATGGACAGGAAGGCCTGGCGTACTGCGATTCATGGGGTTGCAAAGAGTTGGACATGACTGAGGGACTGATCTGCTTTGAAGTGATATAATATGATATTTTTCTTTGTTTGACTTACTTTACTCGGTATGGCAATCTCTAGGTCCATCCATGTTGATCCAAATAGCATTATTTTGTTTTTGTTTTTTAATTTTTTTTTGAAACTTTAAAATTTTTTGTTCAACAATGTACACTTATTGTCTCTTAATTTGATCTACAAATTTCTCAAGTTTTTTTTTTTTCTGATAAAATGTCAATCTGGGTATGGATGTAGAGTGCTTGTAATTTATATTTTTGAAACACTGAACATGAAGTAAGACATCAATAAAGGAAGATCATCATGTAACTGACACTTCCTCAGAATCCATGACATCAAAAACAGCTATGGCAAATACCTAAGCATTTAGCAAAAGAGGAAATCTCTGGCCACTGCTCTTATATCTAGAAAAGGCCTATCTTTTTGACTGGGCAAAACAAACACTGAAAGGACTTTTTAAAAATTGTTTATTTTGTTCTTTTTATGACTGAGTGGGCTTCCCTGGTGGCTCAGACAGTAAAGAATCTGTCTGCAATGAGGGAGACCTGTATTCGATCCCTGGGTTGGGAAGATCCCCTGGAGGAAGGCATGAAAACCCACTCCAGTATTCTTGCCTAGAGAATCCCCTGGACAGTGGAGCCTGGTGGGCTACATTCAATGGGTTTAAAAAGAGTCAGACAGGACTGAGCAACTAAGCACAGCACAGCATGGTTGAGTGACATTCCATTGTATATTTGTACCACAACTTCTTTATCCATTCCTCTATCGATGGACGTTATATTGCTTCCATGTCGTGACTATTATAAATAGTGCTGTAATGGATATTGTGATGCGTGTATCTTCTTAAATTGTTTTTTCCTAAATGTATGCACAAGTGTGGGATTTATGAATCATAAGGTAGTTCTATTTTTAGCTTACATCATGAGAAATGCTGGGCTGGAGGAAGCACAAGCTGGAATCAAGATTGATGGGAGAAATATCAATAACCTCAGATATGCAAATGACACCACCCTTATGGCAGAAAGTGAAGAAGAACTAAAGAGCCTCTTGATGAAAGTGAAAGAGGAGAGTGAAGAAGTTGGCTTAAAGCTCAACATTCAAAAAACGAAGATCATGGCATCCAGTCCCATCACTTCATAGCAAATAGATGGGGACACAGTGGAAACAGTGGATAACTTTATTTTTTGGGACTCCAAAATCACTGCAGATGGTGATTGTAGCCATGAAATTAAGACTCTTACTCCTTGGAAGGGAAGTTATGACCAACCTAGACAGCATATTAAAAAGTGGAGCCATTACTTTGTCCACAAAGGTCCATCTAGTCAAGGCTATGGTTTTTCCAGTAGTCATCTATGGATGTGAGAGTTGGACTATCAAGAAAGCTGAGCACCAAAGAATTGATGTTTTTGAACTATGGTGTTGGAGAAGACTCTTGAGAGTCCCTTGGACAGTAAGGAGATCCAACCAGTCCATCCTAAAGGAAATCAGTCCTGAATATTCCTTGGACAGAATGATGCTGAAGCTGAAACTCCCATACTTTGGCTACCTGATGTGAAGAACTGACTCATTTGAAAAGACCCTGATGCTGGGAAAGATAGAGGGCAGGAGGAGAACGGGACGACAAAGGATGAGATGGTTAGATGGCATCACCAACTCAATGGACATGGGTTTGGGTGGACTCTGGGAGTTGGTGATGGACAGGGAGGCCTGGCGTGCTGTTGTTCATGGGGTCAGGAAGAGTCGGACATGACTGAGTGACTAAACTGAACTGAAGGAACCTCCATACTGTTCCCCATAGCTACTGCATAAATTTACCTTCCTGTCAACAGTGTTGGAGGGTTCCATTTTCTTCCCACCCTCTTCAGCATTTAAATAGATGTCAATGAAAAAAGAATAGAAAGCACAGAGACACACCCATGCACCTATGGTCCCCTAACTTATGACAAAGTAAGCTAGAATATATAATGGAGAAAAAAGTCTCCTCAATAAGTAGTGCTGGGAAAACTGGACAATGAAATTAGAACACTTCCTAAAACCATACACGAAAATAAACTCAAAATGGATTAAAAACTTAAATGTAAGGCCAGACACTATAAAACTCTTAGAGGAAAACATAACCAGAAAACTCTTTGACATAAATCACAGCAAGATCTTTTTGGATCCACCTCCTAGAGTAATGAAAATAAAAGCAAAAATAAATGAATGAAATCTCGTTAAATTTTAGTTTTTGTACCACAAGGGAACCCATAAACAAAATGAAAAGACAACCCTTAGAATGAGAGAAAATAATTGCAAGTTATTATATATATTTGGGGTATATATATTATATTTTTCATATAATTGTTAGAATTATAGTTAATGAACATAAATATATATATATATACACCTTATATAACTAATTAAATGTATGAATATTATTTATATGTGTGCACATGTTAAAAATATATATATATATATACACAACATATATATATATATATATGCCTATGTATGTATGTATGTGGACAGGGAAATGGATAGATAGTCTTTCAAGTCCCTAAATCAATAAATATTAATTAGTATAGTTATGCTCCCCTTCCATCATCATTGCCTTGGCCATCTCTCACAGCACTTAAGTGCATGATCTGAGATGTCAGTTAGATTCCTGTTACATGTTCTTCAATATTTCTGTTTTGGAATGCACTCCTTTCGTTTGTTTACCCACCTGTAAAATGAAGATAATATAAGTGCTCGCCTTTTTGTATTGCTGTAAAAATTACTGCTGAATATCACTGTTTTATCTTTGCTTTTTTTTGTGCATTTATTTTTAATTAATTAATTTTTGCTACATTGCAACTTTATTGCTGTGTGTGGGTTTTTTCTGATTGTGGCAGGCTGGGACTACTCTTTGTGGTAGTATGTAGGCTTCTCACTGTGATGGCTTCTCTTGTTGAGGAGCACAGGCTCTAGGCACTTAGGCTTCAGTAGTTGTGGTGTGTGAGCTCCATAGTATGGCAAGCAGCCTTAGTTGCCCTTCAGCATGTGGAATCCTCCTGGACTGGGGTCAAATAGTGTCCCCTGCATTAGCAGTCACATTCTTAACCACTGAACTACCAGGGAAGCTTCATCACTATATTTTTTAATTTCTTTAATTTATTTTACTGGGATGAAACCTTATGAATACATATACAATAATCAAGCTTGTGAAACTGGCTCCAATTTGGTTTTAATAAAATACCAAATATTTAAGAGTAGTCCTAGACTGTTTTTGATCTATAACAGCAGGGCCACAGAAGGGTAATCTGATGATGAAGAGGAGCTCTATGGATGAATGAAGAAAGCCTCCCACCCATGCCACTCCCACTAGCAGTCCACACAGCCACTGATTCATGATGGTCGTATAGTGCAAGGGCTTGCAGATGCTGCACAGGGTCATAGGCCATCACAATAAGTAGGATGACATCAGCACCTGCAAAGACATGTTCCCCAAAGATCTGCATCATGCACTCATTGAAAGGGCTGATTTTGTTTTCATAGAGTGAATATATGGTCAGTTTGGAAATAGTGACACAGGAATAGCAGGTGTCAACAAAAGAGAGATGGGTCAGGAACTAGTACATAGGTTAACCTAATAAACAGCTGGTGGTGATGGTGACCATAGTGAGCACATTTCCTACCATAAAGACAATGTAGATGACCAAAAACACAACAAATATGATTTTCTGTGTCTTTGGATTTTATGAGAGCCCCAGTAGAACAGATTCTGTCATGTTTCTATTATACCTGTATCTCAGGTCATGATTAGTTACACCAGTGTATGGCCGTGGTTTCTACTTGGATGGATAGGAAGAAGTACTTTAGGATTCTCTTGTGCTCAAGGCCATGTGTGCACTAACTTAGCTATGACCCCAGCAATTTTTCCATTATATGAGCCTGAGGGACAAAGAGGTCAGTATTTCACTGGTATTTAACAGCTATTTTTATGCCTTCATGAGGATGGAAAGATGCAATTGCTTATATGGAAACTTTTTCAGAATTCACATATAAGGCCTAGAATGACAGTAATCAAGCCACAAACTTACTGAATTCTAGAATCTCTGTGAGAAAGAAATGGCAACCAACTGCAGTACTCTTGCCTGGGAAATCCCATGGACAGAGGGGTCTGGTGGGCTACAGTCCACAGGGTCACAAAGAGTCTGACTTGACTGAGTGAGCAAACCAACAGCAACATGATAACAAAACCAAATTACAGAAATCATATGGCCATATCTGGGGGAATTTTTATACAGATGAATTGTATTTTATACAGGTGAATCCTACAATACAAAGCATTTACTAACCTACACAGAAAATCAGATTTCTGAGTTAAGTGATCCATTTCTTAGTCTTGTTGATCTTTTAGAGACTTGGTTTGGTCTGGAAGCTCATGGTAGAAAATCACTCTCAAAAAAAGATTTATTCTACTTGAATTCAAGACATAGTATAAAATTACCACAAAACAGTTATGTGCTATTTAAACATATTAGAATGTTCATAAAAATCTAAATGTATGAATTTCCCAACAAATATATCAAAGAAATTCAGTGTGGAAATAATAGATCTTTCAACAAATGCTGGATCAATATGATATCCACTTGCAAAAAAAATGAACCTCAGTAATACTTCACATTATACACTAATATTAATGCAAAATAAGTCAGTGAACTAGATGGAAAACCTAAAACCATAAAAATTCTAGAAGTATTTTTATTGTGAGGTTGTTGTTCAGTTGGTATGTCTTGGTGGACTCTTTGCAATGCCATGGACTGCAGCATGCTAGGCACCAATGTCCTTAGTGGGACAAACTCCAGAGGTTTGCTCAAATTCACCTCTATTGAGTCAGTGATACTACCTAGCTATCTCATTCTCTGCTGTCCCCTTCTCTTTTTGTCTTCAATCTTTCCCAGGGTCAGAGTTTTTCCAATGAGTTGTATTCTCGCATCAGGTGGCCAAAGTATTAGAGCTTCCCTGTCAGTCCTTCGAATGAATATTCAGGGTTGATTTCCTTTAGGCTTGACTGGTTTGATCTCCTTGCTGTTCAAGGGACTTTAAAGAGTCTTCTCCAGCACCACAATTTGAAGGCAATGATTCTTTGGCCTTCAGCCTACTTTATAATCCAACTCTCACATCTGAACATGACTACTTTAAAACCAAAGCTTTGACTATATGGACTTTTGTTGGCAAAGTAATGCCTCTGCTTTTTAATACATTGACTAGATTTGTCATAGTTTTCTTTCCAAGGAGCTAGTGTCTTTTATTTTCATGTCTATAGTCACCATCCACAATGACTTTGGAACTCAAGAAAATAAAATCTGTCACTGTTTCCATTGTTTACCCATCTACTTGCCATGAAGTGATGGGACCAGGTGCCATAATTGTAGTTTTTTGAATGGTGAGTTTTAAGCGAGCATTTTCACTCTCCTCTTTCACCAAGAGTCTCTGTAGCTCCTCTTCACTTTCTGCCACATATCTGAGATTGTTGATTTTTTCTCCCAGCAATCTTGATTCCAGTTTGTGATTTGTCCAGCCCAGATTTCTCATGATGTGCTTGCATATAAGTTGTACCAGCATGCTGGCAATATACAGACTTGACATACTCCTTTGCCAGTTTTAAACCACTCTGTTCTTCCATGTCCAATTCTAACTGTGGCTCCTTGACCTGAATACAGATTTCTCAGAAGATAAGGTAGTCTGGAGGAGGGATTGGCTAATTACTCCAGTATTTTTGCTGTGAGAACCCCATGAACAGTAGGAAAAGGCAAAGAGATCTAGAAGTTCATCAGTATTTATTAGATACGATATAAGAAGCACAAACCATAAAACTACCAAAAAAATGAAAGACTTTGAAGAATTAAAGAAAATTCACAGACTAGCGGAAAACTGTGTTTATGTATAATGGATCAATCTTGCATAACATTTTGTATACAAATACCTCATGCTTTGTATATGTATAATAAATATGACAAAACACATATGTCTGGAATACATAAAAATCATTAACAACTAAGTTAAAGATACTGATTCAGTGAACACGAATCTGAACAATGGGAGACAGTGAAGGAGAGGGAAACTGGTGTGCTGCAGTCCAGGAGTCGCAAAGAGTCAAACATGACTTGGCGACTGAACAAAAAGATAACTCAGAACTCATATTTTTAAATTGTGCAAATAACCTGAAAATAAATTTCCCAATGAAAACATATACCCATAAAAATGTTTCTAAAAATTCTCAAAATGATTAGTCATCAAGAAATGCAAACAAAAATTTCAGTAACTTATCACTTCATAACTCTTAGCATAAATAAATAGAAAATAATACATAACGATCAGAATGTAGAAAGAAATTGTTTGATGTAGGCTTCCCTTCTTGTGCTTTAGATATCTCTCCAGATGTTCAGTTTGTTCCAAGCTGACCATCATACATGTTCCAGATATTAATCATCTGGATCCTATTAGAGTTTCTGTTTACTTCCATTACTCTCTGATGAACGGGGAATAAAAGGTTTTGATTTTAGGCATTTTGAAATGTTTTCCACTAATTTTATGCCCTCACTGCTCTAACTTACAAGCAATCAGTCTTAGATTTCCAGAAAAGTTTAATATTAATAAGAAAATAGAAGTTTTCTCTTTGAGATGAATCCACAGGTGGACTATACATTACAGGTACCCATGCTAGAAATATGACACTCTTTCTATCACATGCCATTAAATTTTCTTTGAAACTCAGATTTATATACAGATTGTGGACACACATGATTTGGTTTCAAGTGCGGGGAATACAATTTCCCACTCTAGAATGGATGTTTCTCATGTATGCCTCTCCAGAATACCTGCTTCTAAGACAAAGCCAAGAAGTAATTAATTCCCGGGAGAGAAAAAGAAGCTACAAGACAAGATCCTTGAATGTGTGGAAATCTGTTTAAATATCCATGCATTTTATAGACATTTTCATGTATTTTTATTTTATTGTTGTTGTTGTTAACCTCTCTAGAGCAAAGTTTGTCAAGCATAAAAAAAGCATTTCAAAGTATATTCACCATGCATTTAGCCATCTACCTGTGGAACCAGAACCATGTATAGAAGATAATTTCTACATCGTGTTATGAGTGAATGCATTCTAAATTCAAGTCCAGGGTTTTCTGTAGAAAGTTTTAGAGGTTAATGCTAGGAGGAAATAGTTAGACTCATGAAAAGACTTACTTATCTACTGTTGATTTGATACAAATTATCTGAACATTCTCTTTTAAGTGTGCCATATTTTTCATATCAAAAGTTACTTATCCCAAGAAGGGGTCAATTGGAAGACAGGATTATTTCTGAGAACCCTGAAATATCACTAAGATGAAGGTAAGCCTTACAATAGTGCCGATGCTTATTAAAGATGATTATACTACTGTTCTTAATTGTTGTTCAGTTCAGTTGAGTCGCTCAGTTGTGTCCGACTCTTTGCGACCCCATGAATCGCAGCATGCCAGGCCTCCCTGTCCATCACCAACTCCCGGAGTTCACTCAGACTCACATCCACTGAGTCAGTGATGCCATCCAGCCATCTCATCCTCTGCCGTCCCCTTCTCCTCCTGCCCCCAATCCCTCCCAGCATCAGAGTCTTTTCCAATGAGTCAATTCTTTGCATGAGGTGGCCAAAGTACTGGAGTTTCAGCTTCAGCATCATTCCTTCCAAAGAAGTCCCAGGACTGATCTCCTTCAGAATGGACTGGTTGGGTCTCCTTGCAGTCCAAGGGACTCTCAAGAGTCTTTTCCAACACCACACTTCAAAAGCATCAATTCTTCGGTGCTCAGCCTTCTTCACAGTCCAACTCTCACATCCTTACATGACCACAGGAAAAACCATAGCCTTGACTAGACGAACCTTTGTTAGCAAAGTAATGTCTCTGCTTTTTAAAAGCTATCTAGGTTGGTCATAATTTTCCTTCCAAGGAGTAAGTGTCTTTTAATTTCATAACTGCAGTCACCATCTGCAGTGATTTTGGAGCCCAAAAAGATAAAGTCTGCCACTGTTTGCCCATCTATTTCCCATGAAGTGATGGGACCGGATACCATGATGTTCGTTTTCTGAATGTTGAGCTTTAAGCCGAATTTTTCACCCTCCTCTTTCACTTTCATCAGAGATTTTTTCATTCCTCTTCACTTTCTGCCATAAGGGTTGTGTCATCTGCCTATCTGAGGTTATTGATATTTCTCCCAGCAATCTTGATTACAGCTTGTATTTTTTCTAGTCCAGAGTTTCTCATGATGTACTCTGCATAGAAGTTAAATAAACAGGGTGAAAATATACAGCCTTGACGTACTCCTTTTCCTGTTTGGAACCAGTCTGTTGTTCCATGTTGAGTTCTAACTGTTGCTTCCTGACCTGCATACAAATTTCTCAAGAGGCAGATCAGGTGGTCTGGTATTCCCATCTCTTTCAGAATTTTCCAGTTTATTGTGATCCACACAGTCAACGGCTTTGGCATAGTCAATAAAGCAGAAATAGATGTTTTTCTGGAGCTCTCTTGCTTTTTCCATGATCTAGCGAATGTTGGCAACTTGATCTCTGGCTCCTCTGCCTTTTCTAAAACCAGATTGAACATCAGGAAGTTCACGGTTCACATATTGCTGAAGCCTGGCTTGGAGAATTTTGAGCATTACTTTACTAGCATGTGAGATGAGAGCAATTGCGGGATAGTTTGAGCATTCTTTGGCATTGCCTTTCTTTGGGATTGGAATGAAAACTGACCTTTTCCAGTCCCGTGGCCACTGCTGAGTTTTCCAAATTTGCTGGCATATTGAGTGCAGCACCTTCACAGCATCATCTTTCATGATTTGTAATAGCTCAACTGGAATTCCATCACCTCCACTAGCTTTGTTAGTAGTGATGCTTTCTAAGGCCCACTTGACTTCACATTCCAGGGTGTCTGGCTCTAGGTCAGTGATCACACAGTCGTGATTATCTGGGTCATGAAGATCTTTTTGTACAGCTGAGAGGAGCTACCTGACGTCTGAGGTCAAGGGGGACGGCTGAGGGGAGCTACCCCGAGTCCGAGGTCAGGGGCGGTGATGAGAGGAGTTACCCCACGTCCGAGGTCAGGGGTGGTGGCCGGGAGGAGAAACCCCACGCGCGAGGCCAGTGGAGGCGGCTGGGAGGACCAACCCCAAGTCCAAGGAGCCATGGCTGCATGGGTGCAGGAGGGCCTAGAAGAGCTATCCCACATTAAAGGTCAGGAAGGGCAGCAATGAGGAGATACCCCTCGTCCAAGGTAAGAGAAACCCAAGTAAGACGGTAGGTGTTGCAAGAGGGCATCAGAGGGCAGACACACTGAAACTATACTCACAGAAAACTAGGCATTAGATCATGGAGAAATAACTCCAGAAAGAATGAAGGGATGGAGGCAAAGCAAAAACAATACCCAGCTGTGGATGTGGCTGGTGATAGAAGCAAGGTATTGCTGTAAAGAGCAATATTGCATAGGAACCTGGAATGTCAGGTCCACGAATCAAGGCAAATTGGAAGTGGTCAAACAAGAGATGGCAAGAGTGAATGTTGACATTCTGGGAATCAGCTAACTCAAATGGGCTGGAATGGGTGTATTTAACTCAGATGACCATTATATCTACTACTGCAGGCAGGAATCCCTCAGAAGAAATGGAGTAGCCATCATGGTCAACAAAAGAGTCCATAATGCAGGACTTGGATGCAATCTCAAAAATGACAGAATGATCTCTGTTCGTTTCCAAGGAAAACCATTCAATATCACAGTAATCCAAGTCTATGCCCCAACCAGTAATGCTGAAGAAGCTCAAGTTGAAGGGTTCTATGAAGACCTACAAGACCTTTTAGAACTAATACACAAAAAAGATGTCATTTTCATTATAGGGGAGTAGAATGCAAAAGTAGGAAGTCAAGAAACACCTGGAGTAACAGGCAAATTTGGCCTTGGAATATGGAATGAAGCAGGGCAAAGACTAATAGAGTTTTGCCAAGAAAATGCACAGGTCATAGCAAACACCCTCTTCCAACAACACAAGAGAAGACTCTACACAGGGACATCACCAGATGGTCAACACCAAAATCAGATTGATTGTATTCTTT
>NW_011494927.1:0-13600 GCF_000754665.1 Bison bison bison | reverse complement strand
AAATCATATCCCTTACAGTGATTATACAGTGGAAGTGAGAAATAGATTTAAGGGCCTATATCTGATAGATAGAGTGCCTGATGAACTATAGAATGAGGTTCGTAACATTGTACAGGAGACAGGGATCAAGAGCATCCCAATGGAAAAAAAATGCAAAAAAGCAAAATGGCTTTCTGGGGAGGCCTTAAACATGTCTGTGAAAAGAAGAGAAGCCAAAAGCAAAGGAGAAAAGGAAAGATATAAGTATCTGAATGCAGAGTTCCAAAGAATAGCAAGAAGAGATAAGAAAGCCTTCCTCAGAAATCAATGCAAAGAAATAGAGGAAAACAACAGAATGGGAAAGGGTAGAGATCTCTTCAAGAAAATTAGAGATACCAAGGGAACATTTCATGCAAAGATGGGCTCGATAAAGGACAGAAATGGTATGGACCTAACAGAAGCAGTTCAGTTCAGTCATGTCCAATTCTTTGCAGCCCCATGGACTGCAGCACCCCAGGCTTCCCTGTCCATTGCTAACTCCTGGAGCTTGCTCAGACTCATGGACATTGAATCCATGATGCCATCCAACCATCTCATCCTCTGTCGTCCTCTTCTCCTCCCACCTTCAATCTTTCCCAGCATCAGGGTCTTTTGCAATAAGTTAGTTCTTCACATCAGGTGGCCAAAGTATTTGACCTTCATTCCTTCCAATGAATATTCAGGGATAATTTCCTTGAGGATTGACTGGTTGGCTCTCCTTGCAGTCCAAGGGACTCTCAAGAGTCTTTTCCAACACCACAGTTCAAAAGCATCACTTTTTTGGCACTCTGATTTCTTTATAGTCCAACTCTCACATCCATACATGACCACCAGAAAAACCAGTTTTGACTAAATAGAACTTTGTTGGCAAAGCAATGTCTCTGCTCTTTAAAATGCTGTCTAGGTTGGTCATAGCTTTACTTCCAAGGAGCAAGTGTCTTTTAATTTCATGACTGCAGACACCATCTACAGTGATTTTGGAACTCAAATAAATGAATAAATAAATAAAGTCCTTCACTGTTTCCATTGATTCCCCATCTATTTTCCATGAAGTGATAACACTGCATGCCATGATCTTAATTTTTTGAATGTTGAATTTTAAGCCAACTTTTTCACTCTCCTCTTTCACTTTCATCAAGAGGCTCTTTAGTTCTTCTTCTCTTTCTGCCATAAGGGTGGTGTCATCTGCATATCTGAGGTTATTGATATTTCTCCCGGTAATCTTGATTCCAGCTTGTGCTTCATCCAGCCTGGCATTCTTCAAGATATCCTCTGTATATAAGTTAAATAAGCAGTGTGACAATATACAACCTTGATGTACTCCTTTCCCTACTTGGAATTAATACAAATTAATAAATTTCATTTCAGATTTATGAATAAAAATATTTTAGAAAATGAAGAATAGAAAGGAATTTTCCCAGCCTGATAAAGAGCATCTGTATATATACTACAACTACCATCATACTTAATGGTGAATTGTCTCTAAGATTGTAAATGAACAAGTTAGGCCAGTCTGAATTTCTCTTCTGCAAGGTAACCTAAATTACAGCTATTGCAAAGGTAAGAAAATGAAATAGAAGATATAAAGGTGAGACGAGAAAACAGTTAAAAAATATATCAATGTATAGATAGAATCATTATAAAGGTATATATATTCAGGACATTAAAAATAATCCAATATACCTACTCAGTTAATTTAACAATGTCACAACATACAATGTCAACACAAAATATCAAAATTATTTATGCAAAAATAGAAATTGAAATTGAAAACAAAATGCTATGTAAAATGCTAGTAAAAATAGGAAAGTTGAGGTATAAATTTTTAAAATATATACAGGGTAGGTCCAAAAGTTGATTCTATTCTTTCCAGAAGTTGTTGGAGAAATCTGACTAAACCTTTTGGCCAACTCAATATAATTATATCATTTTGCTTTACACTTGAAACTAACAGAAAATTATAAGCCAACTATACTTCAATAAAAACATAAGTAAAGGGGAAGATATGCCCCCAGAATATTTTAAGAAACTGACAATCCTATTTTGAAATTTATATAGAAAGATATTATTTTTAAAAATCTGAAATAGAAAATCATTCTCCAAAAAAAGAAATGATTCTACCTAAATTCAAGACATACTATAAACTTCCCACTAACCAAGCTGTGTGCTATTGAAACAGAATGTTGATTAACAGATCTAAATGTATAAATTTTCTAACAAAGCTATCAAACTAATTCAATGCAAATATGTATATATATACAAACACACACATATATTTTCAAACAATATTGGATTAATTGGATATTCATATACAAAGAAAAATAAAGAACCTCAATCACTCCTTCACACTATACACAAAAATATTCATGGAAAATAAGTCAGAGAACTGGATGTGAAATCTAAACATAAAAATTCTAGAAGAAATGTTTTTGACCTTGAGGTAAAATAGTATTTATGAGGTACACTATAATAAACATGAACTATAAACAATATAAAAGAAGAAGAAGCCTGTTGCTTTCCTGTTCATCAGATGTCATCCCTTTTAAAAAATAAAAGGAAAGCCACAGACCAGGAGAAAAAAAAAGTTTGTATATATATTTAATTATATATATATTTTTTCATAACATTTTACATACAAATATCTCATATGTATAATACAAATGACAATATACATATACCCAGACTACATAAAAATCACTTATAGCAAGAAATAAGAACCCAGAACTCAATTTTTAAATTGCGTGAAGAACTTGAAAAGAAACCCCTCCTGCAAAAAGAAGACACACTCATAGCAACCTTTTTAAAAATTCTCAACATCATCGGCCACTAGAATAACTTTAAAAAGTAATACAAAGTGGCCATAATCTGAAAAAATACTTGTAGTTTGATTTATGGCTCCTTTCTCATGCTTTAGATATCTCTCCGAATGTTTATTTACTATTGCCTTGTGTTCAATGCTGATCACCATATGGATCCCAGAGATCAATTATCTGGATTCTATTAGACTTTCTGTTTATTTCCATTGCCCTCAGAAGAATGTGGGGGAAATTTAAAAAGTTTTTATTTCAGGCACTTTGAAATAGCTTCCAACAATATTATGCCCTCACTGATCTAACTCTCAAGAAATCAGTACTAGGTTTTAAGAAAAGATTTAATATTTATAAGAAAATAGAAATTCTCTTTTCAACATGAGTGCATACGTTATGTCACAGGTCCCCATGCTGGAATTAAGCCATCTTTTCTAGCCACGTGTGATTAAGTTTTCTTAGAAACCCAGGTTCAGACAGAGAAAGGGGACCCACACATTTTGTTTGAAAGTCCAAGGAATACTGAGTCTTTTCAACTGACTTATTTGAAAAGACTCTGATGCTGGGAAAGATTGAAGGTGGAAGGAGAAGGGGATGACAGAGGATGAGATGATCAGATGGCATCACCGACTCAATGGACATGAGTTTGTATAAACTCTGGGAGTTGGTGATGGACAGGAAGATCTGGCGTGCTGCAGTCCATGGGGTCACAGAGAGTTGGATACAACTGAGCGACTGAACTGAACTGAACTGCAGGGAATACAATTCCCCACTCAAGAATGAGTGTTTCTCAGGTCTGTCTCTCCAGAATACCTGCTTCCAAGGCAAATCCTTTCTATCAAAAGAGATAATTAATTCCTGGGAGAGAAGACAGATTCTACAAGAAAAGTCCTTGGACTTTTGTGGAAACTGCTTTAAATATCCTTGCATCACAGGTGAAAATTTTTTGTTGTTGTTGTTATTTACATTCTCCAGAGCAAGGTTCATTGAAGTTGGAGTGACCCTTTTGAATGTGTTTCCACCACGCATTCTGCCTTCTGCCTATGGGACGAAAGCCATCTACAGATGATCATTTCTCCATAGTGTTCTGAGTGAATCCATTCTAAATTCAACTTCCAGGTTTTCTGTGAAATTTTTTGAGGCTGTAGGCTAGAAGGAAAGATTTAGACTCATTAAAAGACTTATCGACTGTGAGACTGAATATTCTGTTTTGAATATATCATATTTTTCATGTTGAAAGCTATTTAGCCCAAGAGGAGGTCGATTTGAAGACAGGGTTATTTCTGAACACCCTCAAGTATCATTAAATAATTTAGAACCAGAAGGTAAGCTTTTCAATAGAGCTGGTGCTTATTAAAGATTGTTATTTACCATATACAGTAATCATCATATTGCAACTCTCTTTAAATATTGTAATAGAGCATTTCATCTTCACCCCTTTCTTCAAGAGGTAATTAATTGGTAAGTATCATTAATCTAAATTGAGGATGAAAAAATTTGAGGCTCACAGAGATAAAGAAATTTATAAGATCCAGCTTACTAATACCAGATACTCTTCATTTACTGTGAGATACTTATTTAATAATGAAGACTGATCATGACAAAGCAAACAAAATTTAAAATCACTGTACACACAAAAAGATATAATGTGAATATTAAATCATAACCTGTTTATTTCAAACACAAACATGAAGAACTCTTCCTGGGATAAACCGCTGTGCCTAATATGGGTCTCTGTGGCTTCTTTAAAAGTAAAGTTCAAGATGATTCTTCCTAAGTTTAAAGCATGGTTAAATGTTTCTCTGTATTATTGCTCAAAATGTCGATTTTCCCCTATTCCTGGGTGTACAGGCAAAAAAAAAAAAAAAGTCAAGGTCCTTTGTGTGTCCTGAAGTGTGTGATGGATATGTTCATAAATGTTTCCTCAATCACTTCTTATAACAGCCTGTGAGGTGGTCATTAATATTCTCACTTGATTTTAGAGGAAACAAAATGTAAGGTGCCAAGAAATATACCTCAGATCATGAAGTTGCAAGTGGGGAAAAACAAGATTCTTACCTTGTCTTTCTGATTCTCAAACCAATTTGTTTTACCACTGGGGTTGTCATTGTCCATACTTTTCAAGAGAGTCTGTGGGATTATGTTTTTGATTGGAATTGGAGAGAGAAGATAATTGGAATTGAAGAGAAGAGGATAAGGTAGACCTTCAATGAAAGAAGTGCCACATGGCTATCAGTATTAGAGTCTTACCTCATAGCTCAGTCAGTAAAGAAGCTGCCTTCAATGCAGGAGACCCAGGTTGAATTCCTGGGTCAGAAAGATCCCCTGGAGAAGGAAATAGCAACCCACTCCAGTAATCTTGTCTGGAGAATCTCCTGGCCAGAGAAGCCTGGCAGGTTATAGTCAATGGGGTCGCAAGAGTTGGACACGATCTAGTGAATAAACCACCACTATCAATAAGTTATACTGTGTGTGTATCTAGTGTTTGTGTGTGTATGTGTATCTGTGTCTGATGATCAGTTTCCTTCATATATACTTGCCTCTGATGTTGAATTGAAATAACTATAGTTATTATGATCATATCAAAAGGAGTTTAGTAAGCATTGTTTATTATGACAATGTAGAGCATGGGTTAAGGATGTGGAGGAAAAAAATCCAATCACGCTTCTGTTATTTATTATCTGGTTGATCTTAGGATTCTTAAGTTCTCTATGCTTCATATTTCTTAATGTGAGAAATAAGCATAAAATGAGGGTAGCAATCATCTCATAAGTTTGGGTTAAGAATTAAAAAACAAATGCCTACAAAATACCTGAGAGTAAAGTAAGTGTTCAGGAAGTTTACAGTAATAAGATTTCTATTATTACTGTCATTATTAACATGATTTTCTGAGATTGTTTCTCATCTGCAAAACTAATGAAATAATAACATCCACACAGGTTGCTACCATGCCATGCATATGGAAATCAACCATTCAGTTCAGTTCAGTTCAGTCACTCAGTCGTGTCCAACTGTTTGCGACCCCATGAATTGCAGCACGCCAGGCCTCCTGTCCATCAACAACTCCCGGAGTTCACGCAAACTCAGGCCCATCGAGTCTGTGATGCCATACAACCATCTTGTCCTCTGTCGTCCCCTTTTCCTCCTGACCCCAATCCCTCCCAGCATCAGAGTCTTTTCCAATGAGTCAACCCTTTGCATGAGGTGGCCAAAGTACTGGAGTTTCAGCTTTAGCATCATTCCTTCCAAAGAACATCCAGGGCTGATCTCCTTTAGCATAGACTGGTTGGATCTCCTTGCAGTCCAAGGGACTCTCAAGAGTCTTCTCCAACACCACAATTCAAACCATTAAAAGTATGTAATTAGCTATTAAAAAGCTGTTGGATTTATTTATTTTTTATTACTTTTAAATTTTTATTTATTTATTTTTACTTTACAATATTGTATTGGTTTTGCCATACATCAACATGAATCTGCCACAGGTGTACATATGTTCCCCATCCTGAAACCCTAAGTGATGCATGCTTGCCCAGTTGTGAATGAGTTCAGACTCTTTGTGACACTATAGACAGTAGTCCACCAAACTCCTCTGTCCAAGGGATTCTCCAGGCAAGAATACTAGAGTGGGTTGTCATGCCCTGCTCCAGGGGATCTCCCTGACTCCGGGATCGAACACGAGTCTAGATGCATCTCCTGTATTGCAGGCAGAATCTTTACCACTGAACCACAAGAGAAGCCTGGATTTGGGCGATATCCTTTATTAAATGTATTGCAGTAGTTCCTGTATCCTTTCGTTACTTTCCCATGAGCAATACCCTGTTATACTTTGTCAACAATTACAACTAATCTGTTGCCAGGGGTTCTTTTCTCTGGTTTCTATCTCCAAAATGAACCTCAAGCCACTTCATTCAAGACATACAAACACCTTTACTAGAGTTATACCCAAGAAACCCTCTTTTTGAATCCCTCTCTATCTTACACTCATATTCTCAATTACTTGTGCTGTCTTCCCATTTCCTAACAGTAAAAGTGAAATTCCTTAGCTTTGAATTCACAGACTTTGCATGCGTTTTCTATCCTTCTTTTCAGTCTTCGTTGCCACTGTACATGAAATCTACTGAATCACATTAGGTTGTGAGCTATCTCACATGGTTAAGGGCCTAGAGATCATCTCCTGCTTCTGTCTGCATAGGGGTTTGCATGTCTATATATTAAAAATCACCTTCACCCAGGAGAGAATTTGAATAATCTTCAAAAGATCAGAAAATTTTTTCTATCTTAAAAATATTAAAATTCAGAACTCAATAGAATCTAAGTATTTATTATTTCTTACATTGACACTTAATTTAAGGTTGAGCTAATAAATTGCGACTTTTTTCAGGTAACATAATTAATAATAATATAAGATACATGGATAATGCAAACAACGTGACGGAGTTTATTCTACTGGGACTCTCACAGAATCCAAAGATGCAGAAAATCATATTTGTTGTCTTTTTGGTTGTCTACATCGTCTCTATGGTAGGAAATGTGTTCACAATGGTCACCATCATCACCAGCCCATTATTGGGGTACCCCATGTACTATTTCTTGGCCCATCTCTCATTCATTGATGCCTGCTATTCCTGTGTCAGTACCCCTAAAGTGATAATAGATTCCTTCTATGAAAAGAAAACCAGCCCTTTCAACGAATGCATGACCCAAGTCTTTGGGGAACATATATTTGGAGGTGCTGATGTCATCCTGCTCACTGTGATGGCCTATGACCGCTATGTGGCCATCTGTAAGCCCTTGCACTATACGACCATCATGAATCGGCGTCTGTGTGGGCTGCTAGTTGGAGTGGCATGGGTGGGGGGCATTATTCATTCAACCATACAGCTCCTCTTCATCATCAGTTTACCCTTCTGTGGCCCTAACGTCATAGACCACTTTATGTGTGATTTGAACCCTTTGCTCTATCTTGCCTGCACTGACACTCACATTATAGGATTCTTTGTTCCTGCCAACACTGGTTTAATCTGTCTTTCAAACTTTCTCCTCTTGATCGGCTCCTATGTGATCATTCTGCGCTCCCTAAGGGCCCATAGCTTACAGGCTAGACGTAAGGCCCTCTCCACCTGTGTCTCCCACATCACAGCAGTTATCCTGTTCCTTGTGCCCTGCTTATTTGTGTACCTGAGACCAACAGTTACTTTACCTGTTGATAAAGCAGTTTCTGTATTCTACACTATGATAACTCCCATGTTAAATCCTTTAATCTATACTTTGAGAAATGACCAGATGAAAAGTGCCATTAGGAAACTGTGCAGTAGGAAAGTGATTTCAGGTGATGCATAAAATGTGCCTGGAACCCAGCATTCATTCAACTTAAATAAAATCCAAAGGACATTACTGCTGACCTCAGCCAAGAATACCTATGAGATAAAAATAAAACTGCAAATGATTGATTCTACAAGGAGAGGAGAATAAATGGAGTCAAGGAAAGAGAGGAAAAATATAGCCTTGGGCTACTGTTTGCATATTTGAAAAGCTCTTCCAAAGTAGAGTCTAGTTTTACTGGTTCCATCATTGTATAAGGATTCATAATCTTTCATCATAATAAAAGAAAGTAAAATAAATACTAAGATTCAGTGATACTCAGCAGTAAGCTTTTTAACAATATGGAAAGGTAGGCACTACTATCATCCCCATTTTGCATGTTGGAAAACAAGCAGTAAAGTGTTTTTTCCCAAACAGTAACATTGAAGAACCAGTAACTAGAAAGTAACTGACCTCTCTAACCATGTTATTAATGGTTGTGATATATATAGCCAGGAGATGATGATAGAAGTGTAGCAAAATTATAACAGTTACTATTTATTAATACAGGAATTGTTCTGAACTATTTGTGTATCTTTCTGTCCATATACATACAAATGTACATACATATATGTATATATTTATACTAAGCAACTGAACTGAACTGAATTGAACTGACATCATTCTGCTTACCGTGATGGCATATGACCACTATGTGGCCATTTGTAAGCCCTTGCATTATACTACTATCATGAACTGGCAGGTTTGTGGCCTTTTAGTAGGAGTGTCATGGGTGGGAAGATTTCTTCACGCAACCATACAGATTCTTTTCATCAACAAATTACCCTTCTGTGGCCCTAATGTCATACATCACTTTATGTGTGATCTGAACCCTTTGCTTGATCTTGCCTGCACTGATACCAACACTCTGGGCTCTTTGTTGCTGCCAACCGTGGGTTTATCTGTCTGGTAAACTTTCTCCTCTTGATTGGTTCATATGCAGTCATTCTGCACTCTTTAAATGCTGGGAGCTACCATGGGAGATCCCACCCATGACAAGGTCATGTGGAAGAGATCTGATGAGCAAGGTGGATCAGAACTCAAGGGACCCCCTGGATCTGCTCGAGCATCTACCCCAAAACCAGAATCTGTCGTCTTACTATTTTGTGCCTTTCACCAACTCTTCTGACATTAACAGGGAGCAATCCCCGACCAGTTGACTCTGGAAAAAGTCAACTTAGGGCTTTAGTTAATAAGTCTCCTGGGCATGATAGGTGTGTTTCAATTCAAACACCTCTGATGATTTTCTAGCTTGCCTGACAGGTTTATCCAGACTCTTGCGGCTATGCATGTGATTGTTCACAGCTTCCCAACCTTGAGAGACATGGGAAGCCTAAAACATTCTAAAAATGTAGAGCCTTTCAAAGAGTTAAAAACTATTAGAGTAGTGCTGGTGTAAGATTTCATTGCTGAGCCGATGCTTGCTGCTAAGTTCCCATATCCCTTATCCATTGTGCACCTGGGAGTGCATTAGTTAACATAGTTGGAATGTAAGAAAAACAAGGAGTAGCCTTGAAATTAACCATATCAGACCTTTGAGCTAATTGGTCCTTTCTGTGTTGTAACTCGCTGCACCTTTGCTCTGTGAGAATGTAACTCTGTTTAGCACTTTCCAAGGCTGACATAGATTAGAAATATAAAGAAAAAACACTTCAAGGGAAAATAAGTTTTCTGGTTGAGCAGCCTTTATCAAAAAAGGGTCATAAAATGTCCACAGGCCTCCAAGGCCAGAAGATAATGTACACAACATTGTTTATGGGAAAGGTATGCAGAAAAAATCCTGGTTTCAATAAAGACAAAACAGATGTAATGTTTGGGCTGACGCTGTATGACTTTACATCTTTCATTTCCCTCTATGTACAAGCCAAGGTATAAAAGTTCCTTTTGAAAGTAAAGTTATGGGCTTCGCTCACTGAAGCTTGGTCTCCCCGTGTCATTCTTTTTTCCTTTTCTCTCCTTTTCTCTCTCTGTTCTTCTTTCAGGATGACTCCTTGGGGCACAGGGGCTCTCTGAGTTCACTTTTTTGCCTGGGCTTCTAAGACCCGATTGGGAAGGCGCCCTGTGTCTTCACCGGGGAGGGGGCGTCCTGCGTCCTCACCCCACCGAGAGGGCGCCTGTGGCCTCTGTGAACAGAGCAAGTTCTGTGCCAGGAGCTTTATTGGCTTTCTGTGTAAATCAAGGAAGATCAAGCCTCTGTTCTCTCCGCTTTGCTATCCTTTCGCCTATGCCATCATCCTGAGGGTATCCCTGGATCCTGCTGGGGCTGGACCCTGGCACTTAAAAACCCAGAGTTTGGAAGCTCAGCAAAAAGCTTTCTCAACCTGTGTCTCCCATATCGCAGCAGTTGTATTTTTCTTTTTACTCTGCATATTTGAGTACCTGAGACCAGCAACTGGTTTACCCATTGATAAAGCAGTTGCTATATTCTACACTATGATAATGCCCATGTTAAATCCCTTAATCTATACCTTGAGAAATGACCAGATGAAAAATGCCATTAGAAAATTGTGTAGTAGGAAAGTGATTTCAGGTGATCAATAAGATGTGTGAGAAACCCAACATTCATTCAACTGATGCAAGGATCAAAAGGATATTCTTTGTAACTTAGGCTAAGAATACCTGTGAGACTATACCAGTTACCATTTATTGAGACAGGTATTGTGAGTGACTATATATCCATCTTTCTGTCTATATACATATATATGATATTTTTATATAAATTGGCATATATACATTAGTTATATATACAATAGTATAGACAGATAGATAGATAGATAGGCACACACCTTTTTTATTATGCATGGTAGCAGTTTAGTCACTAAGTCATGTCCGACTCTTGCAACCCCATGAACTTTAGCCTGCCAGGCTCCTCTGTCCATGGGATTCTCCAGTCAAGAATACTGGAGTGGATTGCCATTTCCTTCTCCAGGGTATCTTCTCCACCCAGGGATGAATCCACATCTCTTGCATTGGCAGGCAGATTCTTTACCACTGAGCCACCTGAGAAGCCCATACGTGTTCATTACATATAACTAAATTCTTTTTTTTTTTTATTAAATACTCTACAAATGTGTACACATTATTGTTGGTGGTAATTGACAATAACACTATGGTATGAAACTACTTTAGAATGTAAAACAAAACACCAATACAGTATACTAACGCATGTATATGGAATTTAGAAAGATGGTAATGACAACCCTGTATGTGAGACAGCAAAAGAGACATAAATGTATAGAACAGTCTTTTGGACTCTGTGGTAGATGGAGGGAGGGGGGTGATTTGGGAGAAAGGCATTAAAACATGTATAATATCATATAAAAGAAATAATATGAATTAAAAAAAAGGTAAATGACAAGTATTACATTATTTATAAATTTTCTTTGAACATTAAGTATCATTCTCCATTGTTCATATCACAAACTTAGGGTCAGAAAGCCATCAGTAAGAGTTGTGATTTCAATAAAAGAAAAACATTTTATTATCAGGTATTTTCTCAGGCCATTTCTCTCACTCTTCTTCTCCTGGGACCGCTATAATGTGAATATTAACATGCTTGATATTGTCTCAAAGGACTCTTAAACTGTCCTCATTTCTTTTGATTCTTTTTTGCCTGTTTGTTTTCTGTTTGGCTGAAGTGATTTCTACCTCTCTTTCTTCTGACCCACTGATTCATTCTTTTGTCTCATTCAGTCTAGTCTTTATGCTTCTAGTGTATTTTTCATTTCCATTATTGCATTCTTTAATTCTGCTTGGCTGGTCTTTATATTTTATAATTGTTTGCTAAAAATTTATGATTTCTCACTCTGTACATTCATTTTCCTCCCAAGTTCTTTATCTTTACTGTCATTACTCTGATCTCTTTCATCGGTGGGTTTCCTATTTCCACATTACTTTGTTGTACTTCTGAGGTTTTATCTTGTGCTTATGTCAGAAACATATTCCTCCATCTTGTCTAAATTTATATTTATATTTTTATGTATATAGTAAATTAGTGAGAATTCTCAACCTTGGAGGAGTGGTCCTCTGTAGAAGATGTCCTATGTGTCCCAGCAGTGGACTCTCATCTCATTACCCAAGGGCTAGAAGCCAGTGGTGTCAGGATCGTTAGACTATAGCTTCCTTGCCTCTGATGTCATCCCCCTGGTAGGTGAGTCTAGTCTAGAGGCTCCTGTAGGTTTCCTGGTGGGAGGAGCAGGTGCCTGATGACTGGTGGGTCAAAGTAGGACATGGACCTCTGATGGGCTAGGACTATGTCTAGGAGCAAGTCTAGAGGTGGCTGTGGGCTCGTAAAGTCTTTAGACAGCTTGTCTTCTGTGTCTTCCACTCAGTTTGTTGTTCAGTCTGGGGTGTCCCAGCAATGGAGGCTATAGGCTGTTGGGTGGGGCCAGGTCTTGGTGCTGAGATGTCATTTATGATAGGTTCCAGTTTGTTCTGCAATTACTCATGATTTTGGTGTTTTTGTGAGAGGAGGTGATTTTTTGAGGATCCTTTTACTCCCATCTGGGCAGCTCTCCTCAAATAAATTTGATCGATAGAAATATAGTATATGGAAGTCTAGAAGTGCCAGATAAAAGAGATATTTAGGGATGTTGTAGAGAGAGGGTGTGAAACTTCTATGCGCATTCCAGGTGCAATGATCCCAGCACCTTCAGCTGGGTTCACCAACTCAGAAGACCATTACACAAACACTGCAGTAATTGCTATTGCAGTCAAAAATCTCATTTGGTCCTAGACCTGGGGCTAGTCCTCCAAATTTATCAATTCTAACCCATGTCCCCTTGTCAAAGTCTATTGAAATAAATTTAGTAAAATGAAATGAGTTTTCTTGTTCTTATTTATTTTAATTTCTAGGAAATTGCAAAGTTCAGTGTTTACATGTCATGCTTGAGGAGGGAGATATATGTGTGTGTGTGTGTGTGTGTGTGTATGAATGGAAATTTAATGATTCCCTCATAAAAATAATTTTATCTACAACACCAGCATGAACACACACAAACACACACCACTACACAAGGGTTTAAGATTATATGGATTCCAGAGGAATGAATGAATGAAGGTAGAAGTTATAAAAGAAAATAAAACAAGCTAGTAGCTTGTTGGAAATGTGAAGTAAGTTAATGGAATAGGTTATACAGAAGTTAAACATGAAAAAATACTTAGAAGGTTTTATGTGGCTCAAAGTTGTTCAGTCCCTGTCGTGTCCAACTCTTTGTGACCCTATGGACTGCAGCACACCAGGCTTCCCTGTCCTTTACTATGAGTTTGTTCAAACTCATGCCCACTGGGGCTTCCCAGGGGTCACTAGTGGTAAAGAACTTGCTTGCCAATGCAGGAGACATAAGAGACGTGGGTTCAATCCCTGGGTCGAGAAGATCCCCTGGAGAAGGAAATGATAACCCACTTTAGTGTTC
>NW_011494926.1:6423371-6424288 GCF_000754665.1 Bison bison bison | reverse complement strand
GTGTTCCTTTGTTGCTGGAGAATTTGCTTGGTATGTCTTGCCCTGGAACTTATTGGCCCTTGTGTGGTGCTTGGTTTCAGTGTCGGTATGGAGGCATTTGATGAGCTCCTGTCAATGAATGTTCCTTGGAGTCAGGAGTTCCCCGGAGTCAGGGTTTGGACTTAAGTCTCCTGCTTCCGATTATCGGTCTTATTTTTACAATAGTTTCAAAACTTCTCCTTCTATACAGCACCATTGATAAAACATCTACATTAAAGATGATAAGTTTCTCTACAGTGAGGGTCACTCAGAGAGGTTCACAGGGTTACATGGAGAAGAGAAGAGGGAGGAGGGAGTTAGAGGTGACCCAAATGAGATGAGGTGAATCAATAGTGGAGAGAGTGGGCTAGCCAGTAGTCACTTCCTTATGTGCACTCCACAACTGGACCACTCAGAGATGTTCACAGGGTTATACAGAGAAGAGAAAAAGGAGGAAGGTAACAGAGGTGGCCAGAAGGATAAAAGGGGGGAATGAAAAGGAGGGAGACAGATCCAGCCAGTAATCAGTTCCCTAAGTGTTCTCCACCGTCTGGAACACACAGAAATTCACAGAGTTGGGTAGAGTAGAGAGGGGTTAGGGAGGAGACACAGGCGACCTGGTGGAGAAAAAGGAGGGTCCAAAGGGAGAGAGAGCAGTCAAGCCAGTAATCTCACTCCCTAGTGAAAAATGGGTCCTGAAGATTGGGTCCTTAAAGGTACAAAATTGGTAACAAATACATAAAAGCGAAAATTAAAAATCTAGAGTAGAGTTTGGAATTTCAAAAATACGATGTTAAAGAAAAGAAGGAAAAGAAAGAGAGAAAAAACGAAAAACAAAAACAAACAAGGTCAAAAAATTATAAAATATATATATATGAAGTTTGCTGAAGAAGAAAAAA
>NW_011494926.1:6421177-6422050 GCF_000754665.1 Bison bison bison | reverse complement strand
GCTCAGGTTCAGGCACTCGGGTAGTCCTCAGAGGCGCAGACTCAGTTGGGCCTGCGTTTTGTGCTCTTCCCAGGTCCGAGCGCCAATTTGCTCTTCCCAGGCGAGCGCCAATGCTGCGACTTATCGCCTCCCCGCCACTCGGTTATCTGGATGTAAAACCGGCGCACCTTCTCAGGCAGATGTTGACCGTCCAGACCCCCAAGAAGTTTTAGTTAGCAAAGAAGCCTGCTTACAATTTTATAGATAATGTCTCTCTGGGGCTGCGATTGCCCCCTTCCGGCTCTGGCTGCCTGTCTCCGGAGGGGGAAGGTCTGCAGCCGGCTATCTCTGTTCAGTCCTTTGTTTTGTGCGCGGGCCTGGCGGTCTTAGGTTAGGGCTGGCTTTTCGCGTGGTAGGTATCCCACAGTCTGGTTTGCTAGCCCAAATTATTTCGCTCAGATAGCGCTCAGGGTATTCAGGCCAGATTCTTACTCTCAGCGATGCAGCCCACGGCGCGCCTCCCTGCCCGGCCCCGGTTTGCTAATGGCAGATGCAGGCGTCTGCGCTGCTTCTCTGCTGGGGGAGTTACCGTAGGGCTCGCAATCTGCAAGTTTTAAATTGTTTATTTATTTTTTTCTCCCCATTATGTTGCCCTCTGTGCTTCCAAAGCTCGGCACAGATTCGGCAGTGAGAAGGTTTCCTGATGTTTGGAAACTTCTCTCTTTTTAAGATTCCCTTCCCGGGACGGAACTCCGTCCCTCCCTCTTTTGTCTCTTTTTTTGTTTTAATATTTTTCCTACCTCCTTTCGAAGAGTTGGGTTGCTTTTCTGGGTGCCTGATGTCCTCTGCCGGCATTCAGAAGTTGTTTTGTGGAATTTACTCGACGTTTAAATG
>NW_011494926.1:6417561-6421077 GCF_000754665.1 Bison bison bison | reverse complement strand
GTTGCTTTTCTGGGTGCCTGATGTCCTCTGCCGGCATTCAGAAGTTGTTTTGTGGAATTTACTCGACGTTTAAATGCTCTTTTGATGAATTTGTGGGGGAGAAAGTGTTCTCCCCGTCCTACTCCTCCGCCATCTTGGCTCCTCCCTCTAGGAGAGTTTTTTGTTTTGTTTTGTTTGTTTATTTTCCGTCATGCCTTCTTCTGGCCTTTTTTTGTTCAGTTGCTAACTCGTATCTGTCTCTTTGCGATCCAGACTACAGCGCCAGGCTTCCCTGTCCTTCATTATCTCCTGGAGTTTGCACAAATGCATGTTCATTGAGTTGGTGATGTTATCTAACCATCTCATCCTCTGTTGCCTGGTTCTCCTCTTGCTCTCAATCTTTCCCACGATGAGGGTCTTTTCCAATGAGTCAACTCTTCGCATCAGGTGGCCAAAGTATTGAAGCTTCAGCATCAGTCTTTCCAATGAATATTTAAGGTTGATTTCCTTTAGAATTGATTGATTTGACCTCTTTGTTCTCCAAGGGACTCTGGCCTCTATGTTGCTGCTATGTGAAATTTCTCTGAAACAATCTTGACAGGCACAGGAAGAGAGAATTGCAAATCTAAATTAAGGCTTTCTCCTTGTTTTACTTCCTCTGGAAAATCTAGATAACTGTGCCAGATAATTACCTGAAATCATCAAATAGTCTAGATAATTATTTCAGATCTTTTTTTTTTCAGAATATTTTGTGTTTAGATAGAATGTTTCTTCTTAGTGCCTAGGAATACACTGTATTGTGGAACAGCTAGAACTGTACCACTGTTCATGTTCCTTGTCAACCATTGCTGCAGGATATATATTTATGAAAAAGTTGAACTTACACTTGAAACTTTAAGTGTGTACACCACATACAAATGCTAAGAATTCTACTGAGTAATCTTAGCACTAAAATGGTCCATCTGTCCATTTTGGTGAGAAGACAAAAACTGCTGTCCTCGATTTAATGGAAAGGGATTTAATAGAGGGAATTGGATATTTACAATGATGTTTGCAGGGGCAAATAAAGGTCAGCATGTGCCACTGCTGGTTTTAGGAAATTAGGAAGTATGGACATTCAGGAAAGCGTTGCTGAATCTCTCAAGTGCCTACAGCACTGAAGCAGGTGATTAAAATAAGCTCATCCAGAAGATTCTGCAAACCTTATGTCTATAGTTGACCAAACATCTCACCTGTTACTGGTGGAAGCAAAAAGAATGACCTTAATTCTGTACTTCAAATCTCGTGTGAGTATTTCTCTTGTTGGAATTAAATTTAAACCATGTTGAAAAGGAGCATGGGAAATGCAGATGTAAGGAGGATCTTACAGGGGCAAAGTATTCAGTGCTTTCAGAGGGATGGTACTCAGTATCAGTAGACAGTATCTCACTCAAATGCCTGGGTCATTCCTAAGATTACAGTGTCCCATTCTATTCAGTTCAGTTCAGTTGCTCAGTCATGTCTGACTCTTTGTGACCCCATGAACCGCAGCATGCCAGGCCTCCCTGTCCATCACCAACTCCCGAAGTTTTCCCAAACTCATGCCCATTGAGTCGGTGGTGCCATCCAACCATCTCATCCTCTGTCATCCCCTTTTCCTCCTACCCTCAATCTTTCCCAGCATCAGGGTCTTTTCAAAAGAGTCAGTTCTTAGCATCAGGTGGCCAAAGTATTGGAATTTCAGATTCAATAACAGTCATTCCAGTGAACACCCAGGACTGATATCCTTTAGGATGGACTGGTTGGATCTCCTTGCAGTCCAAGGGACTCTCAAAAGTCTTCCCTAACACCACAGTTCAAAAGCATAAATTCTTCAGTGCTCGGTTTTCTTTATAGTCCAACTCTCACATCCATACATGACCACTGGAAACACCATAGCCTTGACTAGATGGACCTTTGTTGACAAAGTAATGTCTCTGACACCTATAATACACTTACTTATTTCAGTTTTGTTCAAACACTCCATAGTTTTTGACTTGATCTGAACTCATATGGATGCCCTGATACCCTACGGGCAAAATCCTAAATTAATACTTTTTCAACCATCTGCCCCTGTTGGCAGTACCCTCTTTAACTTAGAAAACGGCATAAAAACCCCTTTCCAGAACTTGTCCAGCAGACCAGATTTATATTCTCACTGTTTTCATTGCCTTCTATTACAACAGTGGTAGAATGAGTTATAAAACTTGGCTAGTACTTTCCTCAGCAACAAACCAAATGAGTACAGCCCGATTTTCTTGGGTCACATTTCTACACAAGAAGATTAACATGTTTTCAAGACTGGCTAGGTGGTTTTGGGTAACTGAAACTCAGTCATTTGTATTGAATCATTCATGGAATTGATTTGAATCTTGTCAAGAGTACTCTCTGTCTTTAAAGGCTTAATTTGATTATTCACAGATGAACTTCATGCAGTTTTAGAAATATATTATCTATCTCCATTTCAGTGAGCCTGGAGGTTTGTCTAATTCTGGATGGGTTCCAGCAGCATCATTCTGAGTGACTCTGAGAACTGAGATACAAAATCTTTAGGCAGCAAATTTCCATTTATATCCTCTAATTTTCAGATCCAGCCTCCTATTAAATGACATCATCTGAATTCTAAATATTTGTTAATATCAAAATCTCCATTATGATTAAAAAAACTTTGTAGCAAAATTATTTCTGTCTTCTTTAAAAAAGAAAGAGCAATGAACAATTTAGGCAAATTGTTAGCAGGGAAAAATGGAGAAATGCAGACAAAAAAGTAACAGAAAAAATCACAAGTTAATGTACTCTACTTTGAACAATTTAAAGGAAGCTTTCAAATTAATTCTCAACTGTCTAGTTTTCAATTTTTTAGAATAATAATTACCTGAATTTAATTGGTACACAAGAATATATATTCTGCCTCCATATGAATTTTGTAGTTACAGCTATGGTTTTATTAAAATCTATACATGCTATCAGTTCAGTTCAGTCAATCAGTCATGTCCGACTCTTTGTAACCCCATGAATTGCAGCATGCCAGGCCTCCCTGTCCATCACCAACACCCGGAGTTCACCCAAACTCATATCCATCGAGTCCGTAATGCCATCCAGCCATATCATCTTCTGTCATCCCCTTCTCCTCCTGTCCCCAATCCCTCCCAGGATCAGGGTCTTTTCCAATGAGTCAACTTTTCGCATGATGTGGCCAAAATATTGGAGTTTCAGCTTCAGCATCAGTCCTTCCTATGAACACTCAAGACTGATCTCCTTTAGGATGGACTGGTTGGATCTCCTTGCAGTCCAAGGGACTCTCAAGAGTCTTCTCCAACACCACAGTTCAAAAGCATCAATTCTTCGGTGCTCAGCTTTCTTCACAGTCCAAGTCTCACATCCATACATGACCACTGGAAAAACCATAGCCTTGACTAGACGGACCTTTGTTGGCAAAGTAATGTCTCTGCTTTTTAATATGCTATCTAAGTTGGTCATAACTTTCCTTCCAAGGAGTAAGCGTCTTTTAATTTCATG
>NW_011494926.1:6412325-6416857 GCF_000754665.1 Bison bison bison | reverse complement strand
CTCATCTCACACGCTAGTTAAGTAATGCTCAAAATTCTCCAAGCCAGGCTTCAGCAATACATGAACCATGAACTTCCAGATGTTCAAGCTGGTTTTAGAAAAGGCAGAGGAACCAGAGATCAAATTGCCAACATCCACTGGATCATCGAAAAAGCAAGAAAGTTCCTGAAAAATATGTAAAGCAGATTTCAAAATAATGCATTCTGACTCAATTTTTACTAAAAAGATAAAAGGATGAATTGTATGCTCATAAAAACATTAGTTATCTATAGCCAGTGACTTTATGATTGAGTCTCATATTCCTGTGTGCTTTCTGCATTGTCCTATTTAACTTTTGTTATTAAGCATATTTATTTTCACACAAAAGAACCAGTCTTCATTTGGAAACTTTCTCCAGAGAATCAAATCTTTTACCCTTAAATTTACATACTGCAAGTAATTTTTGGCAAAAAAAAAATGACATTTCTGTAGAAAAGTATCTTCTGCCCACGAAATTATGTTGTAACAATTGTAACAAATGTATATACATAGGCCAAAAAGTGAACTCTGACAAATAGGCTCAGTCTATAGAAATTAACTGAAATTGGATTTTAGGTGTTAAAATTATAAAATTTCTAGAAGACCACATTGAGGGAAAAATTTTTTATGACCTTCATTTTTTTTAATGTTACATTATCTTTATTTTTTAATTAATTAATTTATTTTTTATTTATTTATTTACTTTTTTACTTTACAATATTGTATTGGTTTTGCCATACATCAACATGCATCCGCCATGGGTGTACACGTGTTCCCCATCCTGAACCCCCCTCCCGCCTCCCTCCCCATAGCATCCCTCTGGGTCATCCCAGGGCACCATCCCCAAGCTTCCTGAATGCGCATCCCCTGGACTGGCGATTCAGTTCTTATATGATATTATACATGTTTTAATGCCATTCTCCCAAATCAATCCCCACCTCCCTCTCCTACAGAGTCCAAAAGACTGTTCTATACATCTGTGTCTCTTTTGCTGTCTTTATGACCTTCAGTTAGGTAAAGATTTCTTTGATGTAACTGAAAAAACAGAATCTATTTTTTAAATGACTTGATAAACTGGTTGTCTGCCTTCCCTGGTAGCTCAGACAGTTAAGGATCTACTTGCAACGCAGGAGACCCGAGTTCAATCCCTGGATTGTGAAGACCCCCTGGAGAAGGGAATGTCTACCCATTGCAGTATCCTTACCTGGAAAATCCCATGGACAGAGGAGGCTGGCAAGGTACAGTCCATGGGATCAAAAAGAGTCGGATATGACTGAGTGACTAACATACACACATACATACACAAATTGGATTTCATCACATTTTAAAGCTTCTGCTAGTTGATGACACTACTTAAGGAATGAAAAGCCAAGTTACAGACTGGGAGGGAATATTTGCAAATCATATGTTATGGAAAACATATAAAGAACTCTTAAAATTCTAGTGACAAAACAAACAGTAAAAAATTGGACAAAATACTGAGTAGAATCTTCACCAAAAAAAACAAAACAAACAAACATATAGATAACAATTATACACATGAAAAGATGTTCAGAATGATGAGTCGTTAGAAAAATGCAAACTAACATTATAACGGTATGCTACTATGTATCCATTATAATAACTAAGGCTAAGAAGTCTTATCATACCAAGTGCTGGCAAGGATGTGGAAAAACTGGAACTCTCCAGCAATATAAAATGACACAGCACTTTGGAAAACAATCTGGCAGTTTCTGAAAATGTTAAACTTATACTCATCATGTTACCCAGCCATTGCCCATGCTAGGTGTTTATTGATGAGAAATGAAAGCATATATCTTTTAAATATATGTACATAAATATTCATAGAACCTTTATTTGGAATAGCTTCAAACTGTAAATAACCCAACTCTCCATCAATAGGTGAATGAATGAACAAATTGCTATGTCCAATGCTGAAAATAAAATGGACTGCTACTTAGCAGTAAAGTGGATACATGCAACAACACGAACAATTCTCAAAATAATTATGCTAAGTTAATGAAGACAAACAAAATGAGTCCATGCTGTGTAATTCTATTTACTCATGATCCTAAAAAATACAAAGTCATTAATAGCAACAGAAAGCAGATAGGCTTGCTTTTAAGCAAGCTGAGACCATGAAGAAGGAGGAATAAGCAAAAGTTCTAAGCAATTTTTTGGGTGGATGGTGGGTGTGTATATTATCTTGATTTTCATAATACTTCACAGATACAGATATATGTCATATCTATATTTTATAGCATATACATTTGACCTTTGAATAATAAGGGCTTGAACTGTGTAGCTCCACTTGTGGATGATTATTTTCAATAAACATGGTACTACATGATCTGCAGTTGGTTGAATCTGTGACTAAAATTCATATGCTGATTTTTTCAAATGAGTGAAGGGCTGATGCCTCTAACCTACTTATTGTTCAAAGATCAATTGTATATATAAGAACTTGTCAAATGGTTTTCTTTAAACATGAACGTTTCATTTTATTATATGCTAACTATATCTGAATACTGTGTATACGTGCGTGTGCTCAGTCATGTCCAACTCTTTGCAACCCTATAGACTATAGCCTGCCAGGCTCCTCCATCCATGGAATTTTTTAGGCAAGAATACTGGAGTGATTTGCCATTTCCTACTCCAGGGTATTTTTCCAACCCAGAAGTGGAAACTGCCTCCTGCATCTCCTGCATTGGCAGGTAGGTAATAGTAGTAAAGAACCCACCTGCCAATGCATGAGACAAGAGATGTGGATTTGACCCCTGGATAGGAAGATCCCCTGGAGGAAAGCATGGCAACCCACTCCAGTATTCTTACTTGGAGAATCCCATGGACAGAGGAGCCTGGCGGGCTACAGTCCATGAGATCACAGAGTCTGACATGACTGAGCGACTTAACAACTATATATATATATATATATTTGGAAGCTATTTCAAATAAAGGTTCCATATATATATGGAATATAACAACAGCACATGAACACACATATATATATGTAATTGATTACTCCCAAGTCTTAAGGTTGTAAAACAGAAAATATTTCTGGGTATTGCAAATCTGGAAATGGCCTAGCTGGATGATTCTGTCTCATAGGATCTCATAGTTGCAATCAGGATGACAGACCTTCTTATGAAGGTTGGGCTACATCTGGAGGATGCTCTTTCATGATGGTTCACTTACATGGCTGGTGGCAGGTGGCCTCACTTCCTTTTTATGTGGACCCCACCAGAAAGCTGCTCTCTGTCCTTCAGAACACACAGTTCAGGTGAGAGTGAAAAGGAAGCCATGTTGCCTTTTAAGGCATATTGTCATTTTTGAGATATCCTATACAGTGTGGGAGATAACTATACAAAGGCATGAATCCCAGAAAGTAGGGATAACTGAGGCCAATTTGGAGCCTGACTCCTACATATGTTCATTGTAGATCATGTGTGTGTGTGTGTGTGTGTGTGTGTGTATGCTCAGTCACCTCAGTTGTGTACAACTCTTTGTGACCCTATGGACTGTAGCCTGCCAGGCTCCTCTGTCCATGGGATTCTCTAGGCAAGAACACTGGAGTGGATTGCTATGCCCTCCTCCTGGGGATCTTCCCAACCCAGGGATCAAACTGGCTTAAAACAACTTCATTAAGTTATAATTAATATAAAGTGAGCCACGTATATTTAAAGTAAAAATCAAAGCAAAACAATTTAGCATGCTTATTTGAAAACAATAAACTGACCTAGGACTTCCCAGGTGGCCCAGTGGCAAAGAATCTGCCTGCCAATGCAGATGCAGGAGGCACAGGTTCAATCCCTTGTCTTGGGAAGATATCCTGGAGTACAACATGGTAACACCTGAAAAATCCCATGGACAGAGGAGCCTGGTGGGCTATAATCCATGAGGTCCCAAAGAATCAGACACAACGCAGAGATGGAGCGCACACACACACACAAATTGACATATCTCAATAATTATACTTATGCGCTTTGTCTATTAGCACCCTCTATTTAATAAGTTGGCATATGACAAGAAGCATTTGAATATGAGATAAAAAGCTTATGTATACTTTAGACTTATCTTTTTCCCTCAAGTCATGTTAGACCTTCTTCAGCTCCTTTGTCTTAATGGAAAGTTTTGGCGATTATGTTTGGGGCATTTGCCCCAGGGATTTAACCCAGGTCTCCTGCACTGCAGACAGATTTTTTTACCATCTGAGACACCAGGGAAGCCCTTTTCTTTCACCTTTTTTTCACTTTTGGAGATTATATAGTTGAGACATTTGAGCTAGGCAAGAGACGGGGGTCATTTCAACTTCAAGGCAATGTGAAAGAACAGGAATAATTTGGTGTTTCATATTCCTTCCCACAATGCAGGTAGCTGGCAATGAAATATATTCATTAATAGTACTTATTTAATCTTAAGGATATTTATGGTAATAGAAGAGTTGTAAGTTTTTTTTTTTTTCTTTCCGCCTGCCCAGCCCCGCACCTGGGAGGGGAAGGGGAGGGGAAGGGAGG
>NW_011494926.1:6407662-6412225 GCF_000754665.1 Bison bison bison | reverse complement strand
GCCTCAGGCAGGGGCGCTGCGGGCTGCGCCGCGGCGGCGTCTCCGGGGCTGAGGGGCGCCAGGGGGCGGTCGCCACATCCTCGCAGGCGGCCCCAGGAAGAAGAGTTGTAAGTTTTTAACAAACAATATCATGCATACTATTAAATAAGGCATGGAAAAAATATTTAACCTCAGTATTTTTTCTTGTACACAGTCTTCTTAATGAATTAAGAAACAAACAATAAGCCTCTTTTAAAAAAATATTAATAGGCAGAATATAGTATGAATTTCATAAAGTGGCTTAATTTTCCTAGCTCTTGTATTATTTTAACTCCAAAATGCAGTTGACAAAAGCTTTTTAAGATATAGATGAAATATTTAATAATTCTAAATTTAATTTTTATTGTTGTTCAGTTGCTGAGTCATGTCCAACTCTTTGAGTTCCCATGGACTGCAGCACGCCAGGCCTCCCTGTCCTTCACCATCTCCTGGAGCTTGCTCAAACTCATGTTCATTGAGTCGATGATGCCATCCAACCATCTCATCTTCTGTTGTCCCCTTCTCCTCTTGCCCTCAATCTTTCCCAGCATCAGGGTCTTTTCCAATGAATCGATTCTTCTCACCAGGGGGCCAAAATATTGGCGCTTCAACTCTAAATCAGTCTTTCCAATGAATTTATGGTTCTATGGAAAATCTTTCATTTTCTTCTTCTCAATTCCATTTATTGTAACAAAGTTGCTTTTAGAAATCCTCTCTTGGAGACTTTAAACTGTTTAAAAATACACAGATTCACCAAAATGGAGAATTAAAAAGAAATCGACTATGAGCTCGCTGAAGGGAGGTTTATCAGTCTACCACCAAAATCTGACACACTCAAGGTGCCCAGGAAATAAGCAAACCAGCTGTGTGTTAACTTAGGCAAATCACTTGACATTTCATGCCTCGTTTTCCTTGTTTGTAAAATGGAGTGTTTCTGATTAGTCTTATTTATTGAGACTTTAAATTATAATAGAAATGCAAGTAAAACTGGCCCAACTAAAACAAAAAATTGACTGGGGGCAGAATTTATTGACACAGGTTTCTTACTTCTTTACTTAATGGAGACCTTTTATTCTCCATCTTTCTTATCTTGTACTGGCTGAAAAATCTCAGAAATACCACTATTTCTATCAAGTCTGCCCATCATCACTGCCTCTAAAGTAGTCTTCAGTTAGGGAAGACCTGTATCTTGCGTCTGTCCCTTAATGCTGGTGGGGCATGAAATGAAGGACAGGAATCCAAATTTCCCATGGATTTCCTTAGGAAAGAGATTTTCTTACCAAAAAAGGAGAAAGGGAAGCTGGACATATAGAGTCTATCCATTATAGGGATCATGCAATAAGGAGTTTTCTGTATTTTAAAGATGATTAAATACCTAGTTCTGCTTTCAGAACCTAACACCTACTAAACAATCTTTATTAAGTAATCCTTCTCTGTTAGGACTGTATATCTTAAATATGAAGGTCAATCGTGTCAAAATACTGCCAGCAGCTATTAATCATTTAGTGAACTGATCTTTCTGAACTGAAAACAAAAACTTTGCGATACATATATGCTCTTAGAGAAGCTTAAGGAATGATGTTTTGCAGTATAATCTCTCTTTATCACAGACGAAATCCTCCTGACTGTGTTCTCAACTGGACTTGATTAAATCTGCAGAAATTTTACTGTTTCTTTGTTTAGCTCAAACTAACCGTACTGGCTCACTTAGGGCCACTTCCAACTGGTGTCTCTGGCAATCACATTCCTGTCTACACAGTCTGTTCTTAAAATCGTGACCATACGAAGGAGGAAATTTAAGAGGAAATTTAGCCCAAGAGACCAATGTTTATGTTTTCATAAGACCAAAGTCAGACAGTAATCACTTTTGAATTACTGCAATATCTGCTTTGGTTAATTTGAGTGAAGTTGCAATTTTTAAAGGGCTATAAGTTTTGAGTATGTAAGTGCTGAACACTGGAAATGAGGTTTATAGAGTGTGATTGAAGTACATGCCTAGTTTTTTTGTGTTTATTATAGCCAGAAAAACAGAAGAAATGACAGAATTCTGAACACTTCAATCAGATTTTATTTTACTGAGAGAAACGTCATCCCTGGAAACCAATCTAAAAATCATTTCAGAAAAATTTTTGTCAGGGTTGTTTAAGCCTAGAGAAGAAAACTCAGGGTGGCATATTCACTGTCATCAAGTGTATGAAGTGGTTCTATGAAGTTGAAATTTATTACTTTTTCCCTTTCCATGCTGAGTGGAATGAAATAAAACAGCATTAAATCAGAGGCAATTTAGATTGGACATAACAAAGAACTTCTTGGCTACCAGAATTGTAACACAGAGGAATTCCTCCAAGGGAAACTGGGAATTGTTCTTCATGATCATTAAAAAAAAAAAAAAAGAAAGGAAGGAAGAAAAAAAAAGATAAAGAAAAAAGAGGGAGAGCTTTCCCCAGTTCTCTCAGCTAAAATCGTCATCTCTGCTCCACAAGTATTTCTATTGGTGTCACTTCTATTGCATTGGTTGTCATTCTCACCCTCTGTCTTATTCATTTGCCTTGGCCAAGAGAGACTGCTTCAATTCTGACCACACAATTTGGAAACCATTGCCAAGGGGAGGCTGAAAATAAATTGAATGGAACTTGGAGCTGTGGATCCAGGACTGCTGATCCCCTACACGTGGCGGAATTTAATAACTCATAGTCCAGGACATGTGGTTCGGCCAGACAGTTGTATCATTTGGGGACCAAATGGCGGGATCATGTCCTTCTGTGCAGAGTGAAAGTGATATCAGGACAGAAAATGAGTTTATGAGGGAAGGATCCATGTCATTCCTTTTTCCGGGACTGGTGTCAGTATCATGTGGATAACAAGGCACAGACGTGGTAGAAACGGTCTCCCCTGGTATTAGAGATAGGATGGGAGGAAGCAGTTAAACTAAAGAGGGAAGCGGCCCAGGAGATTCAGGGTCTTGTTTTAATCTTACCTTGCTGTTTTAAGACACTCCACTATAAGCTGAGTACTCTGGGTAAATGTGCAAACTTGGTGACAGACTCAGTGGAACACAATATCTTAAGGGGTGCTTAGTGATAAGAAATAAGATGATTCACACCTGGGGATCCAGAAAACTTAAGGGTTATAGGCAGAAGGTGTGCCGGAAAGTGGGTTAAGACATTAGAAACTGAAAACAGGATTGGCTGACACTTTGTATAGGAACAATCAGAGGGACTAGTGCCCGTTCAATCAAAGCAACAGCTCCCTCTCATACCCCTGCAAGAAATGAGTGGTTTACTCCCTGCTGAAATTGTACAGGAACATCCTGGCTTAGGGACACCAGCAGTGAGGTACAGTACACATGCCAAAAGTGAGCTCTCTCCCCTCACCCAGAACGAGTTGATGGGCTGTCCATCAAGGCAGAAGACTGAGAACCTCCTCTAGATCAAAAAGAAAACTACAGACTTGGAGACCCCTCAATATTATAGCTGACCTGACACACACATCAGTTTATTGCTTCACCTTTAGGTCAGTTAGAAATCAACAGACAGTTGAGGAAAACTTTAACCTCTAACAAGAAAATCAAAACACACAAAAAGACACCACCATCCATACACTGTAAAGAGACATTGTCTCAAATAAAAGATACAATGCAGGAAGAAAAAAACTTCAAAAAAACTAAAATTTTTTCTTCATGAGGTCTTCCTAATCCAGGGTTTGAACCCACATCTCCTGCACTGCAGACATATTCTTTACTGTTTGAGCCACAAGGGAAGCCCGGGAAAAAAACAGAAAATATTAAATTCATGAAGTAAACATGCCATTTTTTAGAGAATAAACAATTTGGAAAAATTTATATAATAGATGGAAGCTTTAACAATTTTCAAAGAATGATAAGATAAATTTAAGGAACTCACACAATAGGGTTGGAAGACAGAGATAAACGTTAGAAAGAAACAAAGATAAGTTATTCTGAATATTAATTGAAGTTGCTAATCCAGAATGGTTACCATTTCCAGTATCCTACCTATTTTAGTTGCCTTGGACTTTGGGAGTTCTGGGATAATGTGAAAGAAAATATAAATCAGACTGGCTGTGTTTTTTTAAAATTAATTTTCATTGGAATATAGTTGGTTTATAATGTGTTACTTATGTATTTACTAATGTATAGCAAAGTGAATCAACCATCCACATATATATCACTTCTTTTTTGGATTTCCTTCCCATTTAGGCCACCACAGAGCATTAAGTAGAGATCTTTCTTTTATACAGTGTGTTCTCATTGTGCGTGATCAGTCACTCATCATGTCAGACTCTTTGCAACCCCGTGGACTCTAGCCCGCCAGGATCTTCTGTCCATGGGACTCTCCAGGCAAGAATACTGGAGTAAGCTGCCATTTCCTCCTATAAGGGGATCTTCCAGACCCAACGATCGAACCCATGTCTCTTATGTTTCCAGAATTAGCAGGTAGATTCTTTACCTCTGAAATGCCCCAGAACTGCTATGTTCTCATTAGTTATCCATTTTATACAGGTATCAGTATTGAATGTGTCAATCCC
>NW_011494926.1:6405210-6407562 GCF_000754665.1 Bison bison bison | reverse complement strand
GTCTCTATTTCTGCTTTGTAAATAGGGCGTTTTTCTGGATTCTACATATTAAGATCACTCAGTCACAGGTGAGGCGGGCTGCTCAGAAGCTATCTTTGGCTTAAGATGTCTGAGGGTCGCAAATAGCCCTTCCGGGAGTGCAGATTTCTCTCACCTTGCTGCTGTTGTTGTTGAGTTGCTCAGTCGTGTCTGATTCAGTCCCCATGGACTAGAGCCCGCCAGGCTCCTCTGTCCGTGGGATTCTTCAGACAGGAATACTGAGGTGGGTTTCCATTTCCTTCTCCAGGGCATCTTTCTGACCCAGGGATCGAACCCATGTCTCTTGCATTGGCAGGCGGGTTCTACCCCTGAGACACCACATTGCAGCCCCTTAAAATGCAATCACCACATATTCAGGGATTGTTTTGCAGAGAATTAGGATACTGTGACTTGCCACTGAAATCATTCATTCTTTGCCTTCTGAACCCTTAGAACCCTGAGATACTCATATATTCTCTTAAGGAAACAACTGCAGAGTTATCCTAACACTTAGCTATTTCTCCCAGACTATATTAGAAGCAGAGTTATGTACATACCAGGAAAAACAATGACAAATTTTCTAAGACTAGGGGAGGAGGAGTTACTCACTAGATGGCTCAGTTTAATAGATGAGGAAATTGTGAGTGGCAAACTGTAATATTTATTTGTGCAACAATTATCCTTTTTTATTTCTAAATGGCAGAAGAAAAACACCTCCCAGAAAAGGGTTCAGAACACCTGTCTGAGGAACAAGCATATACCTAGACTCCAAATCCAGCGTCTTTTCAAAGAGCTAGACATACACACTTTCAAAGGTCAACCATGTGGACTTTTTGCTTTACTAATCATTGTCCCTCTCTTGATACATTCATCTTTTAAATGCATTATTCATTACTATAGATTAGTCAAAGAAGTCTAAATCAAGAGGATATAACTCATAAAGAGTACCTCTGTTTTTTCCTTAGGTCTAATTGTAGAAGTCATCTACCTACATAAGTGAAAGTTCTATTTTTGCATATATAATATACATGCTAAACTGTTCTTTGATTAGAAATACCAGCTATGATTTCTCTAAAGAGGTTTTGTTAAGTTTAAGTTTTTGTTAATATTAAGTTTCCAAAATAAAATAGCATGATTTGACACAATCATTTTAAAATAAGGGCATTTTAAAAGTTCTAATTCTAAAAATGTTGTAATTCTTCTTGTGGAGGGAGAAAAGCCATTCAGAAATGTACACCGGGAGGGTTGCGGGGTCTTTCATATATTTTTTCATAAATTGTAATGGTAAGTATGCATTGATTTATGGTATGAGACTTGCATAAACATAAGACTTTATTTTAATCAACTGAACATGGCCTCCATAGTGAAATAAAATATTTTAAATATTGAGGCTCATACTATAAACAAGATTTATTAGTTTTGCAATCTCAGTATGTAGATCTTAAAAATCCAAGCCTAATCTTTATGCTATTAAATTCTGCAGTACATTTTCTCTGACTTGAGAGAAACTTGAGAAAATTTCCTAACTTGCTTTCCCCCACCCCTAGTTCATTTCTGCCCCTTATTTAACAACTCCTTTGAAAATCAGAAACTTGGCATTGTTCTTTGTATTTCTGAAAAGAATTCTTCCTCCCACCATTGTTCTCTGGTTAGAAATGCTGATTATGATTTCTGTAAAGAGATTTTATTAACTGAATCTTTTCACAGCTTTAAAAAGTACCCAAAATAAAAATAAAATGATTTTATACAACCATTTTAAAACAGGGGCATTTAAAAAGTTTTGCTCATGGGACAGAGGAGAACACTTAAAAAAAAAAAGATTATTGAACTCTTGTCAAGCCTATTATTGTTTTTTACTTGGATGCCATTAATAAAGGTAAAGCTACATTCATCTGAACCTATCTACCGACCATTAATCTGCCTGGTTTCTTATTTATCTAGTCCACTGTGCAGACTGGAATAACTCCCCCTGCTTAGAGATAAGTATGCATTTTATCATCAGCTAAGAGTCCAGAACTGTCTTTAAGACCCTGCTCAGTTTTGTACGAGTTTAACCACTGAGGTGGCAAGACCTCAAGTCCTTTGGCCAACTTCTAGCCTTTAGCTCTGTTTCAAATTGATAACTTTGATTCTTTGGAAATTTTAATACTTTGAAGTATATTTGGCTACACTCAACTATATGATGGTACTCACATGAAACTAGAAATAACTTAGATGTTCAGCAATAGAGAAATGTGTATATAAAATATGTTACATTCAAATATAATAAGCCATTATTCAGTTAAGTTGCTCAGTCATGTCTGACTCTTTGTAACCCCATGGACTGCAGCACGC
>NW_011494926.1:6400169-6405110 GCF_000754665.1 Bison bison bison | reverse complement strand
CCCTGTCCATCACCACCTCCCAGAGCTTGCTCAGACTCATGTCCATTGAGTCAGTGATGCCATCAAACCATCTCATCCTCTGTCATCCCCTTCTCCTCCTGCCTTCAATCATTCCCATCATCAGGGTCTTTTCCAACAAGTCAGTTTTTCACATCAGGTGGCCAAAGTATTGGAGTTTCAGCTTCAGCATCAGTCCTTCCAATGATTATTCAGGACTGATTTCCTTTAGGATTGACTGGTTTTATCTTCTTGCAGTCCAAGAGACTCTTAAGAGTCTTCTCCAACACTACAGTTCAAAAGCATCAATTCTTCGGCTCTCAGCTTTCTTTGGCCATTATTTGTTATTAAAATAATATTCGGGATGAATATTAAACAATAGGGAGAAATGTTTAGAATATGGAGTTAAATTTTTAAATAATGAAAATATTGAAACTGTGTATACAAAAGAATTCCATTTTATGGAAATTAATACGAATGTGTGTGTATAGTATATATGACAGGAAAAATAACAAGGAATTAAGCACTAAACAAAGTTAAAGTTATAAAGGAAACTTCCTTTCCCTCTTCCTGTATGATGTGTTTTCTAATGTTTTGCAATGTGTATGTATTACTTTGTAATAAAGTGAAGAATAATTCACAACCAAGAAGTCCTGCATGTCTTCATGGAAGATTCGCTCTTTGTTTTATCTTAGGATGAAAATGGAGATGTTCCTGCCTAGAGAGTTGGATGAAGACCGACCTAAAACTAGTAAGAGTGAGAGGCAGTCTTGTAGAACCTGACAGAACGGCTTCAGTCTACACAGATCCCTCTCTGTTCTGAATTTCCAAGCTGCGAAGAGCTCAACCACACCAACTGGCGAGCATTCAGTCTACTGTTCTTTCCATCATCAGTTACATTTACCATCTCATTTTCAGTTGGGGGACTGTTAACTTGGATTCCATCCCAACAGAAGAAAAAAAGGATAATAGAACTATAAAGAAGAACTCCAGTGCTATGGATTGGCTCAGCTCTGCTCCAGTGGTGGCACAATTTTGTTACTGACAAAAGACATAAAGTGTCTCCTCCCTGGTGCTAGTTACTCTGTCTCCTATACCTCTAAAATGGCTTTATAATAATACCACATGTGACAGCATAGGGGTTCCAATGAGACGTCTCAAAACTTCACCAGTGCCCAAGTGTACCAAGGTCAAGACTTCAAGGTCTCCTAGTGCCCCACTCAGCTCATGAGAGAATCATCTCAGTGTCAGATCCAGTGCCCATTACCAATCTGTTAATATCACTGCACTTGGGTGTTTGTAATCTCCTTTGAAGTTGTGTTTGACGTATCTTAGTATTTCCAATGATGCTGTGCTTGGTACTTTGCTCAGCAAAGAAGTTCAGTAATTCTTTGTTAGAAGGAGGCTAGACAGACATGTTGATAGACATTGATTCAGTATAAGCTGAAGTATAAGTAGGAGCCATCTACTTCCAAGCTAAAAGAAGAGAGTAATGTTTGTTTGCATTTGAGAGTCTGAAGTTGCTTTATGAATGATATCCCTTTCTCCAACACATGTTGGGACCCACTGAAGGGAGCTAAGAAAAGAGAGATAGAGACATATTAGAGGACCTAAATGATAATAAAGGATGTCTTGATATTGTACTCAAGGCTAGGCAGACTTATCAGTGGGCCAGATAGACAGCCATGCCAAAGTCCAAAGGATTAAATAAACCAGTTGTATATGGAGAGGACTTTATGCTGAAGTCCACTAAATCACTATTTCTCAAAATGCACTTTGTTTAAGAACCACCTGGAGACCTTCTTTAAAAATCAAGCTGGCAGCTTCCCCCATCCAGTCATTATGACTGAATGTCTGGATAAAGCATGTTACCTGTACATTGTGAGATAGGGCTCCATATTCCATCAGCAGAGAAATATTATAATAAGGTCCCAAACACTATGGCTGAACAATTAGTATTCTCTTTCTTCATAGGATCAAATTAGTATTCTCTTTCTTTCATAGGATCAAACTGCCTCTTCTAAAGCAAGCACATACATAAAATCCAATAAACAATTTGTAAAAATAAACTAGTTGACAGAGATGAATATGAAGGGAGCCAATCAAGTTCATATTGCCTCTCAAGGGGCTTTATTATGCCAAGTGGCAGACCCTACTACTTGGCTGGAAAGGACAGCATCTTCACTGGGACATCCCAGGGGCACAGATGTGTGCTGCTCGAGAAACAATGAACCATATCAGATGCTTTTCTGTGACGTGGCCACAGTCAGAATAAGCTGTATGAATCTGACAGGACTTTTGTTTCTTTAGAGAAGTGGATTTTCAACCTGAAAAGTTGAGCCTTTTATTTAAAAAGCATTAATTATATAAAAGTGAAGCTTAATTTCTTCAGTTTTCCAAGTGAGAAGGTTGATTTTTAAAACCACTTTTCCCCTTCTTCCTACATATCTGGAAATACCATGGAAAAGAGCAGAGTGGTGATAAAGACTAAAGAGAGGGTGATTGATAAATGATCTTGAAGCATTCTCCCAGTCTCTGTATTCCCAGGGGTCACATTTGATGCTGAAGATGATGCAATTCTAATGTTACTGTTGTAGTTCAGTCGGTAAGTTGTGTTTGACTCTTTGGATCCCATGGACTGCAGCATGCCAGGCTTCCTTGTCCTTCCCTATCTCTCAGAGTTTGTTCAAACTCATGCCCACTGAGTCAGTGATGCCATCCAACCATCTCATCCTCTGTAGTTCCCTTTCACACCCTCCCACTTCCAGAACCTTCTCTGTTCCTACCTGCCCATGAGAAAGAGTTACTGGGATGTGAAAACTGATCATCAAAGTGAAGATTATTCTCTGTTAAAAGCAAAATTCTTTAGATGAAAGATAAAGTCTTGCAATTATTAGAAACATATTTGAGCAGGCAAAAGCAGGAACCTATTAATAACATTTATTGTGTGGAATTTCTACTCTGTGTAAACTTCAGTGGTTATGATCCATTGAAGAAAATGAGGAGTTAAATATCCCAGGTATTCATAGGAGCAATCAATTATACTGATTGTTGCAATGTAACAATTTACTGATCCTTTTCCCCATAGATATTAGTCATGCCATAGTGGCTAACCATTAAATTAGCTAACAAATGTTTCTCTTCATAATTGTTCCCATTAAAAATAAAATGCTGGTTAATTTCAGTAGCAGGGAAGAGCAATTAGAAAATTGAAGAATCCTTCTCTTCAAATTTCCATTTCAAAATCTCTTGTTAGTTTAAGTAATTTTTTATGCTTTGATCAAAGCTATTAGCAGTTGGCTGTATTTTATGAGAGACAAGAGCACTTCTAAAATGCCAACATATTTATAAAATCCAATTCCAAGTTACATTAATTAATGTCTATTAATAAGGTAAAAATGTTCAGTTAAACACTTATTTGATCTGTACAAAAATGATTATTTATTTAGTCCTTGCTAAGGCTCTTTTGATTATAGTGGCATAAACACATCCCAACTAGCAGAAGCAAAAGAGAGGAGTTTTGGGGAGACAGCTAGCTTGCAGTTCTCTACTTTTCCCTGTGTTGACTGGTTTCCCTTGATTCTGTGTCTGCTTAGGCAGCACAATCTTTCTCCTGTCCCTAACATTCCCTCTCAGCTCTACCAATCTCAAGATGTGTCATTTCTGAGTCATGAATTCATGTTAATAGGAAAGAGAAGCTCCTGAGTCCACCTAGAGTCAAGTTATCTGCTTCACAGTCCAATCAGAACCTGTTTAAATGAGGCAATCATTTCTCAAGAAAGAAAACTGGACACAACCGCAGAGAGTCGAGCTGTCATCAGAGTTGTTCCTAACTGGTACCTGTGACCATCTGCCACCAATTCAGCCTCATTGTTGTTGTTCACTCACTCAGTCATGTATGTCTTTGTGACCCAGTGGACTGCAGCAGTCCAGGCTTCCCTGTCCTTCACTATCTCCTGGAGTTTGCTCAAACTCATGTCCATTGAGTGGATGCTGCCATCCAATCATCTCATCCTCAGCCTCACTACCTCACCATAATCTTACCTGCAGAATCAACAACTTAGAATCTAAGTGAATCTAAATTCTTTTAAAAATTGAAATATTAAATAGATAACTAATGAGAGTGAACTGCACAGCCCAAGGAACTCAACACAACGCTTTGTGATGACAAAAAGATGATATATGTATACATATCACTGATTCATTTTCTTTACAGCAGAAAGCAACACCACATTTTAAAGCAATTACAAAAAAAATTTTTAATCAAACTATAGCTAATTTAGGACTTCCCTGGTGGCTTGATCAGTAAAGAATCTGCCTGCAATGAGGGAGACCTGGCTTCGATCCCTGATTAGGAAGATCCCCTGGAGGAGAGCATGGCAACCCACTCTAGTATTCTTGCCTGGAGAATCCCCATGAAAAGAGGAGCCTGGCAGGCTACAGTCCGTGAGGTCACAAAGAGTCTGACATGACTAAGCAACTAAGCACAGCACTGCTGCTGCTGCTGCTAAGTCACCTCAGTCGTGTCCGACTCTGTGCGACCCCATAAACGGCAGACCACCAGGCTCTGCCATCCCTGGGATTCTCCAGGCAAGAACACTGGAGAGGGTTGCCATTTCCTTCTCCAATGCATGAAAGTGAAAAGTGAAAAGTGAAAGTGAAGTCGCTCAGTCCTGTCCAACTCTTCGCGACCCCATGAACTGCAGCCTCCATGAACTGGAGTGGGGTGCCATTGCAGCACATAGTTAATTTACAATATTATATTAGATTCAAGTATATAGCATAATGATCCAGATTTTTTCAGATTATGCTCCACTATAGGTTATTACAAAACAATGGCTATCATTCTCTGTGCCACACAATATATTCTTTTTGCTAATCTATTTTATATATAGTAGCTTGTATCTTCGGAGAAGGCGATGGCACCATACTCCAGTACTCTTG
>NW_011494926.1:6399295-6400069 GCF_000754665.1 Bison bison bison | reverse complement strand
AATCCCATGGACGGAGGAGCCTGGTAGGCTGCAGTCCACGGGGTCGCAAAGAGTCGGACATGACTGAGCAACTTCACTTTCACTTTTCACTTTCATGCATTGGAGAAGGAAATGGCAACCCACTCCAGTGTTCTTGCCTGGAGAATCCCAGGGACGGGGGAGCCTGGTGGGCTGCCGTCTATGGGGTCGAACAGAGTTGGACACTACTGAAGCAACTTAGCAGCAGCAGCAGCAGCAGCTTGTATCTTTTAATCCCATACCCCTAATCTGTCCCTCCCTCTTCCCTCTTCTCTGTGACAACCACAAGTTTATTCTTCTCACAAATATCAGATCAGATCAGTCACTCAGTCGTGTCCGACTCTTTGTGACCCCATGAATCGCAGCAGGCCAGGCCTCCCTGTCCATCACCAACTCCCGGAGTTCACTCAGACTCACGTCCATCGAGTCGGTGATGTCATCCAGCCATCACATTCTCTGTCATCCCCTTCTCCTCTTGCCTCCAATCCCTCCCAGCATCAGAGTCTTTTCCAATGAGTAAACTCTTCGCATGAGGTGGCCAAAGTACTGGAGTTTCAGCTTTAGCATCGTTCCTTCCAAAGAAATCCCAGGGCTGATCTCCTTCAGAATGGACTGGTTGGATCTCCTTGTAGTCCAAAGGACTCTCAAGAGTCTTCTCCAACATCACAGTTCAAAAGCATCAATTCTTCGGCACTCAGCCTTCTTCACAGTCCAACTCTCACATCCATACATGACCAATGGAAAAACCATAGCCTT